>NW_006442490.1:1493225-1502034 GCF_000325575.1 Pteropus alecto | reverse complement strand
ATAATAATAATAAACCTCCAAAGTGTTTTGAATTCATGTGATAAATATGGATAAATATGCTTTGTGAACTGAAAAGCTGTGTATAAAACAAAAGAGGTGTTATTATTCTAAGTAACATCAATGCTATGCTAGAAATGGTGTTTCAGATGGGTGGATCTTATTCTCTGTAAGAACTATATAGGATCTGCGAAAGAAAGAGATCAAACACTAAGTGTTCATGAGATTAGTATTATTATACTGTTTGTCAGTTACAAATGATATTTGTTATTCTTCACCATTTAGAGATAGAGGATAAGGCTTAGGAAATGATCTGTATTTTATCATTTCTAATCTTTGCTTAAATTGTTTCTAAGATTGAGGCAAGTGATTGAGAACTCTTGAGATTGCCAAATTTTCCATCTGCTGCAATAATGAATGATATCAAAGCCAGTTTGGAAGTGTGATAGTGAAATTAAACATTGAAGTTTGTTTGTTTGTTTGTTTGTTTATACATACATTGGTTAATGAAATCTAGTGAGTTTCAGGTATATAATTTAACAGTATGTATATTGCACTGTGTGTTAACCTCCCATAGATTTCTTTCTGTCACCACATATTTGACCTTTCTTGCCCTGTCTACCTCTCTCTTCCTCCCCCACTCTCTGGTAACCACTAGTCTATTGTCCACGTCCATGGGTCTCTGCTTGTTCTGTTCATTTGTTGTTTTTAGGTTTATATCCCACATATAAGTGATATCATGTGGTTTTATACTTTTTCTGTCTGGCTTATTACGCTTAGCATGATTATCTCGAGGTCCATCCATGTTGTCACAAATGGCAGAATTTCACCACTTCTTATGGCTGAGTAATATTCCATTGTATATACGTAGCACAGCTTCTTTATCCAACCATCTATCATAGGACACTTTGGTTGCTTCCATGTCCTGGCCACCATGAATAATACTGCTATGAACATCCATGTGCAAATACCTTTTCAGATATGAGTTTTCAAGTCTTTGGGGTAAATACCCAGTAGAGGGATTGCTGGATCATATGGTAGATCAATTCCTGATATTTTAAGGAACCACCATACTGTTTTCCATAGTGACTGTACCAATTTGCAGTCCCATCATCAGTGTCTGAGGGTTTATTTTTCTCCACATCCTCTTCAACACTTGTTATTATTTGTCCTGTTGATAACAGCTATTCTAACAGGTGTGAGATGGTATCTCATTGTGGTTTTGATTTGCATTTCCCTAATAGCTAGCAATGATGACCACCTTTTCATATGTTTGAAGGCCATTTGTATGTCCTCTAGGAAGAAGTGTCTGTTCAGGTCCTCTGCCCATTTTTTAATTGTGTCATTTGTTTTTTTGTTGTTATTGAGTTGTATGAGTTCTTTGTATATTTTGGATATTAGGCCCTTATTGGAGGCATTGCTTACAAATATATTTTCCCACTGAGATGGCTGTCTCTTTACCTTGTTGAAGGTTTCTTTTGCTGAGCAAAAGCTTTTTAGTTTGATGTAGTCTATTCATTTATGTTTTATTTTACTTCCTTTGCCTTTAAGGTCAAATTCTTAAAATTCTATTTAAGTCCAAGGTCCTTGAGTTTAGTTCCTATGTTTTCTTCTTTGCATTTTATTGTTTCAGGTCTTATATTCAGGTCTTTAATCCATTTTGAATTAATTTTGGTGTGTGGTGATAGACAATAGTCTAGTTTCATTCTTTTGCAGGTGGCTTTCCAGTTTTCCCAGCGCCATTTATTGAAGAGGCTTTCCTTCCTCTACTGTATGTTTTTGGCTCTTTTGTCAAAAATTATTTGCCCATATACACATGCGTTTATTTCTGGACTCTGAATTCTGTTCCATTGTGTGTCTGTTTTCCTGCCAATACCGTGCTGTTTTGATTATTGTCACTTTGTAGTATAATTTGAAATTGGGCAGAGTGATACCTTTAGACCTGTTCTTTTGTCTCAGGATTGCTTTGGCTATTCAGGTTTCTTTATGCTTCCATACGAATCTGATGATTTTTGTTGTTATTGTTCTATTTCTTTAAAAAAATGCCATTGGGATTTCGATGGGGTAGTAAAGTATTTTTAACTAGGTTGATTCTTCCAATCCAAGAACACGGAATGTCTTTCCATTTCTTTGTATCTTCTTTGATTCTTTTTAATAAAATCTTATACTTTTTATTGTATAGGTCCTTCACATGTTACGTTAGATTTATTCCTGGGTATTTTATTCTTTTTGTTGCAATTGCAAAAGAAATTATTTTTCTACTTCTTTTTCTGACACTTCATTATTAGTGTATAGGAATGCTATGGATTTTTGAACATGAAGTTTTTTTTATTATCTCCACTTTCAAGTTCCTCCCCCTGTCCTCGTCCTCCTGAATGACTCCTCAAAGTGTTTTAGCCCCTGAGCTGTGGTAGAAATAGCAAACTAATTAACCTGAGGAATGGGAGGGGCAAGCCTATGCATAGGTAGGCAGAGGGGTTATTCTAATATTGATTTGATTAGTGGGCAAAGGAAAAGCACAAAGAATACGGAAACCAGATATATAACCATATCTGATATATTCTTCCTTAAGTAGATGCTCCAAATCTTTGAACTTACTTGGTGATCTGCCATTGTTGTTAGAATCATTAGGTTGTCCTTGTGTTTGTCCCAAGAGGAGTGGATATAATGGATTCCCAGTACCTGGTACCATAGGATACTAAGCAGTTGTAGAAACAATGTTTTCTGGCATGTTCAGAAAGGTCAAATACAACTGTGACTTATGCAGATCAATTTATACTTTGAGCATAAAAACCTAAAATGCTTGATTCTGTACGGGAGGAAAATGAATTCCCTTTACCTTTCGTTTTGTTTCATGGCAAATTATGCTCAGAGGCTGAGATTGTCTTCACCAGTAGTTTGTTTAACAAAGGTTTACTGTGGAAATTATAATGATTTCACAAGCCAATAGCATGCACAATGTCTCTTAATAAGCCAATAAAGAAATAACATACTCCCAACCAATGATAGATTAATCATAATGTTCTAGGCAAGGGAGATGAAAAGAATAAAGTTCAAATTTAGTTGAGGTGGACATTTATGTGAGGCTAGCTTAGCCAACCAAGAGCTGATATGCAATTGCCAGCACAAAAGTAAAAGTCCCCTGTCGTTAGAGCCAGTGGCTAGAGAATGAAAAGCCAGTGTTGGGCAAGCAAGAGGATCTCTCCCTCTCTCTCTCTCTCTCCCTTTGTCTCCCTCTCCCTCTCCTTCTTCCTCTTCCTCCTTCCCCCTCTCTCCCTCCCTTCCTCCCTCCCTCAGGTCATTGAGTGGTTTTCACCACTGCCGGTAAAAGACTTGCCTTTACCAGGCAGCACAAAGGTCTTCAGAGAGCTATTTAGATCTGCAAAGAGTAGCCCTTCCCAGACTGAATACTCTTAGATAGCCCTCTTAAATTTTTGGTATTGATACTCCAAATACCCTATCGCCATAGTTATTTTACCACAATTTTATTTGATAATCCTTATGCCAAAAAGAAATCTTTTAGGGTGACAAATTCTGACCCCCATCAATTTGATTACTTTTAATTTTTCTTCATAGAGAAATTAAGCTGGGAGGCTCTTGTGCTGTAGTTAGACAAACGGACTTTGAGGTCACATGGTTTGGGGTTTAAATCCAAGCTCTGCCCCTTAAAGGCTGGGTAATGTTGAGGAAGGTCGTCACTGTACTAGTTTCCATCTGAAAAATAAGAAAAAAAATTGTAAGGATTTAACATGACACTGTATACAAAGCAACTGGCACATAAGATTTTTGAAAAATAGATGGTTAGGGAAAAAAAACGTATATTTTTGTTTTCTCTTCTAAAGAAACAAAATGGAGTTCTGATCAAGATGATGGTTTACCTCCTCCTAGGACTGCATTAAAATTACAACCAAATTATAAAACAAACAGCTTGGAGAACTACCTGAATCTAACTAAACATAACACATACATCTGAGGATATAAAGAAAAAGCCACATCGAGACCAGTAGAAAGGGCAGATATGCGAACTGAGTTGATTCCATACCGGTGCATGGCGGTTGAGCATCGGGAGGGAGAGCATGGCTGCAGAGACCCCTCAGGTAATGAGGGGCTCTAGTCCCACATAGGGCCTCCCCAGTTCAGGATTCCAGTCCTAGGAGGAGGAGTTCCCACAAAACATAACTGTTAATATGAGTAGGGATCCTGGCCATCTGGATGAGACAGAAGGAACCTGAAAACCCAGAAGTTCCCCTTAAAGATTTTATGCACTGATTCACTCACTTGCAGAAACTCACCCTGGGCACCGGTGGTCAGCAGCTCAGGAGGCACAAGAGACACACAGGGAGGGACTGAGCTGTGTGGTGCCAGAGCGAGGTCTGGAGTGACAGCCACAATTGTTCCCTTGTCGGCCCTCCTCTGGGGCAGTCTGTAGATGGGTGTCATCTTGCCTTGTTGTACCATCCCCCTACACTTCCAATTCTGAAGCTGCTTGGCCTTGTGAGATCTGCCCACGCACCCCATGGTTTTCTGGGACCTCACCCCATCCAACCCACAAATTGCCTGTGTTGGCCTGTTGCCAAGCAGCCAGCCCCACCTATGCCTTCCTGGGGCCATGCATTCATGGGCAGGCAGCAGTCCTCAGCTCTCATCACCTGTGTGTGGCTGTACTTTATAGGAAAGTCTTGGTGGTGGGCCACTGGTGCCAGTCTGAACTGCAGCATCTCTGGGGTGGATCACTGGGGTCTACAGGCCCAAGGTGAACAGCAGCTGGCCTCACTGTGATCTGTGACACTTAGCAGGGGCCTAAGGACTTAGCTCTGGCAGCAATCTGAATTGTCCTGATACAGATTGCTCCACCTCATATCTCTCTGTGATCCCACGCCACCCAATCCACAAATGGCCCACAGTGAGCCCATTACTGGGCAGCCAGCCCCACCTTGTACTTGCCCTGGGCCACAAATTAGACAGCAAACAACAGTTCTCAGCTTGCATGGCCCCTGCTTGGCCAGTGCATCCTAGGAGAGACTTTTGGTGGCAGGCCACAAAACCTGCCCCAAGCACAGTATTTCATGAACATATTTTAGGTGTCTGCAAACCTGAAGCTGGCAGCGACTGACTTAACTGCGATCTGAGACTTTCACAGGAAGCTACAGATTCAACACTGGAACAAAACCTGATTGTGGATTGGCCAGGTGAAATTTGCATGCTTTTTTCCGATGACTTTCTGGGTCACTGACCTACTCAACTCTTATACCCACCAAAAGCTCTTATGGCTGAAAACACATGGGCAACTAGCGGACAGCCTCAAGACTTAAGGTGCACTGGTCCTTTTGCTGAGCCACTACAGGCCCGATACAGGGAATAATTGATCTCAGCTTGAAGCGTGGTCTCTCCCACTTGCCTCCAGATCCAGTACATGCAGCAACCATTCGTAGATCATACCAAGTAACCATGAAAAATCAAAGGCAACCACTGGCCTTGGCCTACTTGGGAGCCCCTCGCAAGAGGCCCCAGAGCCAACAGACCTGGAGGCTAGCGTCATACCACAACAGAGTACCACCTTATTAGCCCCATAAGTGGAACACCCAAAGGGTGGTCTCAATAGGTACACAAGCCTGCTGAGGCAGATCCTACTCCAAGGGGTCAGCTCCCATGCAGCAGCTCATACCCTTTGGGTGTGGCCGATACCCACAGCCAGTTAGCCTGAGAGTCGGTCCCATATACTATCGTGCTAACAGCAATCAAGGATTAGCTACAGCAGGAGAACACATACAACCCACACAAGGAACATGCTCACAGCTTCTGACACAGGTAATCACAGAGACTGTGCCACTGGGCCACACAGAATACCTACTACATAAGGCCACCTGGCCAAAGCTTGGAGATGTAACAAGCTTCCTAATACATAAAAACAAGCACAGAGAGGCAAATAAAATGAGAAAACAAAGAAACATGCAGCAATGAAACAACATGAGAAAACTCTATAAAAAAAAAAAAAAAAAAGGTGGCAAACAACCTAGCAGAGACAGAGTTCAAAACACTGATTATAAGGATGCTCAATTAATTTAGGAAGAGTATAGATGATCTCAGTGAATACTTCAACAGAGGGAAAGAAAGCATAAAAAGGGACATAGAAACCATAAAAAGAACCAGTCAGAAACGAAGAATACGATAACCGAAATGAAGAATACACTAGATTGAATCAGCAGTAGATTAGATAAAGCAGAAGATTGAACTTGTGAGTCGGAATATAAGTTGGAAAAAACAACCAATTAGAACAGTAAAAAGACAAAAAAAATTGAGGAAAGTTTAAGAGATCTCTGGGACATAATCAAACACACCCATATCATAGGGATATAAGAAGGAGAAGAGAGAGAACAAGGGATTGAAAACCTAGTTGAAGAAATAATGACTGAAAACTTCCCTAACCTGGTGAAGGAAATAGACATACAAGCCCAGGAAGTTCAGAGAGCCCAAACAAGAGAAACCCAAACAGACCCACACCAAGACACATCATGATTAAAATGTCACAGGTTAAAGACAAAGAGAGAATCTTAAAAGCAGCAAGAGAAAGGCAGCTAGTTATTTATAAGTGTACTCCCATAAGAATATCTGCTGATTTTTCAACAGAAACTTTGCAGGCCAGAAGGGATTGGCAAGAAACTGCAACCCAGACTACTCTACACAGCAAGGCTATCAATTAAAGTGAAAAGTGAGTAAAAAAACTTCCCAGACAGGAAAATCTAAATGAATTCATCACCAACATGCCAGTATTACAAGAAATGTTAAGGGGACTTCCATGAAAAGAAGTAGGGGGAAAAAAACCAAAAATACTAATAATAAAATGGCAATACCTATGTACCACTGATAATCACTTTAAATGTAAATGGGTTAAATGCTGCAATCAAAAGACATAGGGCAACAGAATGGATAAGAAATCAAGACCAGTACATATGCTGTCTACAAGAGATCCATTTCAGATCAGATTACACACAGAGACTGAAAATAAAGGGACGGAAAAAGATATCTCATAGAAATGGAAATTTAAAAACCTGGGGTAGCAATACTTATATCAAACAGAATAGACTTTAAAGCAAAAGCTATAATAGGAGACAAAGAAGGGCATTAGATAATAATAAAATAATCAATACAACAAGAAGCCATAACCCTAGTGAACATATACACACTCAACACAGGATTTGCCTAAATATATAAAGCAATTACTGACTGATATAAAGAGAGAACAACGGTAATACGCTCATAGCAGGAGATTTTAATACCCCATTGACACCAATAGACAGATCTTCCAGACAGAAAATGAATAAGGAACAGCTGTCTTAAATAACGCACTACAAAAAACAAGTGGTGGCGAGGATGTGGAGAAAGGAGAACCCTCATACACTGTTGGTGGGATTGAAAATTGGTACAGCCACTATGGAAAAGAGTCCAAACGTTCCTCAAAAAAATTAAAAATGGATCTACCTATAGACACAGCAATTGCATTTCTGGGTACTTACCCAAGGAAAACCGAAACACTAGTTTATAAAGATCTATCTACCCCTATGTTCACCAAAGCACTATTCACAATAGCCAAGATATGGAAGCAACATAAATGCTCATTGACAGATGTTTGGATAAAGAAGTTATGGTTCATATATACAATAGAATATTACTCAGCCATAAAGAAATGATATCCTACCATTTGCAACAACATGGATGGACCCAGAGGTTATTATGCTGAGTGAAATAAGTCAGACAGAGAAAAACAAATACCACATGATTTCACTTATATGTGGAATCTAAGGAACACAAAGAAAGAACTAATCAAAAACAGACTCACAGATAGAGGATAATCTTGTGACTGCCAGAGAGGAGGGGGTTTGGCAACTGGGAGAAAGAGGTGAAGGGTTAAAGAAGTACAATTTACTTTTGAGAGATGGTCAAGAGGATGCGTACGTAGTCAGCAGTAATGGTCACAGCATAGGGAATATAGTTAGCAGTAATGTAATGGCTGTGTGTAGAGCCAGAAGGGTGATAGAGTAATCGGGGATTCATTTCATAAACTGTATAAATGTCTAACGTACTGTATACTTGAAACTAAAAATAAAATAAAATGCTGATAAAAAAAGAGACCAATGAATGAATCAGAAAAAACAATAACACATTAGACCAGTTGGGCTTAATTGATCTTTTCAGTGTCTCATCTCAAAGCAGCAGAATACATATTCTTAAGTGCATATAGAACATTTTCCAGGATAGCCCATATATTAGGCAACAAAACAAGTATCAATAAATGTAACAAGATTGAAATCATATCACCTGTCTTCTCTGATCATAATGGTATGAAAATAGAAATCAACTACAATAAAGCTGGAAAATACACAAACACATGGAGGCTAAACAATATGCTACTAATCAATGAATGGATTAGCAAAGAGATCAACGAAGAAATCAAAAGATACCTTGAGATGAATGAAAACACAATGAATCAAAATCTATGGGACACAGCGAAAGCAGTCTTAAGAGAGAAATTCACAGCAATACCTGCATACCTCAGGAAACAAGAAAAATGTCAAATATACAAAAAAAAAATTAGAAAAACAACAGCAAATAAAACCCAAAGGGAGTAGAAGAAAGAAAATAATAAAGATCAGAATGGAAATAAATGAAATAGAGTATAGAAAAACAATACAAAAGATCAATGAAACCAAGAGCTGGTTCTTTGAAAGGATACACAAAATTGATAGACCTATAACAAGACTCAGAAAGAAAGAAAGAAAGAAAGAAAGAAAGAAAGAAAGAAAGAAAGGAAGGA
>NW_006442490.1:1478386-1492636 GCF_000325575.1 Pteropus alecto | reverse complement strand
CCAACGTAACAACAAAAAAAACAAACAATGCAATTAAAAAATGTGCAGAAGACCTAAACAGATACTTCTCCAAAGAGGAAATATAGATGGCTAATAGATATATGAAAAGATGCTCAAGGTCGCTAGCCATCAGAGAAATGCAAATTAAAACCACAATGAGATATCACCTCACACCTGTCAGAATGGCTATCATCAATAAATCATAAAAAAAGTGTTGGGAGGATGTGGAGAAAAGGGACCCCTCATGAACTGTTGGTGGGATTGCAAATTGGTACAGCTGCTATGGAAAACAGTATACAGATTTCTAAAAAAATTAAAAATGAGTATACCTTTTGACCTAGCAATTGCACTTCTGAGTATTTATCCAAAGAAAACCAAAACAATAAGTCCTAAAGATCTATTCACACCAATATTCATGGCAGCACAATTTACAATAGCCAACATATGGAAGCAATCTAAATGCTCATGAACAGACGATTGGATAAAAAAATTATGATTCATATATATACAATGGAATATTACTCAGCCATTAAAAACATGAAATCCTACCATTTGCAATGACATGGATGGACCTAGAGGGTATTATGCTGAGTGAAATAAGTCAGGCAGAAAAAGATAAATACCATATGATTTCCCTTATATGTGGAATCTAAGGAACAAAAAGAACAAACAATTTGAAAATAGACTCACAAATTAAGAGGACAATCTTGTGACTGGCAGAGGGGAAGGGGGTTGGGAAGCTAGGAGAAAGGGTTGAAGATTTAAAGAAGTACAAATTAGTAGTTGAGAGATGGTCACAGGCATGAGGAGTACGTCAAAGGGAATGTAGTCAGCAATAATTGAATGGCTATGTGTAGAGCCAGATGGGTCATAAAGTAATAGGGTGGATTGTTTCATAAAGTATATAAATGTTTAACTAATATACTTGAAACTAATAATAAAATTAAATAGGGTTTTTTTTTAAAGAAATTGTTTTTATACCATTTCACCCAGGAAAGAAAATATCTTGCAAAGTATTGCCTACCATTCTATTGCATGCAGTAGATGCACAGTGTTTGTTTGAGCCAAGCTCTATCTGATTATTAATCATAGAATATTTAGAGTTGGAAAGGCTCCTTGGAGATTTCCTACTCTTTTAATAGATAGGAAAACTAAGCTGAGAAAGGAGAAGGGATTTGCTAAAATTGCACCTCCAGTTAGTGGTAGAACTGGAACTAGGAAACATATCACTGCAGGCAGTGCTGGTGTGGGAAATAGTGCCAAAAGGGCCTGAATTGAATGAATTGTAATCATTTCTCAATTCACTACATCTCCATGGGACACATGCTAATGGCTCATCTTTTATTGCTTCTCTGAAAAATGTCTCAAAGGCAAAGCCAAAATGTGCCTTTTAACAAAAGCATATTAGGAGGCCAGAAGGAAGGAGGAGTTGTCTTCTAGGGCTGCCCCAGTGCACTTAGCTGGGAGGGCTTTGCTCCAGGCTTTGGGAGATTATGGTTCCACATGCCATATGGTTTATGGTTTCAGATGCCAGCACTGCCAGTGCCAAAGGGAAGCTAGGCAAAACGCTGAACACCATTGCAGTGCAGCCCCTGCCCTTTTCTTGAGTCCAAATCTAACAAGCAGGGTAAGTGGATTTATGTGACATGGCCCTGGGAGGTACGGAGAAGCATTCTCAACACCATGAGGCTCCTCAGAAATATTTTAGGAACTGTAACTCTTCCAAGGTGGGCTATCAAGGAAAGATATGGTAAAAACAGAATTAGATGTTTGTTTTTTGGCACAATTCGTTAAAGTATAAAGACAGAACACAAAGGGAACTGGCTCAAAAATAAGCACCTGCCAATACCTTCTTTATACACAGGTGACCTTGGTAGTGTCTTCTTTCCTCCCAGGACTAATTGAAGCCATCTCCTAGGCCTCTTGTACATTGTTGGTGAAAATGTAAAATGGTGCAATCTCTGTGGAAAACAGCATGGTAGTTCCTCAAAAGGTTTAACCTAGAGTTACTATGTGAGCCAACAATTCCACTCTGAGATATATACCCAGGAAAATTAAAAGCAGAGACTCAAACAGATACTTGTATGCCCATGTTCATTACAGTGGTATTCACAATAGCCAAAATATAGAAACGACCCAATGTCTATCGATGGATGAATGGATAAAAGTATGGTACATCCATACCATGGAATATTATTCTGCCATAAAAAGAATGAAGAACTGATACATGTTACAAAGTGGATGAACTTTGGAAACATGTTGAATGAAATAAGCCAGACACAAAAGGACAGATATTTTATGGTTCCACATATATGAAATATCTAGCATAGGCAATTTCGATAGAGGGAAAAAACAGAATAGTGGTTTCCAGGGACTGGGGGGAAGGGTGAATGGGGAGTGATTTCTAACGGGTGTGGAGTCTCCTTAGGGTTATGGAAAAGTTCTAGAACTAGATAGTATTGATGGTTTCACACACTGCAAATGTACTTTGGGCTGTCAAATTGTATATTTTAAAATGGTTTAAATGGTAAATTTTATATTATATATATTTATATCCACACACACACACACACACACACACACACACACACACAAACTCCTAGAAATTTGAGTTGCATGTGTCTACAGAGAGTATCTAAGGCAGTGGCTCTCCATCCTGGCTGCACATGAGAATTACCAAGGCAGCTTTTAAAAACAGCAATGCCCAGGGATCTAACTCCAGAGATTCTGACTTATTAATTACTGTTATTTTTAAGAGTTATACAGGTTACTGAAATCAGGGTTCAACTCAGAGATTTCAGCAGGTTCTAACATCAAGAGAAACCAGCTGAGGGATGTTATGGCATGTGAAATAGGCACTTTCCTCTGTCTGCACTCTTTTTTTTTTTCATTTTTAAAAATTGTGGTAAAATATACATAATACAAAATTTACCATTTTAATCATTTTAAGTGTACAGTTCAGTGGCATTAAGTACATTCACATTGTTGTGCAGCCATCACCACCATCCATTCACAAAACATTTTCCATCTGGCAAAACTGAAACTGTACCTACTAAAAATAATTTCCCATGTCTTTTCCTCTTATACCCTGGCAACCACCATTCTAGTTTCTGTTTTTATGAATTTCACTACTCTAGGTATCTCACATAGGTAGAATCATAGAGTATTTGTCCTTTTGTGACTAGCTTATTTTACTTAGCATAATATCTCCAGGGTTCATTCATATTATAGCATATGTCAGAATTTCTTTCCTTTTTAAGGATGAATAACATTGCGCTATATGCATATACCACATTTTGCTTACCCATTCATTTGTGGATGGGCACTTCGGTTGCTTCTACCTGTTGGCTATTGTGAGTAATGTTTCTATGAACATGAACATGTATATATGAGTCCTGGCTTTCAATTGCTTTAAATACAGACACAGAAGTGGAACTGCTGGATCATATGGTAATTCTAATTTTAATTTTTTGAGGAACTGCCATACTGTTTCCAGAGCAGCTATACCAATTTGCATTCATGCCATCAGTATAATTTCTCCACATCCTCATCAACACTTATTATTTTCTTGTGGCTTTGTTTGTTTTACTTTACTAATAGCCATCTACTGGATGTTAAGTGGTATCTCATTGTTCACTATGATTACCTACCTTCCCTCTCTTATGGGTATTGTGGTCTTGCTTTCACACTGATTACTCTAATGTCTTTTCCTCATCTCTTACAAGGATTTTCTTTCTTTATCTTCTGGTCAAGAAGCTTGCTGTGGAGGAATCCAGTTTTCCTCTCTCTACCCAAACACCTGAACTAAGGCTTCCTGGAGTGACAGAGTGTAGATGGGAAAAAGGAGTTAACAACATAAAATATCATGTATTTGTTGGGCTGCAGGACTAAGGCCACAATCGACACCTCACTCTGGAGGCTACACACATTGCCAGTAAGAAAGAGAACTAGAGAGAGAACAAGACAAAGACTAGCAGTAGCAGAGGTGCAGTGTCAGCGTCTCTCTCTCTCACCTCCAGTCTCAACTGCGCCCACTTACCCAGAGTGCTAATAATCTAATAATCATGCTGTAGAGGTTTTTAGTCTTTAGGCCTGCTTCTCCACTCTGCACCATCTTCTTCTAGTGTCTCAGTTCTGACAATATGCACATGTGTGCACATGTGTATACACTTCAGCCCTCACACATAAGGAAGTGCTGTCTTAGTCAGTTTTGGCTGCCATAACAAAAAATCATAGACTGGGTAACTTAAAGAACAGAAATTTATTTTTTCACAGTTCTGGAGACTGTAAAGTTCAAGACCAAGATTCCAACAGGGTTGGTTCCTGGTAAGAGCATTCTGCTCTTCCTGCCTTGCAGATACTGCATTCTCACTGTGTCCTCACATGGGAGAGTGGAAGGGAGAGAGAGAGAGAGAGAGAGAGAGAGATATTTATCTTTCTCTTCTTATAAAGTCATGGTCCTAGGATTTGTGCCCTAACCATACGACTTCACTCAACCTAATTACCTCCTAAAAGCCCTGTCTCAAAATACAGACACATTTGGGGTTAGAGCTTCAATATATAAATTTTGAGAGGACACAATTCAGTCCACAGCAGGTGTTCTACTGGATTCTCTTTTGGTGCCCTGTGGTGGCTGCAGATGGTTGAGCTTTGCTATACTCATTAGGCATTGACAGAACTTCTTAGAGACTTTGCTCAGAGCACAAGGCCCCAGCAGACTAAAAAAAGACTTCAGACACCTAATAGTTGACATACTTACTGAGTCTCTCCATGTTCCCACTAACATTTGCAGTGCCCAGAGCAAGAATACAAATAAAGGCCCATGTAGCATATGCCTAATCACTAAAAATTACAAATCAAGGCAACAAAGTATTAAAATATGATCGATTTCCTACTTTGACAACTATACCTTTATAACAACAAAATCAGTGAATATCTGTAAAGTTATTATTTTTATACTTTTGAAAGTCAACACAATATCATAGATGACTGAATTTAATTATGATTGTAGCTGTCTGGATGTTCTTTTGATGAGCCAACAATATTTGAGTAATAACTTAAGGAAATACATAATTTAAGAATTATCTTGTACCTATTCCATACAATTTATTTTTCTTGCTTTCATTGCAGCATAATCACTATTTGCACTCTATGTTATAATCAAGATTTTTATATAACTTGTGGAATTGTCAGTCATGATCTAAAGCAGAGGTCAGCAAAAATTTTCTATTAAGTTCTAGATAGTAAAAATTTGAGGCTTTGCAGACCATAAGGTCTCTGTCTTAACTTACAAAAACAGGCAGCTTGCCCATAGGCAGTAGTTTTCCAATTCCCGACAAAAGATTAAAAAATAAAATATAATTGCATTACATGTATAAATTTTGAACACATTTTTATGGAAAATATAAAGGAAATATAAAAATACTTTGAAACACTTTCATGTTTTCAAAAAGGTAGTTATCATAAATATTCAAAATTAAAAATTAAAAAGACAAAATCTAAATGGTAAATAATAAATATCAAAATTTTAATTAAAATTATTTTACTAGAGCTGTGTTGTCATTTGATTCAATCTTATTATATATGTTTAAAAATAAAATTATTTGCAATTCTAGCATTTAATGTCCATTGGAATTATGCTATACACATTACACCTAGACATACATATTCGCAAATTTTAAAATGGTATGAATTGTTTAATATTGCAAGAGTCACCAAGTACAACTGTTTTTAATTCAACGCTAATTTTTAAATACCTTCAGGGTCACAAATTGCAAGCAAGGAAATGGACTACTGGGAAACAAAATTTGTTATGTAAGAATCTATTGCATTTGTGCTATCAGAAAATAAAGATTTGATAAATTAATTCGTCTTTTTTTTTAATTTTGGCACTCAAATCCTTTCTGGACCCCAAAGCAGTGTTCATTTCTAACATCAGCTGCTGCACAACCCGGAAACTTTTATGATATTCAGACATTTTGCTATTGTTGTTGGAACAGGAAATATGCCAAGAGATGTGAAAAAGTAGTTCCCTGAAATATGAATAGAGTTATTTATAAGAATACATGTTTAGAGTCATAGGTTCTGAGTTTATAAGAATAGATGTTTAGAGTCATGTATTCTTATATTGGCTCATTCATTCACTCATTAACTCACTCATTTATTCATTTCGCTTTTGAGATATGTCACAGTGAGGTACTCTAACTAGCTGATACAATCTGTGAGAACCAAATGGAGGCATTTCTTTCTAATTGTGGGTTTGGTGACACCGCACTGGAAGGCTGAAATCAACTGTAGTGGGACTATTTACACCATGGAAATCAACAAATGCTACAAATCAAGGCTTTCCCTGGCCCTACCCCAACAGCCATTTGTCAAACACTTACCAGGCCACCACTGGCTAGGTGGGGCCTTTTAAAGTATAAGGCCCAGGGAAGAGCCCCTTATTCCCCGGGTGTAAGTGTCATAGTGGTCTTATTAGGATTGGCTACCTAATTTGTGGGGCTTCTGCAAAATAAAAATGTGGAGTCTGTTATTCAAATTTTTAAGAATTTTAAAGTGATGATACTGGAGCATTAAAACTAGTGCTGGGCCTTTTGAGTACAAGGGCCTATGTGAGCCCTGGACCTCATCAATGACTCTTAAAATTTTGGTTGATATCCTGAGATTCTGGCCTCTATGTGTTTGTTTGCTTTAGTCAGGATATAAGTAAAGATTTCCAGCTCTGGCTGACATCTTCTATCCCAACATAACCATGCGGGGCAGGGAGAAGCAGGTGCTGAAGGGATCCAGGAGTTTGCCCCAGGGCTCGGGAAAGTGAAAGTGCATCCAGTGCTTCTACAAAACAACGCAACCTCGGATCACCTAGAGGAAGAGGGGAAGACAGAGTTTGGAAAAGACTTTTCCCAACCTCTCACAGAAGAGAAGCACACAAATTTTAGCTACATAAACCTCTCAGTTAAATAGATTGCCACTAATTGAATTTTCTGATGGATAATCCATTTTTGCATTAAAGCTACCTGAAGCAAAGATGTGCCTGCGTTAGAGGCTTCATAATTTCAAGGTCAGTGTCTCTGAGTGTTCGTACATACATGTACAGTGCATGTGTGTGTATGTGTGTGTGAGTATGTATGTGGTGGTAGTTCATTCATCAAAAGATGTTTATAAACACAGTCTTTTACTGACCACAAGTTGTAGGTATTGTAGCCACACTGTCAGTCCTTCTGTCAGCTCACTTGGAAAAGAGGCTCATAAAGACCAAAACCCAGGCTGCCTCTGATGGCCCTGGCTGAGCAGAAGCATGCTTGGAAGAAATCAGATACTTTTTTCTATATTTCGAAGGGGCAGAAAGCAGACTGGCTTCGAATATCCACGAGGAATGAAAGGACTTTCAATAAGAAAATTTGACTTCAAATGTAAAGAGAGGTATAGCTGTTCCTTAAAAACAATGAAACCATTGGAAATTATGAACCAGATTTAAAAGGCACTCAAAATGTAAATCTGAAGTATGACTGTATTTTTTAATTCAAAAAATAAATATAGATCACAGCTTAAGTATATATTTTGCTCAAATTCCTCTAACAGAAAATACAGAAAAAAAATTTTAAAGCTTTAAGTTTTGGGGGGTAGGAAATTAGAGGTAAATGTTTTTTAAAGCATTTATAGTGAAACACAATACAGCTATTTTTGGATATATAGGAATTCTTTGAAATACGTTTGCATTTAAGTCTGAAGTTATTTCAAAATTTAAAAAAAAATAAAGAATAATATAAATGTTCACCAAAATACGTAAACTAGAAAATTCATAGCATCCCCAAACTGAAAACAACCCAAATTTCCACCAATGGTTAAATGGATAAATAAGATGTCATATTTTAATAACATGAGAAGCTACAAAGTGGTCAAAAAAGAACAAGTTACAGCTATACGAAACAATATGGATGGATTTCACAGACATACTGTTGAGTGAAAGAACCCAGACAAAGATATATATTGTATAATTGGATTTATATGAGGTTCAAAAAGAGGCAGAACTAACTTACAGCAATGGGGGTCAGAATGGTGGTTACCTTTTGGCAAGGAATGTTGACTAGTGAGGGGCAGGACACAAGAGAGCTTATGTGCTCAAATCATAGCAACCCATGCAGCTATAAGGTGGAATTTGAGCTCTTGACTGATGTTAATTATACCTCAATGAACAAAAAGTTAAACATTTTTTAAAAAGAAACAAAAGGCATGACATTCATACCTCCCTCTCTGGCTCTCCTTCCTCTATTTGCCATTCCTCAGATCCATCTTCTCCTATTGTATCCTTTCCTGTGTTCTGGGTTTCAGCAAAGGCAATATGGATTTATCTCACTATATTAAAATGGGCTATGTACCTGTGTGTTTGTTTCACCAGGTTGTCATTTCCTAGAGGACAAGGAGCATATTTTAATCATCTTACTCCAAGTACATGGCAGATACCTGGTCCCACACTTTAGGAACCTCACTCTGGCCTTCTTCTGGCTGTACCCCTCTAAAGAACAAAAATCCACTGGACCAAAAGATAAAAACAGAGTCCATGTCCTTCCCTTATAGTCTATACTATGAATACCCAGGGCCAGGAATTTTCTGCCTAAATGATCTTATGCCTGCTTCCATGGCCTATGCAGTCCACTGTGCCCAGTTCATCTTCCTAAGGGTAAAACACACACAAATGTGCAAAACACTTGGACATGAGGGTCAAGGAGTCTACCCATATGTGTGAGGCTCCTTATAGTATAGGACAGAGATGTGGTGGAAGAGAAGTAAGTCAGGAGGTCAGACTGGGGATTGGGGATCTACGACTGACCCATCTGTGCTATCATATTAGGCATAAAACACTGAAGAACCCAAGAATTTTAAACTTGAACTTGAGCTTCCAGATCATTCTGAAGATATGCTTTATTTGTGAAAGTAGGACAGAACACATTTTATTAAATAATGTGAGCTTAGTCTATAACTTGTAAATCTTTGGACATATGTATGGTATGTACGACTACCTTTGTACATTTGCCCTGGGCCTCACATATTAGGGGCAGGCTTGGCTGACAAATAGTAGCTATTCAATATGTAATTACCCAAATAAATATCATGGGATGCTATTTTTATTATAGATTTATATTTCTATCACTGAGTCTAAATAGGATTAATAAGTCCTATCCACTTATTCCAAAGCAATTCATGTCACTGATATGGTATACCAAAGATGGCTAAAGTTTTGGTTAATCAATCTAACCTGCATATCCCCACTACCACTCCCAAAACACAGATAAAAACCGTGATAACAAAATTTTTGCAGCATTTTCTATCACCTTCGAGGATTGTTCTAGCTGAAACTGGGTTTCCCATCCCTATTTTATGACTTTTTACTAAATCAATTAGCATCTGTGAAGTCTTCAGAAATTGTTTTTTCTTTTACTTGCATACAAAGGTTTTAAACACATGGTTCTTGACTACAGCTCTTCTAATCTTCTGTTCAAGGCAGGCCCTCCTAGGGTCCTGCCTGCAATTCCTAGGCATGGGGCATGTGTGGGAAGCTGGCATTCTAATAGAGGTCGTAGAGATGGTGAGAGGCAAACATTGGCAGAGGAGAAGGGAAGATGTTTCCATAGAGGGCTAGCTCTATGTATAGATGCAGTGGCAGAATGAGCAGGTACTGGGTGAAGTTTAAGAAGCAAAAGGTCTGTGAGGGCATCTGCCTTGTTCCCAGGCATGTCCCCAGCACATATCTCAGTGCCAGGCACATGGTAGGTGCACAATATATATGTATTGGATGAAAAAATTAATGAATTAGTTGGTGAAGTCTGGAGTATAGTTGTGAAAAAGGGACAGGCTGAGGTGAGCAGCTAGCATTTACTAAGTACTTACTCTATTGGATTTGGTACTAGAGGCAACAGGGAGCCACTGAAAGTTCTCAAACAGAAGAGCGACTTGGTAAATGAATTGTTTTAGGAAGATGTACCTGACATAAAGGAGAGACGAGTCAGGAGAAGGAAGCAAGGAGGAGAAGGAGGTCATAAATAGGAGGTTTCAATGATTCACTCTGCTTGGTCCAGTGTTATGTATCACTCCTATGTTTTTCATCATGTGAGATCTCAATGCTAGAGGGAAAAGTATGATTGCGAGCTTTCATTCAGTTTTCCAAGTAGTTATACTGGATTTTTGACTACATGGGAGGTTGGCACCCTTAATCCCCATGTTGTTCAAAGGTCAACTGTACTAGATTTTGCATTAGCTCCCCATTGTGTGTATGGATCTAGAAGCAAGTTTTATGTGCCACATAACGGTTTTTTCTTGATGAAGTGAGACAGGCTTATTACTGTGGGGGCCAGGAGCTGACCTTTAAAGCAATTGAATCCGGTATATGGAAAGGTGTCTATGTCTCATTACAAGGGACATTTTCTTGCCTACAATCTGAATCATCAAATGCACTTTAGAGCCCAGTATCTTTTGTATCAATCATTGGATTCCTGATGACACCATGTTCCCATAGTACCAATTTGCAAACATGCAACAAATTCCAAGAGGAATATTACATGAATGCCTTGAATTGTCAAGAGCTCCCCGCCTGCTTTACCCAAGCGAATAGAATTGGTACACATTCCAGTGTTTGCACTGGTGTGTGTATACTGCTCGAGCAAATGAAGGAGATACAAACAGATGTGCATTCTGGCAGCTCAGTGAAAGCTGTGCATGGTCCAGCATAAAGACAATTATGGCACTATATCTCCAAACCTGAGGATCGAGTTCCTAATAAGAGCAGCTACCATTTACTAAGTACTTACTCTATGCCAGGTGCCATGAAACAGTTTGTAGATGTTCCCTAATTCCATTCCGTAGCCACTCTATGAGGTAGGGGCTTTATCACATAATTTTGCAGAAAAGGGAATGAAGCTGTTATGTAAATTAGAAACACCAAGCTAGGACTCAAACCCAAAATGTGACCAACCACCAGAAGGACTACTACTTACTAGCTATAAGAACTTGGCAAGTCACTTAGCCTCCCTGACCCTTAGTTTCCCTACCTATAAAAAGGAGATAATGATGGTACCTACTTCACAGAGTTGTTGGAAAGCAGACAGCCTGGTGACATGTAAGCATTAAATAAATGGCAGCTATCATTAGTTTTATTAACACAACTGAACTCTCCAGCACTAGGCTTTATGGCTTCCACCCTCAGGAGTTATCAATAGATTCTGGCTTCCTTATCCAGGTTGAGTAGTTAAAAAACAAAGGGCATAAATACTAACATTATTAATACTGAAGAGCTACCTCTATTCTCTGGACTTCATTATCCTAGATACCATCCTGAGAATCTGGATTTTCGAAAATATGTTCTAGGAGAAGAACTTAGAAGGAAACTAAAGGAATGGTATGAGTTAACATAAGAATAGAAGTACGAATCTTGTCCATTTTCAGCATGCTATTATAATTAAAAGCAAAGATCCAGCCTAATCCAAGAAACTAGATTGCTGTTATATGTGGAGAATCAGCCAGAGCTGAGATCATCAGACACAGCTACCACACCCACTCAGCTTGGAAGCCCACAAGAGAAACAACTTCATCAAGCCAACCAAAGCCATTTGGCCTAGATGCCTAGGTCTTTGTAGGTATGTTTTTGCTCAATCTTGAAAAAAATGCCCTAGCCACTTCTGCCTTCAAAGTCTATCCAAGCTAGAAAAGGTCTTTCATCTTTCTATGCCAACTTGGAATCAGTTACATAAACTGAAAGCAAATTAGAATGGAGGCCAATTTTCACTTTAGGCCCAGGTTTCTCAAGAAACTGGGGATACTATTATTTTGCAAATTAAAGTTCACTTAATTTGGAATGCATAAACACTTCAGATGTTAGAGAATGGAAGTGTTACGAAATTTAGGATGACTTTAGACCGTGGATGATAATAGCAGAGAGAGGGCGGGACTGGCTAGCATACATTTTCCTCAGGAGTGATCATCTCAAAAGAAATGGAATTTTGTTCTCTTATTCTTTCTTTCTTCCTCTCTGCCTGCACATATATTTCAAGGCCCAAAATAAGCCTCTCTACTTCCAGGAATCTTACCCATATCAACTGCTATAGTCTTGATTATTTGAACAACTTATCTGGCCTGTCATTGTTCACTGCATTTCACTGTTTCTACTACAATTATCTAGGGTTGATATTAACATTAATCATTATTTCATTAGCTGTTCATATATGTATGTCTTCTCACTCCATTTAGTTTCTAAATACTGGGATCATATAATTCTAAAAAAAGAAAAATATGATTTATCCTATATGTTTCCAAAAAGGCTTCAAGATGGATAAACCTGTTGTTGTAATTATTTGTTATCTTTCACAGAATTTAGCAGTTATATCTAATGAAAGTAGATATAAATGCTTGGTGAGTGGAGGAATGAATAAAAAATGAGTCATTGACCTATAAAAATCCAATGCATTAATTTGGGTCATTAGCTTCATAGTAATAGCCAAAGGAAAACATCCCATTTTCTGTGGGTATTCTAAGCTAAATGCATACAGCGAAGGCAGACATGACTCAAAGGTAGATAGCACAGGAAAGCATTATGCCAGATATTGGAGAATCCAAAATGAATTATCAGACTTCAAAATTAGCTTTCTTATTCTTGACTTTCAGTATGCAGGACTTTCAAATAAACAGACAGATATTGATAACCTTGTGTCTTTTTATGCAAATACTTGGGTTTACAAAACTAATAAGGCCTCCTTGCTATTCCTCAAACATGTTAAGCACTCTTGAGCCTCAAGGTCTTTACACTTGCTCTTCCTTCTTCCTGGAAAGCTCTTTCATCAAATATCCTCATGACTCATTCTCACTCTCATGCACTTTCAGGTGACACTTCCTGTGTGAAGGCTTCCCTGACCACTTGATGCCCTACTCCCCAAACTTCCCATTCACCCAAAACTGCATGAATTTTTCCTTTAAACTTGTTGCCACTTGACTTAATGTTTATTTACTGGTTTGTTTATTGACTCTCTCTCTCTCTCTTTTAAAATGTAAACTCTATATGGGTGGAGAATGGTATTTTGTCTTGTTTATCATGTCCCCAGCAATTACCATGGTCACAGGAATGTTATAGGTGCTCAATAAATATTTATAAAATGAATAAATGAGGTGAAAACTTAATTACAAAAGGCATTGACCCTTGGAATCCTCAAAATTGCTTCCTAAATGCATTTAAAGAATTTGAGGAGTTTTTTTTGAGAAACATGGTTGAGTGAGACATCTTCAGATCTCGCCCCTTGAAACAACTATAAGCTAAACATCTAAAACTCAACACAAAACACCCAAACTGCAAAACAGCACATCTGAGTGTGGGATCTGCATATAAGAGCTACCATAGGTCAGAACCCCAGGTATCGGGTGGCAGACTGGGAGAAATAAAGAAGCTGCCTCTCAAAGCCACCAAAGCTCCCTGTAGAAGGAAGGGGAGGGGAGAAAGTGCGGTGAGTTTCCTGAACAACCCTGCCTGGGAGTGCTGTGAACCCCACGTGGGCAGTGACGAGGCCCAGTCATCAGGGCAGAAAGCAGAGATGCAGGATGGCAGAGAAATAACAGTTGCAAAACTGAGGCTGAGCCGCAGCCCCCAACCCCCAACACAGAGGGTCATTCCGCTCATAACCTCCAAGACCAAACATCGCAGAGAACAGGGGGATCAGAGAAAACGATACTGAAACTGTCATTAATGCTGACAGGAACAGAGAATGAGAGTAGAGAGTGCGATTAAACATCTATAAGAATAAAAGGCATTATTAAGGCTTTATATAAAGCAGGGATCCCTGAGGATTAGACGTCACCTACTGGAAACCAAAAGAAAAGCACCTTCTTTGCAACAAGCTAAAGAGAGTCCTTTATATAATAAATCTTCTTTCTGGAAAAAAATGCAGAATACACTTCCATTAATGCCCAGGCAGAGTAATATTCCATCAAACACCATGAACAACCAAAGTGAAAAGGCATTTCAGAAAGAACGAGAAAAATCTCCAGAAAATAAGCTGAAAGACAAAGAAATATGCAACTTAAATGACATAAAATTCAGGATGGTACTTCTGAAAAAAAAAAACTCAATGAGTTCCAAACGAGTCATATCAACAATTTCAGGAATTGAAAAAACAACTAGATGGGCAGAATGAGTTCTTTAGCAAGGAGATTGAAACCCTCAAAAAGAGCAAACTAGATCTTCTAGAGACAAAAAGAACACACTACAAG
>NW_006442490.1:1476523-1477993 GCF_000325575.1 Pteropus alecto | reverse complement strand
CTAGTAAGTGAAAGGAACTGCCAGCCTAGAATGTCTTCAGCTAAGCTCTCCTTTAGATATGAAGGAGAAATTAAGACCTTTTTAGACATACAAAAATTGAAAGAATTCTCACTACGAGGCCTGCACTACAGGAAATACTAAAAGGGGTCAGCTCACCTAAAACAAAATGACAAAACAAACAAAAAAACAAAAACAAACAAACAAACAAACCATAATTAGGACTAAAGTGACTATCAGGCAAATAGAAGCAAAGTAGTGCAACCCTTACTAAGAACAGGGCATTATAAGCTTAAACAATAAGAAGAGAATTGCTATGGTAAGATAGTAATGAATATTCAGTATACATAGGGACAAATTGAGATAACAATGACTGAAAAGGGGAGGATTCAAAGGTCCAAATTTGCAAAGGGGACTAGAGATAGGGCACGCACAGAAGAAAATAGATGACCATATATATATAACTATCCTTTACATATTCGTAATGGTAAACATACATCGAAAATTCAGAGTTGAAGTATATTACATAAAACAAGAAGACCCAGAGGGAAAATTCACAAAAGCCAACCAAAATAAAGAAAACAGAAACACAAGGACAAGGAAGCAGTGGAAACACCGAGCTACCAGAAAGCAAAAGATAAAATGGTGAGGACAGAAATAGTGTAGATGATAGAGGCTCTGATCATCCCTCTGGCGACCAAATCAAAGTTGTGATGGAAACAAGGAGCAGTAGCAAGGAAAAAAAGCATGGGATAAACAAGCCATACAACTAGGGAGAAATCCAAGAAATCACCCTGCAACCGCAGCAAGTAGGCTGCCGTTCTTGAGCAGTTGAGTGAGAAGGAGGCTGTGGCAGTGACAGTGGCAGTGGCAGAGTCCTCTTAAAGGGACCGTGTCTGCAAGCAAATTTTTGCAGTGACGGACCTACTCACTCTGAGCACCAGTGCCAATTCAGCTGCGCACACGGGGCACCAGAGACTTACAAGGAGACATTGTTGGATTGAGGGCTGAAGCGAGACCCACTTGTACAAAAGTACCTGTGGTATCCATTGTTCCCTGTTGAGCCCTCCCCTCTACCAGTGCTTGGACACAGTGCCGCCAGAGCCGTGATGTCATCAAATTGGATAACAGAGGTTGCTCTACCCAGAGAATTCCCTGAAACCCTGCATAGCCCAATTGACACAGCACCCAAGCTATATCCAAGTATGTCATCGCTTAGTCAGGTGGCCCTTGCTGAGCAACACCTAGACTAACACTGGTGGCAGTTGGCCTTGGTTTCTGGTGTGGCCTTTAGAGGATTGGTGTGGATTGCTTGCTGAATCTTAACAGGTGGCTCTGAAGGGGTAGAGGCTTGGGCTTAATTTGGCCTGCAGCTGAAACACTCTCAGGACTGTGCCACTGGACACCTACTTCACAAATACACACTAATAAGACCAGGAGACTTAGGAGCTTTGCTTAGTACAAGAAACAGAC
>NW_006442490.1:1471959-1474908 GCF_000325575.1 Pteropus alecto | reverse complement strand
CCAACCATATTTTCTGATCATAATGCTTTGAAACTAGAGATCAACTGCAAAAAGAAATCAGGAAGAACCAAAAATACATGGAGATTAAACAACATCCTACTGAAGAATAACTGGGTCAGGGAAGAAATAAAAAGAGAGATCAAGACATACATAGAAAGGAATGTACAACATATCAAAACTTGTGGGACACAGCAAAAGCAGTCATAAGAGGAAAGCTCATATCATTACAGACCTATCTCCAAAAGCAAGAACGAGCCAAAATAAACAACCTATTGCTTCATCTAAAAAAACTAGAAAAGGAAGAACAAATGAGGCCTAAATTAGCAGAAGGAAAGAAATCATCAAAATTAGAGCAGAAATAAATAAAATTGGAAACAAACAAAAAAAAAACAATAGAAAAGAATAAATACAATAAGGAGCAGGTTTTATGAAAAGGTTCATAAAACTGACAAAACCCTGGCTAGACTCATTAAAGAAAACAGAGAAAGGACACAAATAAAATCAGGGATGAAAGAGGGAAAATTACAACTGACATCATAGAAATACAAAGGATCATGCAAGAATACTATGAAAAAGTATATAATAAAACATTTAATAACATAGAAGAAATGGGCCAGTACTTAGAAAAATAGTCTTTCTAGACTGAATCAAGAAGATCTAGAAAATGTAAATAGACTGATCAGCAATATGGAAATTGAAACAATCATCAAAAACCTACCAAAAAGTAGAAGTCCAGGAGTAGATGGTTTCACCACCGAATTCTATCAAACATTCAAAGAGGATTTGATACCTATTCTTTTCAAACTCTTCCAAAAAATCAAAGAGGATGCTATACTTCCCAACTCATTTTATGAGGCCAGTATTACCCTGATACCCATACCTGGTTAAAATAACACACAAAAAGAAAATACAGACCAATATCTCTCATGAACACAGATGCGAAAATCCTAAATAAGATACTAGCAAACTGAATAAAACAACAAATTAAAAAGATTATACACCATGATCAGGTGAACTTCATCCCAGGGGTATAGGGATGGTTAAACATATGCAAGTTGATTCATGTGATGCACCACATAAACAAATTAAAAAATAAGAATGACAAGATCATATCAATAGATGTAGAAAAAGCCTTCAAAAGATAGAGCATCCATTTATGATCAAAACACTTAACAAAATCTTTATAGAAGGAAAGTACCTTAACATAATAAAGGCCATCTATGACAAACCCTCAACCAACATTATATTTAATGGTGAAAAACTAAAAGCCTTCCAAGGTCAGGAACAAGGCAAGGCCGTCCACTATCGCCACTGCTATTCAATATAACATTGGAGGTCCTAGCAAATGCAATCAGGCAAGAGAAAGGTATAAAAGGCATCCAAATAGGAAACGAAGAAGTCAAACTGTCACTATTTGCAGATGACATGATTCTCCATATAGAAAACTCTAAAGACTCCACGAGAACACTACTAGAAACAATAAGCAAATACAGTAAAGTCTCTGGATACAAAATCAACATTTAAAATTCCATAGCATTACTATAATAATGAACGGTCAGAAAAAGAAGTGGAAAAATAATTGCTTTTGCAATTGCAATAAAAAGAATAAAATACTAGCAATAAATCTAAAGAAACAAGTATCTATACAATGAGAACTACAAGAACCTCTTAAAAGAAATAGAAGATACAAAGAAATGGAAAGATATTCCGTGTTCTTGGATTGGAAGAATCAACATAGTTAAAATGACCTTATTACCTAAAGCATTATACAGATTTAATGCAATCCCCATCAAAATTCCATCGGCATGTTTTAAAGAAATAGAACCAAAAAAATCATCAAATTTGTATGAAACCACAAACGACTCTGAACAGCCAAAGATATCCTGAGTAAAAAAATGAGGCTAGAGGCATCACGCTGCCCAACTTCAAATTATACTACAACGCGACAATAATCAAAACAGCATAGTATTGGCAGCAAAACAGACACACGGACCAGTGGAACAGAATTGAGAGTCCAGAACCAAACTCCTATTTATATGGGCAAATAATTTTCAACAAAAAAGCCAAAAACATACAGTGGAGGAAAGAAATCCTCTTCAATAAATGGTGCTGGGAAAATTGGAAAACTACCTGCAAAATAATGAAACTAGACTTTTGTCTATCTCCACACATGAAAATTAACTCAAAATGTATAAGGACCTCAATATAAGACCTGAAACAATAAAATGCATAGTAGTAAACATAGGAACTAAACTCAAGGACCTTGGACTTAAAGACCTTTGACCTCAAAGGCAAGGGAAATAAGAGCAAAAATAAATGAATGGGACTACATCAAACTAAAAAAGCTTCAAGCAGGCAAAGAGGGCGCCATCCAAATGGGAGAATATATTCACAAACAATGCCTCCAGTAAGGGCCTAGTATCCAAAATATATAAGGAACCCATATAATTCAACAACAACAACAACAACAACAACAACATCAACAATAAGCCAATCCAAATAAAAAACAGTCAGAGATCCTGAACAGACACTTCTCCCAACAAGACATACAAATGCCCAACAAACATATAAAAAAATGCTCAACATCACTAGCTGTTAGGGAAATGCAAATCAAAACCACAATGAGATACCATCTCACACCTGTTAGAATAGCTATAATCAACAGGACAAGTAATAAGTGATGGAGAGGATGCAGAGATAAAGGAACCCTCAGACACTGCTAGTGGGACTGCAAATTGGTACAGCCAGTATGGAAAACAGTATGGAATTTCCTCAAAATACCAGGAATTGATCTACCAAATGATCCAGCAATCTCTCTACTGGGTATTTACCCCAAAGACTTGAAAACACATATCCGAAAAGATTTTTGCACACCAATGTTCATAGTGGCATTATTCATGGTGGCCAGGACATGGAAGCAACTGAAGTGTCCTATGATAGATGATTGGC
>NW_006442490.1:1461683-1471909 GCF_000325575.1 Pteropus alecto | reverse complement strand
CGGTGGTACATTAAAACAAGGGTATATTCCCCAGCCATAAGAAGAGATGAAATACTGCCATTTGTGACAACCTGGATCATCAAGATAATCATGCTAAGCGAAATAAGCCAGACTAAAAAAGTTGCAAATCACATGATATCACTTATATGTAGGATATAAACCTAAAGGGAAGGAGGAGGTAGACGGGGTCAAGGTGGTCAAATATATGGTGACAGAAAGAAATCTAACTATGGCAGGGGAACACACAATGCAAATAAATATGTATACACACACACACACACATATGCTTTACTGTTAAATTGTACACCTGAAACTTACTGGATTTCATAACCAATGTCACCAAATAAATAAATAATTTTAATAGGAGTAGCTATAATATAGCGAGATTGTTTTTTTAAACTTTACTATGTTCTAGTTGTGATGCTAAGAATTTCATACATGACATTTTATTTAATTCTTACACTAACTCTATAAGGGAGTATTTTTCTTGTCTCCATTTCATAAATAAGGAAACTGAGGCTCATAGAAATTAAGCAACTTACCCAAGACTTCACAGCTAGAAAGTTATTGTCTGGCTATTTTTACCATATGCCATAAGTGGGGTGTTGGAAGGGGGTTGTGCAGCCATTGAAGACTAGATACATAGAATTGGAAACTAACTGAGCATGGGCAGTTAGGAGGCTCTTTATGCCATAGGGAGGATGGGTGCGTGGTGAGAGAGGACTGAGAGATGGGATCATAAGAAAAACTAGGAAATAGCCAAAACAGTTTGAGCCGATGGCCCTCCAGCACCAATGGCCATACTTTAGGCCTCTGTACCAAAATAATTATGCTTTTTGTGTGGTTACTTCTTACTGGAATGTCCTTCACCTTCATTGCCTACCCTCTGGGCCCAGCTCAAATGCAGCCTTCTGCCGAAAGCCTCCCTAATACTCTTTCTTCAGCCAACAGGTAATGGGTTTCTCTTGCTGATATGGGGTGGGGAATATAGAATAATATCAGAACTGGGGTACAGAGGAGTGTTGGTGGCACTAGGATCAATTAGCCACTGAGCTGGACATAATGGAAAGAACTCAAAGCTTGTACTGGGAGGTTTTCATCAAGGTTGAAGACATTCTTGAAAGCCCAGACAACAAAGTAACCCATACCTGTCTCCTGACTGGTATTAGTTGAAAAAAATTTTTGGTAAACAGCAACAAAGTCACTCACAGTAGCCACTAGTACTGGTCCCAGCATCAAATTCAAAGAGTATAGCAACCACCATTTCCAACTTTTTGTATATCATTGACTTCTTCTAGAAAGTTCTTTCCTTTCATTTCCTCCTATGGAAATCCTGCCCCATTCTTCAATTCCTAAGCATATGTTACATCTCTGAAACCCTCCTTAACTTTCTGCACCCCCAGCCTCAACATTGATGACCATCAGAGGTGTTAATGGGTGATAAGGGGAAGCCATACCATTCTAAGTGACAGAGGTGAGGTTGGAGCCCTAATCTAACTGCAAAATCCATGCTTTTTCCATGTAACAATTTGTTTATCACCTTACATCAAAGACTGTGTACTTGAATTCCACATTAGCCGAGTCTATGGAATGAGCAATAAAGTACACAGAAGGGACAACTATCTAACTGAGCATAGACAACTAGGAGATTCACTTGGGATCTCTTTCGTGTGGCTATGCTTTCTCTCACTCCATCCCTTTCCTTTTATCTTATAGAAACTCAACAGCAGCGATACTCAATTGGACTTTTCTCCTGGAGGTCAGAAAAACATAAAGCTGGGCAAGCAAACAGTATTATACTGGTAAGGGCTGTACAGGGGGGTGTTTAGGGCAGAGCTTGATACAGCTTGGACTAACTCAGGAGGCATACTCAAGGACCATTGGTCTGGATGTCTTTGCCTAGGCACAAGTTGAGTATAATCCTACCTTTTATGGGGTATGCTGCAGGGCTGATTTTTCCAGCTCTGGCTATCTAAGAGATTAACTTCTGAACTCCAAATCTGGATTCCCTCTCTAGCACCTATCAGACTAAAGCCAACCCTTTTTCTTTCTTCGTGATCTGTCCACCTGCACTCTCTACTCTGTGCCTTAGCACTCCTTTGATCTATTGACTTAGTAATTCTAGAGGTGATATGGCAGAGTGTCGGAATTGAGCAGCCTGATTACTACTAAGGGACCATAACTTCCCAGATATGTACTAGCAAAACAGGGAGCTATATGAGAAGAGAGGACCATTATGAAATTAAACAATAAGAGTCATGAGAGACATGTAAGCTCCAAGGTAGGGTTCTCAACATGTAATCTATGGACTGCTAACCTCAGATTCACCTAGGAGCTTTTAAAAATACATAATCTCAGGCCCCAAATCCAGAGCTACTGAATCTGCAACATTACAAGCTCTCCAGGTGATTATAGTATACACCAAAGTTAGAGACCCACTGTCTTTGTCAGCTTTAATGGTTTAAAGCAGTGGCCCTCAACCTTGGTTGCACATCACAATGACCAGGAGAGCTTAGAAAAATACTGGCTCCTTGGTTCCACTCCTACCAATCATGATTCAGTTAGTGTAGAGTGGGCCTGGATGTTTGGAAATTTTAAAAGCTTCCCAGGTGATGTTAACATCTACCTGTGGTTGTAAACCATTGGCTTAGGACAAACTCATCTAGAAAAGAGCACCTCCTTTTAAGGGGTGGGCTGTGTGTGTGTGTGTGTGTGTGTGTGTGTGTGTGTGTGTGTGTTTAAATATGTATACATTTTTAAATTCTCTACTGGCCTTAGGTAGTAAATCAACATTTTCTGAGCAGTTTTGGGATTCCCTTTGGGGTGACCACAGGCTCCTTTAGGAGACATAAGGGCCAATGGGGGAAATGATCATGTCTTATCATTCAATTGCCTAATAACTCTCAAAGATCAGGGCCACAGCTACATCTCTGGCAAGGATGACCTGGCAGTGCCCAACCTTAGCGCCAAGGCATTTGGCATTTGTATTGTACCATTCAAGCTTTATCCTCTCTGTTGTGCTCATTTGAGGCTCTCTTAAGATCTGGTGATCAATGTAAAGGTGAAGATCCAAAGAACTGACTTGCTTTTCTTTTCTCTGCTCCCCTCCAAAGAAACGTGATTTGCCTGAAATAGACCCAAGTTCACAGCTTCAAGCTTCATAAAAGTCTTCGGGTCCTTTTATGTGTGTCAGCTGCAACTGATGAATAGCCATCCATCCTCCTATGACTGGAGCTGCTGCCTGTTGCCATAGTAGGTAAGCAATTTTATAAATTACTTCTCATCCAAGTCATAAAATATGTTTGCCAAAATGATTTCTTATAGAATTATAAAAATGGAAATAGAGTGCATGGAGAGAAATTGAGTTTGCTCCAAAGGGCTATGAATGCCCTATTAAGGAAGCCTCTGAAAGAGATTAACAATCCATCTGGCTTGTTTGCACATCATTTAGTGCCATTTGGGGGCATTTCTGAAGCAATGACAGTTACAGTGGGTGGGGCGGGGGGGAAGAGGAGGAAGCTCCATTTACCAATAAGATCATATAGTGAGAGGCTGTGGTTATTAGGGAGGCATACAGCCAGGCAGCACTCCGCCAGCTCTGACCTCAGCTCAAGGAGAACTGCAAACACTCGCAAGTTTAATAAAAATCAACACTTGGATTCCAATACTAGGAGATTTGTTAAAGCATTGTTATATGCTTCAGGCTTTTCTCTGAATAAAATGACTATATGCTTAGATCTCTCTTCTCTCTCTCTTAAATGTGCACGGAAGCACACACACATGCGTGCACACCCTCATCAAAGAAAACTGATCAATGGGTGAACTTTCACCTTTTGATTAATCATTTTTCAAGCCAAACAGAGAGCAATCTTGGTTAAATACAGGACGCATTAGCTATATTTTCACTGGAAACTCCCACACTCTTTAGGAATCTTAAAATCAAGATATGAATATAATCAGAACATTGTATAAGAATCATGTTATATCATAGTCACACTTTATATAAAAATAATTGTTCTTTAGTAGGCAGTATTTCTTTTTCTATGATATTCTCTCTTACTGTTATTGGAAAATTATAATCCCTGAAGTATACCCCTATATAGTATGACAAACTACACTTTCATTCACCTCATCATGAAAGTTAGGGATTGTGTCTACCGCCAGTATACACCCTTGTTCCAAAAGCTGAATTCTTGGCCTCTGGAGTTATTTTCTGAAATGATAACGTAGAGTAGATTAAAGCTTTTCATAATGAAAATGCTTATTTCCTGGCAGAAACAAGTAAATAAGGCCCCAGAGATCTGCCACTCCACTGAGAAATGAAGAATGTCGTCAGAGGGTTCTTAATCCAGAGTTCATCTGTCTTACTTTCTCCTTTGATCAGAACTGGAAAAGCATCATCAGGTATGAGAGAGTCTTTCCAAAGAGTATATAAAGTCCACGAGAGAAGTAAGTTTTATTTATTTTGCTCACTGGTTAGCTTCATGACATAGATAAGCCTCTGACACATAGTAAGTACTCAATAAATACTTTATGTTCTTGTTGTTGTGAACGGGAAAGCAATATGAATTTAAAAATCCAGGTGATAGCCGTAAGCATATGCTCAACTGTTTTTAAAACCAATAGAGAAAGGAATAAGACTCATCCAACCCTGTGTCTCCTGGTCTTGGTGACAAATTCAGGTCACGTGATCATGTGGGATGTGAGTCCAAGCTCCATATCCCAGTCCTGAGCTAGCTGCCATGATGAGGTGGTGTAGTGGGGGAGGCACTGACTAGGACAGTTAATTTGCTCAGAGAACAGATGATGGAGATAAAGGACAGTCTGCATACCAGAGGTACTCACAGCCCTGGCAGGAACTGTGCTTCTAGCCTTACAGAAGGAGAACACAAATGAGTTGATGCATACACACAGAGCACCCACCCTGGCCACCAGGACTAGAACTTCTTAACTTTCAAAGCCACAGAACAATTCAGAAAGTCTTGCTAGGATCCACATGACACTGATCACCAGAGTCAAAATAATTTAGGTCCACCAGAAAGAAACAAGTTAACAGATTGTTCAAGACATACATAGTCCATTTTATATATTTAGGTGATTCTGGAAGCTGAAGAAGATTCCCTTCTCGGAATATTGCCTTTCAAGAACAGCCTAATCATTTATTGACCAGAAATGAATTTGGCCAGCATAAAAGTGTAGAAATTATTTAGAAAATGTTTCCTATCAACTAAAAACTTTATTTTAAAGATAGTAAAACCATAACAAAACAGCAAATTTGGGGTGGGGAGAAAGCACCCATATCCCACAACCCAATTTTTTTTATTTTTGTATTTTCCCTACCTCCCAGCCCTGACTTAGAGTCATACTTTTATTACATACATATATGACATATTATATACATATATGTCTCATTTACACAAGTAGTACATATTCATAATAAAAATTAATATAGAAAAAAATTAAAACTGTCTATAATCTTACCAATCAGATATAACCACTGTTAACATTTTGGTTACTTACTATTGACATTTTGGTGGGTGCTTCTCAATTTAATAAATTACTATTGCTGCTGCTGCTACTACTACTACTACTACTATTACTACTACTACACACACACAAATACATACAGACTCCAAACATCTTATTTGTGAAATTGCCGTTTTGGTTTAATAATAGTAAACATATTTCCATATCAATAAATACTTTATCGTAAAATGACTTCTTATAACCTTTCCCAGCCTTATCATTCCAGAATCATTATATTACCATTCAATTCTCAGGAATACTGAATTAAAATGTATTTACAGATCAAGTATGAACTCTGCACTGAGTAGATATTGTGGAGACGTACATGTATATCTACCATTTACTACCTGCTTATTATGTGCCAGGTATTGCCTATTGGTACATCGGAAATGTTCTCTCACATCTCTTTGAAATTGATACCACTGTCCTTGTTATATCAAGAAACTGAGGGAGGCTTGGAGAGATATTTAAACTGTTTTCACAGCTAGAAAGTGGGAAGTCCCAAGTTGAAGGTACATCCATTTGACTTTCAAGTCCATTCTTATTCTCGGAGAGACTAGTTTGGGAGTTGAGCTGTGGCAGTTGTGATATAATTAGAGAACAGACTGAAGCAGAGTGGGTGGGGAAAGAAAAACACACAAAGAGTCTCCCCTTGCATGGTTTAGATAATAAATTCCATGAGATAGAAGAAATTGGAGAGCTCCTTACTGGCTGGAGTAATCAAAGAAAGCTTCATGAGAAGGTGCAATCAAATTAAAAGATAAGCTAGGAAGGCACTCCACAAGGTGGGGGGAGCAGCAAGGACAAAGGCTTGGTGGTAGAAATTTGACTTTCAGTGGGCTTGGCCTGGTAAAGACACTAGTTTTATGAGAGGAAAGGGTTTGCCCTGGAAAAGGTGTGGATGAAGAGAGCTGACTGCCTACACATATGGTCCTGTACAGCATCAACAAGAGTCACTCATACTATGACAATATTCAGGAAGCCAAGATATGTAGAACATTTCGTTTCCATACGGTTGGTTAGTTATGAATTCCAGAACTTGGAAACCTTGCAACCTTTGTGAAGAACTAGACTATATATTAAGGGATTAAAGTTTGAAATGTAATTTTCTATTTCTGTCCAAATGAAGTTGAAGCATTTTTTGATGAAAAAATATATTAAGCATTCCATGACTGGTTTCTTGCATGATATATGAATGACTTGGATCATCGGTTGACCACTAATGCTGAGACACAAATCAAATCTGATCACATAGATTTTCAACGTCAATGACAGATCTTGATGCTAATTGGCAAGAGCTGAATTTCAGAGTTGAGCAGGATGCTTAAATCTCTTCTTTTGATTAGCTTTGATAACTCAATCTCTTTAAAAAGAAGTCTTTCTCTTAAGTTTGATCTATCATTTGATCTATCATCCATCCCTAAAGAAGTAAATTTTTTTAAAGATCCTATTTGATGGGCTATACAAATTCTAAAATTAGGCTGAATCTCTGGATACAAACAAGTTTACTGATTCTGTGTACAGTACAAACTGTTTCTATGCATTTCTGGCTAGATGACACCCAAAAAATTGCATTAGCTGCATTTTTTTTTACATTTCAACTAATTAACTTGATGACAAGTAGATCCAGCCTGAAGATAACCAATACTTGTATTTGTTCCACTTCAACTACCCAACAGTAGAGAATGGTTCAAAGTTTATTAATAACAGATTGAGTTTGGTTTTAAAGCTCCTTTTGAAACCACAGCAAACACAGTTTTGCACTAGGCCCATTTGTCATGTGTAGCTTGGATGCAGGTGAGAGGCTCTTGGGAAGGCAAGAGTCTTCAGTGAAGACTTTGGAAATTGACACTTCCCCAGTTTGCTCTAAGCATCCAACTTCTGTCAATGATCAGAGTTGGCACTTATTCAAAGAGAAGATAGAAAGAATGAGAACCCTTGGGTCTGCTAAGTAGGGTGGAGGGATTGGTCTGGGAGATTCACAAAGTGACCCAAGATGAGGGTTACTTTGGCCAAGTAACTTGGACTGCTATTAATCCTTACTGTCTTCAGATGTGTGTTAGTGAGTCATCTGCTGGAATATGATTAATCCTGTTTTGTAGAAGTGGAAAGCACAAAGATTCCACCCAGATCTCATATAACACACTGGCCCTGGAGCTCAACAAGCTCTTTCTGTAATAATCCTACTGAGTTTGAATAATTATTAAGCCCAGTTCTTGAGAAAGAACAGAAGTGTTACAATGCAAAGCTCAATCTTAGAAACCATATACCAACTGCCTCCAACCTAAATCTTTCCATTTCATACAAACAATACTCTCAAAAGTTGGCTTCCCTTACCAACCCAATCACTATAGTCCTATAATCAAAGAGTTAGAAGATCTGAAATGCAGTTCTGACCCTCATCAACTCTGTGACCTTGAGCAACTCATCTGTTTCCTGGGTCTCCATTTTCTCATCTAAAAAGTGGATATCTATATTCATGTCCTGCCTATTCATCAGTGCAGCTGTGAATATCAAATGATTATATATAAAAGTGCTTTAAAATCCATATATTATAACAAGTAAAGGAAATTATTATAATTATTTTTTAAGGTATCTTATGTTATCAATGAAACTTGAATAAAACTTTCTAATATGGAAATTATATATTTTATAAAACAAGCACTTGGTGCACTGTGAAGATTTGGAAATTTGGGCAGAAATTTTGAGCACTATATGGGGATCTATACCCCCAAAAGTTCATTTGATATAATCAACAAAATAGAACCTTTAATACTTTAGGAGTTTCCAAATGCCCATCCTGGCAGATGGGCCCCAACTGTCAATGACAATGAGACCCTTGAAGCATTGCCAAGAACCTACCACTCAGATGTTCTATATTTCTGTTCCCAGAAACTACTGAAGACACTTTAAGAAGTTATTTGCTCAAGGAAATGGTACAGGAAACAAACTCAAATAGAAGGGAGGAGTATGCCTTTTGAGTTGAAGGTCTAGAGTAAAGGTTGGCAACTTCTCTGAGGAAAGAGTCAGACATAACAAGTTCTTGTTCTGTGGCATGGGGGTGAAGAAAACCGAGGGAGCACAGTCTGGAAAAAGACAAGGGTGAGAAAGAAAATGGCTCAGATGATAGAGGCACTGTTCATCCTTCTGGAAATCAATCAAAATTGTGATGGAAACAAGGAAAAATCACCTGGGATCTAGAGGAACAAGCCATACAACTAGGGAGAAGTCCAAGAAAGCATCCTACAATGGCAGAAGGTAGGATGAGGCGAAGATGTGGGACTGCCTGGTCTCAAGCTGCTGAGTAAGATGGAGGCTGTGGCAGCAGCAGTGGCAGACACCTCTTAAAGGGGCCACGTCCACAAGCGGATTTTCGCGGTGACAGACCTGCCTGCTCTCAGTACTAGTGCCAATTGGGCTGCATGCAGAGGGCACCAGGGACTTACAGGGAGACAGTGTCAGAGTGAGGGCAGAGGCAAGACTCGCTCTGTACAGAAGTGCTGGCAGTATCCATTGTTCCCTGTTGAGCTCTTCCCCCTCCCAGTGCAGGGACACAGTGCCACCATAGCCGTGATGTCATCAATCTGGATAACAGAGGTCGCTCCACCCAGAGGATTCCCTGAAACCCTGCCTCCTCCAACTCGCGGCCCCACCCAAGACACATCCAGGTGTATCCTCACCAACTCAGGTCCTTCTTGCTGAGACTCATGCTGGAGGCAGCCTCGGTTTCTGGTGTGGCCTTTTGAGGCACCTATAAGCACAGCATCTGTGGATTGTTTGCTGAATCTTAACAGGTGGTCCTAGAGGGGTAGAAGCTTGGGCTCAATTTGATCTGCAATTGAACCCCTCTCAGAACTGGGCCACTGGACACCTATTTCACAAATCCACACTAATAAGACCAGGAGACTTAGGAGCTTTGCTTAGTACATAGAAACAGACATGGAAAGGCAGCCAAAATGGGAAGACAAAGAAGCAGAAACCATACGAGAGAATATAACAGACATCCAGATACAATGGAGTCAAATAATCTAACAGATGCAGAGTTCAAAACACTGGTTATAAAGATGCTCAATGAACTTTTGGGACGTGTAAATAAATTTACAAATAAATTTGGGACGTGAGAATTTCAACAAAGAGATAAAAACATAAAAATGGAAATGGAAATTATAAAAGGGAACCAGTCTGAAATGAAGAAGATATTGTCGGAGATGAGAAGTATATTAAATAGAATAAACAAAGTGAATAAAGAAGAGGATCGAATGCCCTATCTAGAGGACAGGAAAGCCAATCAGGACACTCAATCTGAATGACAAGAAAAAGATGCCAAGACTATACAAATAACTGAAAGAGGATATGGGACACTATTAAGGGTCCAAATATTTGTCTGATCAGTGTAATTGAAGAAAATCAAGATGTTGAATAGCTATTTGAAGAAATAATGGTGGAAAACTTCCCAAACCTGGTGAAGGAAATGGACATGAAACCCCAGGAAGCTCAGAGAATTCCAATAATCAGGGATCCAAAGAGGCGCACACCAAGACACATCATAATTAAAATGTCAAAGGTTAAATACAAAAAAAAAAGAATATTAAAAACAGCAAGAGAATAACAAGTAATTACTTATAAGGGAACACCCATAAGACTGGCAGCTGATTTCTTAAAAAAAAAAAATATTTCTTAAAAACTATTTCTTAAAAAAA
>NW_006442490.1:1452546-1461482 GCF_000325575.1 Pteropus alecto | reverse complement strand
TATCATTTGTAATGACATGGATTGACCTAGAGGGTATTATGCTGAGTGAAATAAGTCATAGAGAAAGACAAACACTATATGATTTTACTTATATGCAGAATCTAAGGAATAAAAAGAACAAACTAATCACAATCAGACTCACAAATATAGTGGACAATTTTGTGTTGGACAGAGGGGAGGGAGGTTTAGGGGGCTAGGAGAATGGGGTGAAGGGCTAAAGAAGTACAAATTAGTAGCTGATGTATGGTCACAGGGATGGGGAGCATGGCATAGGGAATGCAGTTAGCATTAACACGTTAGCTAGGTGGAGGGTTAGTAGAGGGAGGGAACAATTGGGGGGATCGTTTAATGAACTATTTAGCTATCTAACCAATGTACTGTACACTTGATACTGAATTTAAAAAAATAATAATAATAAAAAAAACACAAGAGTCGCTAGGATTGGTCTCATGATGACATCCTACATATACTATCATTTCAAGATTCATTTGAACTAATAAGCCCCTCTTTCTTTTAAAATGCAAATAATCTCTGGGAGGATAAGAGTCTGTCATCCACTTATACCTTAGTACACACGTCTTCAATTAACCCTTAGTCATGGTCTCCTGAGGTATATTTCAATATGACTATGAAAACTTTTATTGAGAAGTAGTTTTAGAGCTTTTAAAATAATTTTAAGTATTTAGGGGAGGAGTAGCTCTGAGTAGATAGTCAATGGAGGCATCAGACATTTTCTGTGGGTATGATTTTTAAAAAGGCCACTAAAAAGCAAGATCAAAGTATAAAAACAGATGAAGGGCACTCAAAGACTCAGGATAGATTGTCAGCTGACTTTTCAGGCCAGTGAAAATAATGAAAACCTGACACTTTTGGTATACAAGCTGTGAATGGCCCATGTCTTATCTAGAGAAATGATGGTGGAGCTAAAGATTAATTTGACTTAAAGGAGAATAGAGTGGAAGGAGATGAGGAACACTATGTTCATCCTAGTCACTCATGCTAATCTAAGTCACTATGGCCCTGGAAAACCCTTCATTTAGTCTGAGCCACAGGCACAGCACAGAACAGGGGCAATTTGACCTTGAGTTCACAGTCATGGCTAACAGTTCATCAGCAGAGTCACACTTTATCCTTTGACTAAGGCAGCACAAGGACATTGTATTTGTATTTCTAGTCACCAGGAAAAATAAAGTCTTCAGGTGAACATCAAATTTTCTTTTTAAGTAAAGAGTAAAACTTTTTCAAGAGTCCCAACATATGGATATCATCTTGAGCAAATTTAATAGGCCAGAAACTACATTTGTACTTCAAGAAAATAAGATGGATAGTGCATGATAGAGGAAGGGACAGATCCATAGATAAATGTTCAAACAAATATAGCCAAATGTTGGTGATATATAGATGTTGACTGTAAAAATATTTCAAGTTTGCTGTATGGTTAAAGTTTTTCATAATAGTATATTGGGGCGGGGGAGAACTACCCAGAAAAAAAAATCCACTTTTGCAGAACTGGTCATACAGGGCACGGTTATTATTGTAGAACAGAATTTACCTGATTAATTTTTAAGGAAGTCTATCATTTCTGAGGAGTATAGTACACTTACAAAGTGGATATAATTCTTGCTGAAATGGTATTAGCAGACTTCATTTCCAGGGAGAGAAGGAACATAAAAAACATAGATGCCTAAAATGTCAGAGAAATTACAACCAGGTTATAATATTTTTTAATATAATGTCCCAAAAATCCTCAAGAGAGGACATATTCGTTCAATTTAAAATGCCTGTTAAGCAGATTAGATGACGCAGAGGATCAAATTAGTGATTTTGAAGATAAGGTAGCAGAAAACACCCAATCACAACAGAAAAACAAGATTCTGAAAAGATGAGAATAGTCTAACGGCCCTCTGGGACAACATCAAGTGTACCAACATTCACATCATAGGGGTACCAGAAGGGGAAGAGAGAAATTAAGGAATTGGAAACCTACTTGAAGAAATAATGATGGAAAACCTCTCTAACCTGGTGAAGGAGTAGACATACCAACCCAGGGAGCTCAGAGAGTCCCAAAAATCAGGAACCCAAAGAGGCCCACACCAAGACACACCATAATTAAAATGCTAAAGGTTAAATACAAAGAGAATTTTTAAAGCGGCAAGAGAAAAGCAGTTCGTTACCTACAAGGGAGCTCCCATGAGAATGGCAGCTGATTTCTCAACAGGAACTTTGTAGGCCAGAAGGGACTGACACAAAATTTTCAAAGCAATGAAAAGCAAGGACCTATAACCAAGATTACTTTACCCACCAAAGCTATCATTTAGAATCGAAGAACAGATAAAGAGCTTCCCAGACAAGAAAAAGCTGAAGGAGTTCATCATCACCAAGCCAGTATTACAGGAAATGTTGGAGGGACTTCTTTAAGAAGAAAAAGAAGAAAGAAAAAAAAGGAGAAAAATATGAATAATAAAATGGCAATAATTACATATCTATCAACAATTATTTTAAATGAAAGTGGATTAAATGTTCCAATCAAAATATAGGGTGGTTAAATAGATAACAAAACAAGACCTTTACACATGCTGCCTTCAAGAAACGCACTTCAGATCGAAAAACACACACGGACTGAAAGTAAAGGGATGAAAAAAGATGTTTCATGAAAATGGAAACAAAAAAAATCTGGGGTAGCAATACTTATACCAGACAAAATAGACTTTAAAACAAAGGTTATAAATATCGCTCAGCCATAAGAAGAAATGAAATACTGCCATTTGCAACAACATGGACGGACCTCGAGATAATCATGCTAAGCAAAATAACCAGACAAAAAGTTGAAAATCACATTATATCACTTATACGTGGGATATAAACCTAAAAGCAACAACAACAAAAAAAGCAGGACAAATAAACAGAGACTCGTGGACATGGACTATAGACTAGTGGTCAAAAACTATAGTAACTGAATGGATAAGAAAAAAAGACCTTTACATATGCCGCCTATTAGAGATTCACGTCAGATCAAAAGACATACACAGACTGAAAGTAGTGATGAAAAAAATATTTCATGAAAATGGAAGTGAAAAAAATAAATCTGGGTAGCAACACTTATACTAGACTAGACAAAATAGACTTTAAGACAAAGGCTATAACAAGAGACGAAGAAGGACCCAGTAATCTTATTTCTCGGTATTTATCTGAAGAAACCCAAAATACTACTTTGAAGGAATGTATGAATCTATATGTTCATTGCAGCATTGTTTACAGTAGCCAAGATATGGAGGCATCCTGAGTGTCCATCAATGTATGAATAGATAAAGAAGAGGTAGTACACACACACACACACACACACACACACACACATGCATATACATATGTATACACACACAATAGACTATTACTCAGCCATTGAAAAGAATGAAGCCTTGCCATGTGCTACCACATGGATGACCTAGAGAGTATTGTACTGAGTGGAGCAACTCAGAGAAAGACAAATGTCAGATGTGGAATCTAGAGAACAGGATAAACAACAGCAGCGAGCTCATAATTAGAGAGAACATTTTTATGGTTGTCAGATTGGGAGGTGGGGGATGTGTAAAGGATGGAGGGGATTAAAGGGTACAAATTGGTAGTTACAAAATAGTCATGGAGATGTAGAGTATAGCATGGGGAATATAGTTAGTAGTATTGTAATAACTATGTATGGTGTCAGATGGGTACTGGGTTTATCGGGGCCATTACTCATAAGTTGTAAAAATGTCTAATCACTGTGTCATACACTCGAAACTAATATAATATTGTATGTCAACTGTATCTGAAATAAATAAATATATTTAAAAATTGTTAAATTCCTCTTAAACTCTGTGTGTGTTAAATCCTCTTCTGTGGAAATTAGCATGATTTATAACAAAAAGTAGATACGAATCTGCAAATTAAAGTGGATTGAAAAGAGAACTTGTGTGCATTATTTCCTTTATGAGGGAACGAGAGTGAGAGACTTAAAATGCAAATATTTAGTTGAGCAGACACCTTCCAAATGCAGGGTGGGAGGACAGTCATTTAGGTTCACACTGCTGGGATCAGTCTGCATAATTGAACTGCTCTATTCTTGTTGTCTCTGTTCAAAATCAGAAGACAACAGAAGTGCAGTCTGGGTCCTCCTTCCCCTGCTTGGAATAATGATACATGGTACGGTATGGCCTTCCAAGTGCCTTCCCATTTAATCTGTTCTTTCATACAATCCTCTTATAATTCCCATTTCGCAGATGAGAACACAGAGCCTCAGCTAGAGTCAGAGAGGTCACACGGCCACAGACCCACATTGCTTGGCATCTGACTTCTATCTCTATGAAGACTGGATCTGAGTGTCTTGGTTACTTACTGCAGGCCCTTTGATTAGACATGAGGTTTCAAGCTATTTCAGCATAGTCTTCGGCTATGACAAGATAGTTCTCCTTAACATACCTGAAGCCTTTCCTGTCTGTCTTGTTCTTAGAAATTATACCTGGAAGGTGCTACTCCCTGCTGCTCTAAGTAGCAACAACTTTACCTCTGCCTTTAGCAGCTTGTTGCCTATCTGGCAGAGGCAAGGCTACTGCTACCTAACTGGAAACTCTGTGTGTTTTAGGACTTTCAAATACCAGTAGGCCAGCAGAGGCCCTTAAAGAGACCACACTCTAATAACCAGTACCTAGTCGTCCGAGAACGTCTTTGTGTAATGGTGTCCACTTTTCCCTGCAGGATTTGCTAAGCACAGGAGAGTGTATGGTATTGTCAGAAGTGATCAAGTATGTATCACATCTTTTTTATTTAATCATCTATCATAGGACACTTCGGTTGCTTCCATGTCCTGGCCACTGTGAATAATGCTGCTATGAACATCGGGGTGCATATATCTTTGTGGATAAATATTTTCAGGTTTTATGGGTAAATACCCAGAAGAGATATTGCTGGATTGTATGGTAGTTCAATTCTTAGATTTTAAGGAACCTCCATACTGTTTTCCATAGTGATTGTGACAAAAGGAAATCTAATTCTGGGTGGTGAATATATATGACATATTGTTGAATTGTACACTTGAAACTTATTGGATTTCATTGATCAATGTCACCCCCAATAATTTTTAATAAAAAATAAGTAATCAAGTAGTTGACCTGTAGCTAGGATACCTGCTCCCTATATTTTCATCTTTTGCATTATGGGAAAGATACTCACTCCTCTTTTTAGCCCTGAACATAGGGAAGCAAGCATGTTGTACATGGCAAAATGGCAGGGAAAATCCTGCCTTTTTAACCAAAGGAGTGTTTGGAGAAGAGTGAACAGAGTCTGCATTGTTTCCCCCCACCCCCTGCTCCTTTGGCTGATTTCATAAAGGAAAAGAAAGAGGAGAAAAGTCTATCAGGATTTCTCAAATGAAAAGCATGTCCACACTGACAGAGATAGACTGTTTTCTATTAAGGAATCTGGTCATGGCAACAATTATATTTTTGAATTTATCATCATGTTTATAGAAAAATATTCAAGAAAATATTATAAAAGGAGATTTTGTGAACAAATTCCTCCAGCCCAGTTCTCTTTGAGAATGCCTCAATAAGCAACATTGGCCATATTGCTGATGCTTTTCTAATGAACTTTGATGGGGAGATTTTACAATCACTGCAAATTGAAGGAGAAGCCATCCTCTATTTTCCAATTTATAATATTAGTGTTTTCTATTTAATAAGTTCTCCATGCCACCTAGTGTTTATCTGAAGAAATAACCAGATTCTTAGGAAGTACCCCCAATCCTGAGCAAGGACTTCATGTTATACGTGCTGTGTGTGACATTTCGATCAGATGAGAAGTTTGCAATAGTTTTCAGAATTTCAAAGTTAAACATTAATCAAATGACTAATTCTCACTGAAGAAAATATTGGCTTTTTTCTTCTATAGCATACAATGACATCAAAACAATCCTAGAATGGTCATTGTGGAAGAGACTTTCTAGACCTTGAGTCTACACTTGACACACTCTTGTACCAGAAAACCCTTGTCTATAACACAGTGCTTCCAAGAGCTTTCATGAGAATTCATCTTTGCTCTTTAGTTCTTTTTTTTTTTTTAAGTAAACTACATGGCAAGAAAACCAGGAGGGGCCTGAAAACCATACAGAATCTCTGTGTTCACCTCCATGTGGCTGCAACGAGCACCAGGAAGCAGTGGGCTGAGAAAATCCAAGAAAGAAAGGGCCTGCTTTAGCTCTGGCAGATGCTGGCCCAGCTCCAGAATCTAGGTCTTATGGCTGTAAAGGCTTGATCAAATTCCTCCTTCTTCTTTCTATCCCTGTCCAAAAACAACAAAGTCTAACAAACAATGCCCATGATGTTGGCAATAACAAAGCTGTTCTTTTCAAAATCTGTATTCTATCATTTGCTTTCAGTGATTACCAAGGCCTTCTAAATGCTACCAAACACTGAGTAAGGACTACAGGAGTATGAGGCTGGGGAACAGAGCTATAAAACCAGGTTTCCATAGGGACCCTAACAACACTATAGAGGGCCTTCCCTGGGCTTAGAGAAAGTAGTGGTTGTCATAACTCTGGCAAACACATGTCCTGTCTCAATTTCAAATATTTCCCCTTGTCATTCATGTGAGCACACTCAGCCTGGTCATAGCATGGATCCAGCTGACTGTCTTTGCACGGCCCCTAAAGGATAAGGAAGAGCCATTGAATAAGACCCAGCCCTTATTCAGCAGTCTCATTCAGGCCCTGTCTCCAGCTAGTGGGAACAGGAGAAGTCACCGACAGCTACACTTCACAACTGGGGAATAAAGCTCTGAGGCTTTGATCTTTTCTTCTTATCTATTCTTGTTTAATCTTGTTTTTAATTTCCTTCTTCATTTCATATTTGACAAATCCAACTACTTCAGAATCGAGAGAATCATAAATAGTGAACTATACTTCCTCCTCCAAACCCTAGAGGTTGGGCCCATTTGATCTCTGTGGTTTGCATAAAATCACAAGGAGCCCCAGAAGAATGTCTACATTTGCCAAAGTCATATAATCATTGAATCTCATGCTAAAAGGGGCAGTGGGAATCATCTAGTCCAGCTTCATCATTTTATAGATGAAGAAGCTGCTGTCCAGAGAGGTTGGGAAGCATGCAAAATGTCACAGGCTGAGACCCAGGATCCCAACTCCCAAATCAGGTTATTTAATGGCACCATACATCACATGGTTTGAATTCATGCCTGATTATGGGGAAATATGTTCAATGGGCCACAATCATGAAATGAACTTTCAGAGAATCTATCTATTATCTATCTATCTAATCTATCTATCTATCTATCTATCTATCTATCTATCTATCTATCTATCATAATTTATCTCCATGGATACGTAACTTACATTTAGAATCCAAAGAGAAACATCAGAACTCCCTGTCAGGTTAGTGATTCAGGAAAACTCAACCAGATCCCCATGAGTGCTGTTACACAAGACAAGTGAGAAGTCCCTAGCCAAAAGTTTCCCTTCTAGGGGTAAAGCCACAAGATATTCTCTGGGCTAGGTACCCAAAGTCTATAGCCACTCCTATCTGCACAACACCAAAAGGCAACAGTGTCAATAAATTTTCTAAATAAATAAATAAATAAGGCAACAGTGTCATTGAGGATGGTGTCTCTGGCTCTGACATCAGCTCTGTTTCTACTGCCTCCCCCAGATCTCCCACCTTATTGACCTAGCTGTTCCTACCTGTCTCCCTCCTAGTGATAGAGAAAATAGAGGCTTAATAGGGGCTTTCTCACTCTTTGTCAACCTTAGATAAAGCTGATACCATGATTTCCAGTGGAGCCTTGTTCTGAAAAGGTCTGATGCCACCCATGCTTCGCACATTTTCCTGTATCCTTCAACTCACCCCTCTTTCTTATCTCAAACACCCATGCAGGTACACATCTTATAAGTACATATAACAATATATATGACAAGATACAAGCGGTGGTATGCAGATGGCTTTGTCAACACTAAGCTCATGGCACCTCATCTCTCAAACTCTCTCCCTAGGAGGAGGGCATCTGCCTGTTAGCTGCAAAGCCTCAAGTGGTCCAATAGCCAAAATCTTTAAAGCTGACTCATGTAGGTCGCTTCTTGAGTTAGAGCGGCATCTATCTAACCTTGGGACATCTGGTCTTATGTACCCCATAAGCTATCCTTACCAGATAGTTAACTCTCTGTAGACAGCTATAGTTATATACAGCTATCTACACTATGAAATGATAAACACATGTTCATACCAGGAAGCAACTTACTGCCATTTATTCATTCTGTCGATATTTTACTACTTACTCATTTATTCATTCATTTACATGTCACATGGATGGCTCTTTAAAGAAAATATTTATTTATTTATTTATTTACTTATTGTTTAAGATTATAGGGTAACATTGGTTAATACGATTATATAATTTTCAGGTGTACATTATAATTTTACATCTATATATTCTATTGTGTGTTTATAACCCAAAGTCCAGTTTCCTTCAGCTACCATATATTTGATCCCCTTTACCCACTTCACTCTCCTCCTGTCCCCCTATATTTGACCCCCTTTACCTAGTCTACCTAGCTCCCTCCTCCCCCACACCCTACTATCTGGAAACCACTAGTCCATTGTCCATGTCCACAAGTCTCTGTTTTTGTTTTTCCTGTTCATTTGTTGCTTTTAGGTTTGTATCCCACATATTAGTGATATCATGTGATTTTTAACTTTTTCAGTCTGGCTTATTTCGCTTAGCATGATTATCTCCACGTTGTCGCAAATGGCTGTATTTCACCGCTTTTTATGGATGAGTAATATTCCATTGTATGTATGTACCACAGCTTCTTTAGCCAATCATCCATCAAAGGACACTTAGGTTGTTTCCACGTCTTGGCTACCATGAATAATGCTGCAATGAACATGGGAGAGCAG
>NW_006442490.1:1380052-1448797 GCF_000325575.1 Pteropus alecto | reverse complement strand
TGTCTGGAAAGGTCTTAATTTCTCCTTCATATCTAAAGGAGAGCTTAGCTGGATATATTATTCTAGGCTGGTAGTTCCTTTCATTTAATAGTTTAATATTTGATTCCATTCTTTTCTGACTTGTAAGGTCTGTGCTGAGATGTCCGACAATAATGTAATGGGTTTTCCTTTATAAGTTATCATTGTCTTCTTCCTGGCTGCCCTGAGAATTCAAAACCCACTATCTTATTTCCAGAGCCTCTGCTGCAATATATTAAAAAAAAAAAAAAAAAACACTTAGCTCAAATAATGCCACAAAATATGGGAGGGAGGAGTCTTTTAAAGACCTCTTTGAAAACAGCTAATAAAATAACTAAACCAAAAGTCGAGGAATGCTAAAGCCCTAAAGCTCATTGTATGCATACACAAAGTGATCTAAAGCAGAGATGGGGTGTGCCAGACCCCACAAGCTGGCTCTAAGGTTTTCATACAGTCATTAGGTTTAGCCTAACAAAACAATTACAGAGAACTCCTTGGAGGATTTGCTAAATGAGTAAGAATTATTTTTAATGAGCATGTTATTTTTTTATGTCAGTGTATATGTCTGCAATGCTTGAGGGGAGTTGAGACATTTGTTCTCTATAATTCATCCAGGCATTTGGGTTTACACCTTTAATTTGCTCGGCAAACCATTTATTCATAGCTAGAGCAAAAGAAGCTTTAACTCAACCCACATATGAAATTCAAATGGATGAAATTAAGAGGGTCCAGCATTCAGTCAAGATATTTATCTAGTCAACTCTTTGTTAAGCCCTAAACAAAAGAAGTGTTCGCAGAGTGCTAAAAACATTTTGCTTTCTTTCAAAGATACAGTCAGTGAATTTTTTTTTCGTCATCCTATTTGCTTTTCCTGTTTGTCTCTGTTGTTAGGCAAAACAAGAAAACCAGTTTGTAGTCCCAGAGAGGCTAGAGTAACTTGAAAATAGCCGAGTTCCAAGGCCTAACAATCCCCAGGGACTACAGTACAGCTACAATTGCTCAGAGGAAACCGGTGAGCTCTTTGCTGCCTCAGACATCTTCAAGGCTGGCAAGGGAACCCCAGCTTCCAGGCTACAGCTCAACGTTGTTTCCAAGGACAAATTGTTCAGGGACTCTGAAGTCAGAGGTGGCTCTACTTTAGTGTAAAGATCTACCTCAGTAATTCCAAGCCCCTGGGAGCCAGCCAGTATAATTTTCATTTAAGAAACGTTATAACATTGTGGCGAAAAGCATGGTCTTTGAAGCTAGTCTGCCTGGATTCCAGCTCTGCCACTTGCCAGTTGTATGACCTTAGACAAGTCACTTAACTTCTCTGTGCCTCAGTCTTCTCATCTGTGAAATAGTCATAATTATAGTTATGTGGATTAAATGAGTTCACATATGTAAAATGCTTAGGTTAATTTTAAAACTCTCAATGTATGTTAGCTCTTTATTGATTTCTCCTTCTGTTGAGTCAGCTCAGCACCTGAGGTCTCCCCAGAGGCTTCATGTAGGCTTCAACCTTCTGGAGGCTACACAGCCATGGGGATATTTGTCACATGGGATTGCACTGTTAATCTGTTTACCTTCCCCACTAGATTGTGAACATCTTGAGGGCAGGGCCAAGTCTTATTCAGGGTTATGTCCCTAGCACCTAGCATAATTGTTGGCCATAAAATAATTAGCAGCTCAGTAAGTCTTTAAATTAAGTTCTTTTGAGTATCTCTTAATTCTGAGGTCAGGAGCAGCCTACTCAGGGGCCTCAAGTAGCTCCTTTTTTAAGTCAATGACCATATCTCATTGTCAGAGTTTCCTGTGAGCAGTAGGGGAGAGTCATGGAAAGTATCACTATTGGCCCATATGATATCTCCACTAGAGGTTCACCAAGTACCGCGAAAAAAACCTAAATAGTTATAGCTGATATTTTTCTATAAGGTGTTTGAGAAAGAGATGATTTAAAGGAGTTTAGGCTTGGACGACAACATAATGCCCCCTCCAAAGATACCCACTTCCTGATCCCCAGAGCCTGTTATTTTACATGACACAAGGGACTTTGCAGATGTGATTAGGGATCCTGAGTCGGGGAGATTATCTTAGATTATCCAGGTGGACCCAATGTCATCACAAGGTCCTTAAATTTGGAAAACATGAGGACCAGAATCAGAGAAAGGAATATGACAATGGAAGCAGAAGTCAGAGAGAGATTTTAAAATGTTGCACTTCTGGCTTTGAAGGTAGGTGCTATCCACTAAGACATACAGGCAGCCTCTAGAAGCTGGAAAGGGGAAGGAAATAGATTCTCCCATGAAACCTCCAGAAGGAAAGAAGCCCTGTTTTCCTCAGCCTCTCCTATACTCTTCCTTAGAAAGCATAGCACATCACATCATTCTCTCATTCTCCTCAAAATCATTCAGTGGTTCCCCATCACCTACAGAATAAAAGTTAAACTCCTCATCATTCCATTCAAACAGCTGGACCTAACTTGCCTTTCTGGACTCATCTTTCACTGTTTGAAGTCTCCACACTCTATATTCCAACTACATGCAGGTTCCTGCTGTTCCCTGACCTTGCTCTGTGTGGTCCCATGAGCAACCATCTCCCATTGTTGCTTACATTTTTGCTGTTACCAAGAAAGAGATTATTCCCTCTCCCCCTTCTAACATTAAGCTGAGGCACTGGATCCCTCTGTATATTACCAATACCTCCCATGAGCCCTTTTGCAATTCTACCTCTTTAGACGTTTGTGCATTTGCCTATCGCCCTAGACCATAAACAAAATGAGGACAGGAGCAGTATCATAAATGTCTTGAAGATCTCTTCTTTTTCACCTCTTACCACCACCATCTCCCCTACACACACATGTGCACACACACACATGCACACACACACAGAGCCATACACAGCCATACACAACCATACACATAGTGGTCACACACAGCCAAACATATAGTCATTCAATACATGCTAAAGAATGAATGTGTATTGGGATCAAACATGACAGAGTTGCAATAGGCCAGTATGTGCATTTCTCAAATGTTCTTTTCATTCTGCTAAGGAGAAAAGGTGATAGGAGCCATGATTAGGAGTTGGAGAGGTCTGTATTCAAATGCATGCTCTGACACATACTAGCTGTGTGACACTATACAAGGTACTGAACATTCCTATGCTGCAGTTTCCTTATTTATAAAATGGGAAGAAGAATAATAACTTATCCACAGGACCGTGGTCGGTGTAATGAGAAAATACATTCAAAGTCCTAGCACAAAGGAAGCACTGTATGTGTCAGCTATTATTGATAACAGATGAGGATGATAAGGAGTGTATTCTTAACACTATGTCAGCAGGGCCTAAGCCTTGTTAGATGAACTAATCCCTTTACATCCTAGTGGCCTCAGGTTTCTCATATCACCATAATAACAGCCTGTACTTCTTACGTTATTTCCAGGGATACACTTTATTTAAATACCTGAAAAATGACTTTATTTCAAAATGTTTGTAGCCTGTAAAGTATTAGGAAGATGGTAGGTAGTTCCAGTGTAATTCTGATTTTACTTTACTTCATGCCTCTCCCCAATGCACACACTCCCCCATCACCAAAATTGGATCTCTTCGAATTAATAAAAATTAATAACAATAATTTCTAAATAAAAATAATTTTCTAAATAAAACTAATTTCTAAATCTTTTCCTCACACTGTATATCATAATGGATGTATTCTTATAAGAATACTCATTTTCTGAAGAGCTCAATGGTTTTTGTTGTTATTTTTTTTTAACATGAGATTTGACATCAGACTCAAAATTGAGAAAGGGTGGGGACTTTGTCAAGTTCAAGTCATCTCTGCAGCACTACTGCTTTGCTCTGTTTTTAATGAGCTGGCGTCCTCCTTTTCAGAAAGACTGAAGTGAACTTGGATCAGACCCTTAGTCCTGAAATAATGCGTCCTACCTTTGTTGATGCCCGAAGAGCTTTTCTGTGCAAAGGCCAGGGTGTCTTAACAAATGGCATTCCGCACATTTTCTCGGGTAGTGGCTCCAGCCTCAGCGGGATTTCATTGCATTCTTGGCAGTCAAGCTCCTCTCCTCTGGCAGGGGGTCAGCCTGGGGCCGTTGGGGTCAAGGAACCTCCACAAGCTGCCCCTGCCTTGGAGGCAGACAATGCAAGCCCCCACCGCAGCGTTTCCTGCTTCAGCAGCTTGGGCTCCTATGCACAACTGCCCCAGGAGAGGAGCCCCCCACCTGGCAAGGAGGGAACAGTCTCAGGCTGCACTAGAGATGGAAAGAAGGAAGCAGAGTGAGATAGTGTAATAGATTTGATTTTATGTTTTTAAGGACAGGCTCCTGTAGAAAGGGGCTGGGAAGTTTACACTTGCAAGCAGCCCGCACTGTGGGAAATGTACCAAGTGAGCATTACTGCCCCAGGGCCCAATCATAGATAGACCTCCTTGTAAGTGTATAAGATCCATCAAAAGGCCTCCTGCAGGAAGGAAATACTAGGAGCAGAGCCTATGTTTAGGTAGAAGGATTGTGGGTGAGTTTCCTTTTCTTCCTTATAGTCACTATATTTTCTCATTTATTCAAACAATGACTATTCATGCTCCTGTAATAGTGTTTAACAACCACAACCTTAAGGCAGGTTCCCAGTGTGTGAAATTTCCCACAGTCAAGACTTGGGAAAAGTTCCAATTTCCAGAAGTCCTCTTAAAATGCATGAGTGTGTGTGTGCAGTGAGCTGGAGTGGGAATGGAGGGGGCTTTCATTCATGAACCCATTAGCACCCATTAATTTCTGACCAGGGGTTGGATTTTCTGTTCTGAAAGGCTGGAAGGCTGGACTCTGGACAACAGGCCACAGGATAGAGAATTTGGGTTTGTGTGAGGCTTAGAAGGTGGCACTGAAGAGAATGTGGAATGTAAAAGGCAAAGCATATGAGCAAATACTATGTGTTTATACATGCGTACATGTGTGTGCCTGTCTGTCTGTCTGTCTGTCTGTCTGCCTACCTCTCAAAGTAAGAGAACAGTCACAGCATAAAGAAAAAAGAGCTGGGAAAAGTATCCAAAGTTTTGTTGGAGAAGTTTAGGCAGGCAGACCATAAGCTGTAATCTCAGGGCATGGCCTTATTCCCTCATTTGTAGAATGAGCAGGTGAGGCCAGCACTGCCCAATAGAGTTGCTACAAGTGACTACTGAGCACTGTGAATAGGGCTAATCTGGATTGAGATGTGTGGTGAGTATAATACATTTCATATTTTAGAGATTTCAGTATGAAAAAAAGAATGTAAACTATCTCATAATAAATTTAAAAATGCTCATTACATGATGAAATGATTTTTTAGCTATGTTAGGTTTAAAAAGTGTTGCTAAAATTAAGTTCACCTCTTCTTTTTTTTTTCCTTTTTTTATGTGGCTACTAGAAAATTTAATTTACACATGTAGTGCACATTGTATTTCTATCAGACAGCACTGGGTTGCACAGTTGTCTTAGAGCTTCATAAATTTCCCCATTGAACTATCAGTCAAAGCTTATACAAATGCCACTGAAGCGGGTGAGGAAGGCTAGTCAGAGCAGAATCTGAAGCAGCCTTCCACAAGCAGGGAGTTTCTTTGAAATCTCATGTTTTCAGTTTTAAAATGCACGTGTGCTTGTTTTAAGATGAAAATAACAGGTCCAAAAGAAAAAAAAAAAGAGTTCTCTCCCTGCCTCCACACTCTAATCAATATCTTTTAACAAGACATGTTTGTCTTATGGTTGGATAGTTTAAAGAGGGAATATTAAAGTGGAAAAACGTGTCAACACGAGGAGGCCAAGTTCACCCACCCTATCCCTAGCACACTGTCTTGGAGTCCTGAAGGATATGTGGACCTCAGTTTGGGAAGCATGGTAATGATCTCTAAAAGGGCTGCCTCCATCTTTCAGTATTTATAGGAGGTTCCTAAGTTCCTAATTGCCACATGTTCCCCTTTGTTCTGAAGTTCTCACCTTCTTTCCCAATCTCAAGTTCCTGGGAGTGGATTGAGCCAAGTAAAAAGAACAGGGACAGCCCTTCTCTCCCTTTTGTCACATTGCAGAGCTACGTGTGCAGGTGCCCCATAAATACTTGTATTGAATAGTTCAGTAAGCAGAACTGGGGGCCCAGCCCTTTTCCCACAGCAGGGTCAGGTCTGGAGGCTGATAGCAGTGTGAAAAGATCTCTCAAAGTGGTCCTGCTTTGAAACTTGGGAAGAAGTTGCCTCCAATCTTTTGGGAGAAGGGTGGAATAGAAACCAAAAATAAGCAAAATAGGTAAGAAATTAATTTGGAACCGGCATAATTCAGAAAATCATGTGATGCTCCATCACCAAACTAGAAGGTAACCTGTATCAAAGAAGTTACACCCCAATCAGTGGGATAAGGCAGGATTGATTGCTTATTGGGCAGATTTCACATTTTCTCTCTCCTAACACTGTATGAGCTCTCCAATGAACTTGGCCACCTCGTGTTGACACCTTTCTCCACTTTAATATTCCCTCTTTAGACTATCAATTCTAACTGCCCTTGATGCTCAAAGATTCCAACAGTGTTCAACTCTGGGCCACTTGCCAGGCTGCAGCCTCCTACAACACGTTCTCAAACAGAACCCTTGGAAGTTACAAATATTTTTATTTCTGAATAATTTGATCCTGGCCTTAAATAAGCCTCCACTTGGGGTGCAGTTAAACCACCATCACCAAAGGCTGTCTTTGTTCCCTCAAGGAGTCTGCTTAGATCACTGTGCCGTCCTCCAGCTCCCAGCACACGAATAAACAGAATCTGGGAGCTGGTACCTGGCTTGTGTGGGAGGGTTCCACAGTTGGGAAAACCAGGACTGCTTGTCCTGCCTATATCACAGGTCTTTGTGGTCTTCACTCTTGCTTGGGAGTTCTGATTGGAACCCCAGGGAGCTGCTGGGTACAGCGTTGGACTTACCTTGAGGCTCGGGTAAGGAAACCCACGTGAGCATGCTTCCTGTGTCAGAAAGAACCTGCTCAGCTCTTCAGCAGTTCTGGAAACTCTGATGAGCTGGCTACTCTTTGGTCTAATGAGCTCCAGTCAGCTCACACTGCCCCAGCAGGTGGGAGTTCAACAACGTTCACTCAGCTGGCTCCCTAGGACAGAGTTGAGAGGGATGGCAAACCAAAATGCTTCTGGATCATTGTGGTCCCTTTCCTTTGAACAGGAAGAAAACTTCCAATTCACAAGAAAACCCAAGTTCCATCAGTGCACAATGATTGGACAAAGGCAGTTGTCTTTCTTCTGCAGTCAAGGAAGATTCTCCGATGGTGTAGTGCAGGAAGTGTCATAGTGTTCATGTAACAAATAGTTCTCATCGATCGATCTAGGTTAATCTTGGTCAAATTTCTGGGAAATGGACAGCTTCTCTAATCACAGAATATGCAAAGTGGAAGGGGATTTTGTTAGCAATAGACACAATCCCTTCATTGTACGTTCAAAGAAACAAGCTTAGAGAAAGAGCAACACTATGCCTATCTCATAGCCAGTTACTGGCACAGGCATGGTAAGAATCTGGCTCTCCCAGCTCATTGAATATTTTAGAGCACTTGAACCTTCCCATCTATTTGTTACAGCTTTGAAATGGAGCATATACTAATTCCATCAAACCTGGCAAAATATTTGGAGCTCTATTTCCACCAGCAGGTGGGAACTAAAATTAGTCCTGCTGCCCTGTAGCTTGGGCCAGTTCCTGAGCACGGGCCTGCCTGTCAAGCTGCAGCTTCCCTTCAACTTCCCACCATCCATTCATCACCAATTATTTCTTTTTAAAGAACATTTTTAAATAATTTATTTGTTTAAATCAAGATCAAATACAAATTCATTAATTGCAATTAGTCAATACATTTCTCAAGCCTTTTAAATCTATAAGGTCCTCCTTTTCCTCTTTCTCTTTCTCTCCATTTTACCTCTTGCATTTGTCTTGTCCAATTTCCTGCAGTCTGAATTTTACTAATTGTAACATACTTTTTTGTTCCCCAGATTTCCTATCAATTGGAAGTTAGAAAGAGAAGCTTGATCAGCTTCAGGTTCGATTATTATAGCCAAATTACTTCATAGGTGGTGGTGTGTAGGTTGTCAGGAAGCACACATTGGTTGTCACTCTTATGATGTTAATGCAATTGATGATCAATGCCTAGACCCATTGATTTATGAAGGGATGCAAAATGTTGGCATCCCAATCCTGTCAGTCTTTCTGCATTTATTAACTGGAATGTTTATTATAAACTGAATATTCCCCTCATAATATATTTTGTCCCCCTCTGGGTATGGTTTATGTAGGAAAAGAAGATAAATGCTTGGTTCTTTTCGCTTCTTTTAACCCCTTTTCAAATGAGTACCAATGAGTTCTTTGAAGGACACCAATGAGTTCATTAATTTTCTGTTCTTGTTTTGTTCTTTAAGCAACATTGTGATGCTATTTATTGTACTATATTTTAACGAATTTTTTTTGCAGAGTTCAGCTTTTCATTGAACATATTACAAAAGAGGCTTAGTCAAAAAGACCGAAGCTCATGTCATCATTGGACTCCTCAGATTCTTCTTTGTTTGATTCCACTTTCTTCTCCTCAGCTGGGGCAGCAGTGGTGGAGGGGCCAGAACCTCCTCCTCGGGCAGCAGCAGCTGCTGGGGTAGGTCAACCAGTCTCTACATTGCAGATGCAGCTCCCAGTGTTGACATTGGCCAGAGCCTTTGCAAACAAACCTGGCCAGAAAGGTTCAACATTTACACCAGCTGCTTTAATGAGGGCATTGATTTTATCCTCCGTGACCGTCACCTCATCGTTTTGCAGGATGAAGGCTGAGTAGGTGCAGGCGAGATGTCAGACAGAGGCCATGGAGCAGACAAATGCTGGGCGAGCACTGCCAGATACAGTGCTGGTCATGGATGAAATGAGGGCCTCACCCTAACATGGCCTGAGCTACCTCTGAAGGACTGAGCACCTTACTGGAAGCTGAAGAAAAGGGCTAAACAAATAATTCTTGACCTCCTATTGTGTGTCAGGCATTGTTCTAGGCACTTGGGGCCACAATCATAAACAAAACAGACAAGAGCCCCTCCCTTCCAGAGTTTACAATCCAGGGCTCCCTGCACTATGCACTCTCCTACTCTGCTGCTTAAACAAGGGCTATTGCACCAGATGCTAATATATGCAGAGCTTTGTAAATAAGCTGAGAATTCCATTGTCTTGGGGTTATCCTCAGGCCCTTCTCACCACACTCCCTTGTCACCTTTTGTAACATCCTCTCTTTCTGCTACTCAGCAGAAAGCCTGGAGAGTCATGTTATGCAGATTTTATGGAGGAAATTATTAAACAACATGAATCTACACAGTGTAATTTCCTCCCCATTCTGGGCCTCCCAGGAATAGACCCTGTCACCAATTTCTTTCCCACTCAAGCGGTTAGAAGGTTGGGCTTTTTCTAGAATGTTGTGCCCCGGACTTTCATGACCAGTCCCCAGCCCACAGTCTGCACCCCTTCCAGTGTAGATGGGGCCCTGCTGTGCATCTGTGGGGGAGCAGTTCTGCTGAGGAGCAAAAATCCAAGCTGTAGGTAAGAGACCCTCAGCCACCCAAAAGCCATTGGCTAACTTGCTGCTCATTAAACATTTAGGAGAGAAGCTGTTCCTCTCTCTAGTATGCCTGGCTTGGGTTCCAACCTTAGCTGAAATGAAATAGGTTGAAGAGGTTGTTGACTGCAGTGAGCAGATAATCTTTTAATTATTTCTTTTGGGTCCCATGTATGCTTAGAACTTCGCTGCAAGGTCAAAACAACAGATCACACAAAAGTTGGCTAAACATGTAAGAGATGGAAAATGTTGATGGTGGCAACTAAATATAGACACACATATGGGTGGATTCCGGAAACTGCAAAGCAGTGAACCTGACACTGTGCTCCAGCAATAGTCCGGACCACATTAACAAACAGGTGACTTTTGCATATTTAGAAAAGAATGTGGAGCCCACACTATTGGACTTGAAAAGGTTAAAGAAGAAACCTCTGAGCAGCTCCAGTCAAGGAGAGGTGTTTTTTTTTTTTTTTTTTTTATGATGGGAAGCAAGAAAGGCCATAATGTTCTTGTTTCTATAATAACACCTGAAGGAGATTTTAAATACAGGACAACAAGAAGATAATAGCAAGTAGTGAGAATGACTGAACCTATAGCATGTATTAGATTTTGCAATGGTATATTTAAATAAAAATACGAACGACAACCTAGAATAGCTTATAGTGAGTTGTTGTTACTGACCTCTAATTTCATCCTCACTTACAAAACAGTTAAGCCTTTTCTCCAGATTTCCTGATTCAATAAGTAACCTACTTTACACCTGCCTGTTCTAAGTTGTGCTGATCTTCTGTGTGTTCTAAATTGTGTTGTCTTAGATGATAGTCTTGTCAATAAAATGGTGACATGTGGGCTGGATGATAACATTTAAGGAAGTTTGCACCTCGTAGACTAACTCTATCTAGGGCATTGTATTAATGGTGGCTCCAGAACTCCAGTTCTGTGCTGATGAACATTCTTTATTAAAGGAAGATACAAGTAAAGAGAGTCCCTGGACCAAATTTGTTCATGATCCCAAGCCAAGAGGGCAGGCTTGTCCAATTCTATACATGTAAGTACACACAAACTCCTACCCTAAATCCTAAGAAATTGGGGTATCAAGAGCTGGAAGAATCGACCTGCTAAATTTCCTGCTCTAAAGGGGAGTTCCTCCTGATTGAAGATCCCTCACTCCTATCTGCTTGATCTCTCCTCCAAAGAAAGAGCACACACTTCTATATCCCCTCTGTTCTTCCTCTAATAAAGCCCTGAGGGAAAAAAAAAAACAATAGGGAGTAGGTATTGATTTCATTCACAGATCCTGGGAAAATGAAATTCTTCATAGATATAATTTCATGTTAAAGCTGTACATACCATACTTTAGGTCTGAAGGAAGTTGGTGTAACAAAATACAATTTGAACACAAATCTTGCCATTCTTACTCTAATTATTTGTTCAATAACAAGGTGTTGCCTTCAGGAAATGTTTTAGCTCAATCCTGTCATTGACAAATCTATTACTGGATTTGTAAACAAAGGAGGACAAGGGAACTGTGAATGCAAAATGATGGCTTCTCTAAAAAGGCTTCAACCTCAGGAACCTTCCAGCCCAAATGCTCTACATTTATACAATTTAGATATTATACCTCTCCTTTGTTTTAGAAGCTACTTCAATGACATTGATAAATCTCCTTGATGCTTTGGCCTACTCAGCACTTTTCAAAGAACATTCAGGCAAGTCATTCACTTTACTTTTGCAAACTAGTCCATGAACAATGCCCAATCAAACCAAAGAGTATTGTCCAGGGCTTGATTGCAATCTCTTGCTAAAAAAGCAGCAGCAAACTTTCTGAATATATTGAATGGGACTCATCCATTTTTAATAAGTCCTTGGATTGAATACACAGGAACACTCACATTCTTCCTTCTCCCTCCTCTCTGAAACTCCTTATTGAACAGGTGGTTATATTTTTATTCCTGTATCTTATCAGCACCTTATTTGCCATGGAATGAAGGCGGCGTTTGTTCAAACAAAAGTTGTGCCTTAAGATAGATACTCTGCCCAGAAAATATCTTCTAAGTCAAGAAGACAAGATTGGCCTCAACTCAAATTCTAGCTTACAATTGGGAAGGATAAACCCAGCATATTCTGTTCTAAAAGCAAAAAGTCTAATAAACTGGTAAACACAAATCTTTATCTTTTTTTCAAAATCTCAGCAAAAAAAAAAAAATCGAAGCACATGTACTGTGCCTATACCTGATATTTTTTTACCCTTTCCTTTTACTCTTTATTTCTCAAAACTTTCACCCACAAATATGACTAATTTCTCCTAGATTTAAAAATGAATGGCTTAGACGGGGTAAACTTGTTGGATTTCGTTAATCAATGTCACCATAAAATTAATTAATTAATTAAAAAATGAATGGCTAATTATATGAGGACTTCAACAAAGCATATATAAACCAGAAAAAGTCTCAAATGGTCTCTATTTAGTTTATTACTTAGATTACTTTGGTGACTTCATGCTAGAGAAGGCGAATCCACAATATATAGAGAGATATTTTACACACACATATTTGCAGAAAGAAATCTTCCTAAAAGGTAGATGAAGCATCTCCCACTCTATTTTTCCTCTCTATGGTCACATGCAGTGTAGACTATATTCAGATCTTTGGTCCTCTCTTAATAAAGTGTTCTCCAGGAACCAATTTGGGTGGGCTTCACAGGAGAGTCCATTGAAAAATTCATGACAGTGATTAAAATTCCCCCACCATCATTCACTGATGAGGAGTGGGACTTTTCGGTTGTTTAATGGATATCAGAGAACATGGCCAAAGAACGGTTCCCTAGAAAACTGTGGATAAAACATTTATAAGATTCGAGTGAGAAAATCAAATACAGTTGTCAAGAAACAAAAATGAGAGCATGAGTCCTCAGCCAGAACAAAATGGAATTTGAAGCAATAACATTAAAAAAGACCCATTCAGTTTTACGCGCATTTAAGACCCTCAAATGGTCATAAACTAAATGGTCTCCAATCTCAGATCCTCTTTGGCTAAACAACTATACTGTACAACTTCAGACTCAGAACCACAGACTGCAGAGAGGCAAACAGGCTGCAGGGCACTTTGATGGGAACTGGAAAGCCACATCAAGGGCACCCCATATTTTTACATGAATCAAAGTGCTAGGATCGAACTACGGTTTTGGAAATGAATTCAGAGACTTACTTAGCTCACTGCTGGATGTCCAGCAGGTACCCACCTGCAAATTCATCAGAATTTCTACATGTCAATGATTCTGCGTTCATCGCATTCCAGTAAGCATTTGAGACGAATAACCATTTAAAATCTTATAAGTAATTTTGCCAGTAATTTCATTCTTCCCAAGAGATAGCCAAATGTGGCCAAACATATTAGAAAATCTCATGGTAAATTTATTTTCTTCATTGTATCTAAAGCCTTTTAAATTGATCATAATAAAAAATGATGCTAACAATAGGGCTACTCTTTTTAAAAATTTTAATTGAAGTATAGTTGGCACACAATATTATATTAGTTTCAGGTATGCAAATTATACAATATTATATTAGTTCCGGGTATACAAAACAGTAATTTGACATTTATATGCCTTACAATGTGATCACCATGTTAAGCCTAGTAACCATATGTCACCGTGCAGTTACAATATTATTGGCTATTGACATGTTTTCTGTGCTGTACACTACATCCCCATGACTTATGTACTTTATAACTGGAAGTTTGTATCTCAATAAGGGTTACCCTTAAGGCCTTGGCCACTCACCCCCAACTGGGCAGAACTAATGTAATCTATTGAGTTGTCTTCAAATCACTGAAATTTAGGGCAGGTAGAAACTTTAGATATCATATTCAAACACCCAAGCATTACCTAAATATAACAGTCCTTCTGATCCAAATGACGTTTCCAGAGTGGGTTGTTGGTGGTAGGAGTCCCACCACTCCTTTCAACCTTTCTGAGCCCTACTTCCACACCCATAGAACCAGCACATACGAAAACTCCAATTAAGCCCTGTGTTGACCAGTTGTACCCAATATACAGTGGTGAGTATTGTTTCTTTTAAAAAATGGTAAGATAAAAAAGTAGGTCACTTAGGCTAGCAGAGGGTATTGTGGCTTATTTGGCATACAAATGAAATTAACTTTCTGTTTATAAGTAGCAACACTTGGACAGATCACTTCCTGACTTATTCTATACCATACTTGAAAATAAACACTACGGGGTAAAGATGAGACTAGGGTCTATAGAGAGAAAAGAAAAGAAATGCATAATTTAAATAATAACCCTCCTTTGCTTAAAAAAAAAAACACATTCTTATCTGATTGACATATCTTTCTGTGGGAGAAGAGTTTTAAAAAATGAGTGAATAAATGCATCAAGAAATGCACAAATGAATTGATTATATTTGTAAAAGACCCCCATTGCACTATAGCGAGTTTCTAAAGAATAATGTGAAAAACCTTACTCGGTATCATTTGTTTGGCAGTTGTGTTACCTTCTACTGTTATCATTTTCAATACATCTTAAGTCTTCCAATAGCATGTAAGACGCAGCTTTATCACTCCCACATGCCTACATGATGCCTGGCATATAGTTGGGGCTCAAAGTAATTTTTGCAGCTGCTGAATAACTTGCCCCCAGCAAGCTCAGGGCTCTGACACGAACTGACTGACAATACAGAACTTGAGCTTCCTGCTGCTCATATAGCAGCCCCCATTTCTTTTCCTGTTCTCCATCATTTCTTTTCCTGCAATTTGACAATGCCACATCCTTGGTGCTCTTCAAGGAGACCCTTCAGAACAGAGGCTCAAACAGGCCTTGTCCTTAGTGGAGATCCAAACCTACAGCAGGCTGAGACTTTGGAGCCAGAAATGCATTTGTGGGTATCACGCAATCCATTTTAGAGTCGGCAAAAGCCCAAACGCCACCTGTTTTCAATATGAGTGTCTCCATTACCAAACACACATTTTTACTTAGGCCTCAAATTAGGTCGAATGCTGAACCAGTCTTCAAGTCCCCACCAGCCCAGCTCTCCATAGAGCAGGGCTCCGCCTGTATAATCAGCTTGCCTGGGCCATGGTGGTCTGGCTGGCATCCACTCACGGTGCCCTCAACCCCAAGGGCTCACTCAGCTTATCTGCTATCCACGTAGCCACCAGACAAGTCTTGCCATGTCACCAGACAGGCTCCTGCTTGTTATTAAAACAGTGAATAGCATGAGCCATGACTTCCCTCAGGGGAACAGCCAAAAGTATAGACTGAATGGAAACCATCTTCCTTTTGGCCAGTCATGACAAGGTTCTGGAGACCATTTTGGTGGCACATTCTCTTGAGGATGTGAAACAGTGCAGTGGCTAGTGTTTTTCAGAGCTAATGAGGGATTTGGGAAACTTGGAAGCAGTCTTCCGTGCCCTGCCCTTCCTCTCCACTCTTGCCTCAAATCCCTAAATGACAATGTCATTGCTTTGGCTGAAAACTTTTCTCCCTGTCAAAAAAATGCAGATGTCCCAGGAGGGAAAGCACACAGTAAGCATCTGGGTCTTGCAGGGTGGGTGATAGGAAGAGGCCAAGGGGGCCTAGAACAAACCTGGCTTTTCTAATTTTTTTCCCAGAGTTTTAGAAGTTGTCAGTAGGAGATCACACAGATTGTGGCTCTAATTGGTCTAAACATGCCAATGGTGACTGCTGAAGAAGTGTGTCATGGGTGACATGATGACAGAGCCCAACCTTTGATGAAGCTGGATAAGAGCTAATGAGGCTTACTACCAACCTGATAGGATTTCCCGATGCAGCCTAGCATCAGCCACTATGTGTTCATAGGTCACATAATTGATGACTTTTAACAAAGGAGCAGAACTTGCATTTTCAAAGAGTACTGGCTCCTTCCAAGTAGTCAGGCTCCTTAGGAGGCCATCAACTAGCTCCAGCCATATTATCACACTCATGTGACTTGAAGCACTGTTCACACAACCTACCTTCAGAACCCATTTCTGAGCCATGTGAGAAATCCCTCTCCTTTCATGGTCACATAGCATTTCTGAGCAAAATTACTCACCTTGAGGCTGAGGGAAACACATGAGAACTTGGCATCATGTCACCTACATTGCATGCAAAAGGATCTGGTTGATGATAGAACCCTTTGGCCAGTGCTTCAGATATAACCTTTACTAACTTCTAGGTATTTACAAAAATTACGTTCATCATCAGAAGCAGGAGCTATGCCCCATGTGGCAGTGACTCCAAGTGTGCTGCAGGCTGAGAAAGCATTCCCCACTGAGCTGCAGGAGCAGTGGCTAACCTCTTGAGGGAACAACCTAAACAGACACCATTTGAAAAATGAGGATAAGCCTGTTAAAGAAGAAGAAAGGCCAAGTGTGACTATTGGGAAGTGGGAGCAATTTTCTGAAGGTGATTCCATAGGCTATGTCGAGCTCTTGGCAACTATTAGAGAAGTATGAATCTGCATTAACCATATTTCTACAAAGCCAAAACCAAATCCAAAGCCCATGCTTAAACATTGGGTGCCAAACCCAAAGGAGGGAGATTGAGGGGGGAGTAGGGCTGCTGCAAGGATAGTGGCTTCAGAGTTTGTGGTGGAGGAAGGGAAGGTGAATCAGGAAAGTGATGAAAAGAAGGAGTGACATTGTACATGGAATCAACCTTGAAATAACAAGTAATATCATGTCCCAACAATGCAGAAAATGCTCTGACAATGCAGGCATACTTATGAGCACTCTTCTCAGCTGGTAATAAAAAAAAAAATCTTTCCATAGTGTCATACTGAGATTTGAAAACAGCTGATTACTATCTTTGATTCTGGTGAACCTGGGCAACTCTCTTTGGTCTGGTCAGGCAGTGGTGCTCCATGTAGTTAGAGAAGAATTAAGTCACCGGGATGCACATGTCCCCTTGATCTCTATCCTAGGTTCTTTCTGGGATGCTACTCCAAACCACCCACTGCAGCACAGTCAATGCTACCAAGCATCTGAACTGCTTTTGCCAAGGTGGAAATCGTTAGTACTCCCCATGCATCTGGATTCATGTGAATGCACCAAATATACCACCCTACTCTGACTCCCACAGAGACAACCAGGAATTCAGCTAGGCTTCTCCAATCTAACTGGAGAAGGAGCAATGTGGGACCCACATACAATGACTACTTTCAAAGCTAATACCACAAGGCATTTCCTTAAAACATTTTCTCCCAAAATGTTAGTTATTAGGTTATACTATGGTCTGATCTCTTGCTAAAACTGAAAACTTTCGAACCAAAAATGGGTTTGAATTGTGAAAAATATTTAAAGATCTTAACACGGACAAGCCAGAATGTCCCAGAGTTATTTGGTTGTTTATTTTTTAAGTATCTCTTGGTAACACATATGAATCTACAAGGAAATTTTAGTTAGAAACATCTGAAAATTTCCATTTCCAGTGGAAACACTGACAGCAACTTCAAAGGCTCTGCCACCTAATCACTGAGAAAACAGTGCATGTGTGCACTTTGGAGTTGGCAGAGAACTCTTTCTAATATTTAGAGCTGCCTAGAGATAGAAAACCATCATAAGGAGTGAGATCCCTGTCACTGGAGCTGTTCAAGCAGTGGTTAGGCAACCACTTGGCAGGACTATTTTAGAGGACAATCAACTATCAAGGGTTCAAGATTGAACTGGAAAAATTTTAAGGGACCATGGAATTGAGTTGAGCTGGTATATGCTTAGAAGGTAATGGATTGATTTCTGTGTAGCTTTATATTCTGGAATCCCTGAAGCTCATGTTTTCTATCCCTGCTAAAGTTGCTGATGGCTAATGCACTGATATAGTGCTCCACTTCTCCATCCCAGATGTAGCAAAGTGTCCCATACTCCTACTAGTGTTACCCTCTGGTAGTAAAAAGATATAGCCAACCCAGTTATTTGCCTACCCAATAGCCATTCTCCCTTTCTTCTTGTCAGTCATCCCCTAATTTGTCCAGTGTCCATCCTCCTCTCTGAAGCCATGTCTTTCAGATAGGACTAGCCTCAGACAAAGGCATGAATCTTGGTTAGCTTTTATACTCAACAGCTTAGGGCGTGTGAACTGATTCTACACAATGAGAGGTGAAGGGATGTTTGCTGGAAAAGAATCTGTTCTAGGAAAGATTTCTTAGCTCTTCAAAAGAGATTTGAAGGAAAAAATAATCTCTTATTCCTACCAACAGAAAGTGGTGCGTGAAGATGTATTGTTACAGCCATCTTTTTTTTTTTCAGCTTTATTGAAGTTTTACAGCCATCTTTCAACCGCGAGGAAGCTATCCAACATGCTGAAGTTGGCAAAGTTGAAAAACAAAAAGAATCTTGATCCTTGATAATAACATTTGAGAATAATTATCTCTGGAGTTTCCCTACGTCATGCTTTCTTGTTATACAAGATGATAAATCCATTATTGTTTAAATAATTTTGAGTTGAATTTTTCCTTATTTCAGCCAAAAACATCTTAACTAATACCATAGTCTTTGACGGACTCTTGTCCTCTCAACATGTTACAGAGATTTGGTGAAAACTCTCTTTTCATGCATGCGGTCTGGGCCAGAAAATTATAGGAAAAACATACAAGGAGAGTACTCAGAACCACCTTCTACCTCTAACACTGGTCTGTAAGCATCCCCATATCTGTATCCTTCCTCAAGCTTCCCTTGTTGTGTGATCATGCTCAGGTAGCTCATTGATCCCTTATAAAACAAGACCCCTAGTGGGCCCACTTCACTGACTATCCACTTGCCTGGCCTTTTCTGGAATCTGGGATATGATGGACAGAGCTGGGGCTCCATTTTAGGAATACTAGAGCCTAACTTGTCAGTGTGGCAAGATGACTGCAGTCTAAAGCAATTTGTCTGATTCTTTTCTCCCCAGGATTTCTCTGGAGGTACCTCTAACTGACTGCCCAACAGGGCTGCACATCCTGTTTCAAAGATCGGGCTCAAAAATCCTTTGTTTAGGCCAACGATTCTCAAAGTGTGGTCTCCAAACCTGCAGCAATCAGCAGCACCTGGGAACTTGGTAGAAATGCAATTTCTCAGGCCCACACCAGGTCAACTGAATCAGAAATTTTGAGGGTGGGGCCTGGCCATTCTGTGGCCTATCAATCTCTCCAGGGGATTCTGACACATGTCAAATTGGAGAATCTTGGCTACTGCCATGACTGGTAACTGGGTGTGAGGGAGCTTCCCAGGGCTCTAACTTAATTATTTTATACTGCAAGGACCCCATCTCACTCTGTAATTATACTTTTATTCCTGTGACTATTTGATTGTCTATCTCCCTCACTAATGGTGAGCTCCACCAGAGTGGACACCAAGTCTATTTTGCTTTGTTGTTGTATCCCCCAGTGCTTAGCACAATGCCTGGCATGTAGCATACCCTCAACATTTGTAGAATGGGTGAAGGTCTCTTACAGGCCGCTTAAATACTGAATGGCATATTTTGCTCCCTACAAAATTCAGCAAATTCTTAAGGTAATTATTTAAAATGTTCAAATTGTACATATTTTCTCTCTAAGCTGAATACAACTGACAAATTGATTTTCATGTTTTCCCAACTCGAAGTCAGCAATGAAGAGGACTTCAAATTAGCCCAGAATGTGACTTCTACTCAGGAAGCTATCATGCTAAAGAGCCGTGGGTGTTGGCTACTGCTCATTACAAGTTATGTTTTGAAGTACACTTTCTTTTATTCATTTTTGCCAGAGCCTTGATTCTGCAGAACACTAAATACCCCAGGGCCACTAAGAGGAAAGATACAAAGTACCTAAAATGCCCTTGGCATCAGCCCACCCCTACACAATCCCTGACTTTCCAAGACCAATTTGGATTCTTTGTGGGAAATACAGATGGAAATTTGACACTGGGAAACACTTCTGCATAGTTTCCTCCCTTCTCCCTCTCAATTCTGGACCCAGAGAAGCTGGTACAGCTACACTATGTGACCAGGAGAGAAGAGCTTTAATTTACAAAGGAGATGGAAACTCTCCAGGAATTCAGAGACTGACCAGAAATTGGCAAGAGGAGTAGGGTAGGTGAGGTGGGGGGATGGGCAATCAAGAGGATGAAGAAGTGCTCATCCGAGTGTCCTGCCTGCCTGCCTCCTGGAAAAGAAGATCAGTGTGTGGAATTCTTCTCCCCGAGCTGCATTGTTAGAGAAGAGTGAAAAGAGGTGTGTTTTACGAATGGAGGACAGTGAAAGGGCAATATAAAGGGACCATTTGGAACTTCTCCTGCTTTGAACCCTTAAATCAGAATATGTCATTATTAGAGAGTTAGAATCTTTTCTCGACAGGAAGCACCCAGCTTTGCACTCTCATCTGCTCATTTTCTATAAAATCTCAGCCATAAAGCTTTGACCTAGGAGCAGCCTTCCTGCTATCACTTGGCAATGGCAGGTGTATAGGCCAGCTCTACTCTAAAGATGTAGCCGAAAGAAAGGGCACCAAGAATGTAGAAGAGGCCAGGGTTCATCTCAGAGTACCTGCAGCTAGAGCTTCTTCCTGCCCAGTAGCCAGGCGTCAGAAATGCAGTCATCCCTCATCCAGAGGCCTAAGTGGACATAGAGCTTGATGGGCAAAACCCTGTGATGGAACAGTTCCCCTAGAGGGAACTCTATTGAGCTTTCCCCTCTTCCAAAGTCCTGGTGTGTGCATCTTCCCAGTATTTCCTCATAACAACCCTTTGCAGTAGATAAGGCAAGGACCAGGCTTTTAAATTAAGAGAAAAGCCTGGAAAAAAAGTTAAGCAGTGGCTTTGTAGTTTTCCAGCTGTGATCCAGGTCACTCAAGGGGTAATATGACATAAGCCACTTAGGACAGCAAGAGGCAGGTAGGTAAATGTTCTGCCCTTTCCAACCTCCTCATCACAATAGCTCCTCTTTACCCTGATATATGTTTGGCCCACACATCCCACTAGCTTGCTGTCTAATGCTTAAAGAGATTTTTCAGCACCCCTGTAATCCCAGGTCCCTGCAGAATGGTGTCTGAGGAACCAGACTCCAGGAATCCTCTGAGTTTCTCTCCAGAGCCAGGAGGCCAGAGCAGAACAGAATGGCCCAAGATGCCTGGGCAAGGCTGTGCAGGTGAGTTGGAAGCAATGCTTGAAGAATGTGGCTGGTCAGAATTCAAGGGTATGATGGGGTGGGAGGCTGGGAGGACCACTTTTAACATGTGACTGTATTCTGAGCCTGGATATCCAAAAAGTACCCCTTGTGTGTGGAAATGGGTTGTATTCACTGGAGAGCTCTAAATCAAGATCATTTGGAGGCTGCTAGTGTGTAAGTTGTAAAGGGAGCTGAACCCCTACAATTTTCACAGTACAATGCACAATGTCAAAGCCAAGGACAACCCTATACAATCCTTGCTGCATACTTCTACTTAGTTCATCTTCTTTCTATACCCTGGGCATCATGTCAAGTCCTATTCAAGAATATGCATTAGATCATGCCCACTTGAATTTTAAATTGCCTTGCCTGTCTTTTGAGGGCTTGATACTCTGATCCTATCCTTCTCTAGTTCTATACTAGCAAATCCATCACCTCTGCTTTTTAGACACATTTTCTTTCTGCCTCTTCACTACCCACACCGATCCCACTACCATCCCCAGACCACATTTCATCCCACCTACCTGCCCTTACTTCTGCAATCCCAAACCAGCCAGTACTTTTACTGAGTATGTTGAGACAACCTGTAGCACCCAAGGAGTACAAAGAACCAATGGTGGGTCCTGCCCACAAGGCAAACCCAGCTAGAGTCCTGCTTCCTCCAGGAAGTCACCCTGAGTGTTGCAGCAGACACTACTCTCCTTTGACCTGCACAACAGCTAAGAGCTTATGTGGTCACTGGCATGTTTCCTGGGCGAGCCTCATCTCTCCCCAGATAGAGTTATGGGCTTCCTAAGGATGAAGGCCCCATCTTACTGGAATCCTGCCTCTTGCCCATCCATGCAGAGACCAAGGTCAGACATGTCATAAATCATATTACTGCCTCAAGTTCCATGTGGTTTTTGAGGAACACATATCCAGAGCCAGAATGACTGCCATTAGAGATCTCTGCTAACCAAGGGCTGGCCTCTCTAGGTACTTCATCTTTGGAGTCTGTTTAAATGTGATAAGGACCTTCAAATTCTTTGGTTAGCCTTCAATTACAGTTTTCAAAAAAAAAATAGAATTTAGTAGACAAATTATCCAATGTGGGGCACACAAGGGTCCATCCAGCTCTGACTTGTGTGTGGGCCAATGGCCAAGGGGGCAGGTAGAAGAAGAATAATGTCCATCTCTAGCAGCCACCTCAGATGCTGCTTCACTCCTCCATACCACTCCGATCCACTATTTGGGATTTTGTTCACTCAGATGATTACCATCAGCCTATAGCTTCTTCAGTTCAACCAATTATATAAGTCACTACTCTTTGAGTAAGGTAGAACTTCTTTGTTCAAAATGGATCATTTGCTCAATCTAAGGAGGCAGAGTTTGCCTTTGGTTCTAGAAATTCATCTTTCCCACAGACCCAATTCCGTATGTTTGAATTACACTGCCACTCAGATTCTTTCTCTGCAGTGATGCCTAGGCATCACTTGCCTTTCATTTGGAGACAGAGCCTTCAGCTCCTGCTGATCCTTAGAAGTTTCTTTCTGAACCTTGTATCAAGGTTGTGGCCAAACACTAGAGTCTGAGTACCTCTAGATCAAAGCTTTTCCATTTATTTTCAGCATATACTGCCTGATGGGCATGTTGGGACATGTGTTCAGGAAACAACCAACAAAAGCTCCCAGGTCCCCTTCCTGGGTAGAAAATGTCAAAATCCCTTCTTCCTAAATCACAGGTTTTTAAATTTGATGTTGTCTTTTCTAATGAGTACTAAGACAAGTCCAGCAAGAGAAAACTATTGTTATACTCCCCATTTACAGCAGTGCCTATTATCTGGTTTCTGTGTCTAATCTCTGACCAAGGTGTAACTTTTAAGGTGTAATCTTGTCCAGGGCTCTTCAACCCATTTCCTGTTTAGAAAAAAAAGTGCAGCTTGCTGCCGGCATTAATTTAACTTTACATAAACACATTCTTTGAGGCTGAAGCAAATCTGACTGATTTTCAACACAAAAATATAAAAACTGTTCTGGAGTTATTTATAAACTAAACTTGTCTCTAATTCTAATGTAACAGAAATGTATATAATTAGTATTTAATAATTTTTTATGAGGTAAATTTCAAAGCACAGAACACAAAGCAGAACATTTCTCTCCGGATCGTCTCCCCATCCTTGTCGTTGTGTGAGCAGCAAACTTTGCAGCAACCAGTTGGAATTTGTTTCTCTGATGTTAGTGGTATGCTCTTGGGTAAGTGTCTTCCAGACAAACGAAGAGGTTTAACATCAGAGCACAGACGATTTCAAAGATGTTGCTGCCCTGGCTCATGATGTTTTCCCAGCATTCTTTCAACGTCAGTCTGAAGTTTACGTGGCTGATCGTGTGCTCAGAATTGTCCTTCTTGAACAGAATGTAGGAGTTCAGCACTGAAATGTTTAGAAGGCAGTGAATTTCCTACACCAAAACTCGTTCCTTTGTACTCAGTTGGATAAGAAGTGAGCATCCGATCAGCCGAGTCCACTGTTTCCGTATTCTCATTGTGATCCACAATGACACATGGTTTCTTAGTCTTCTTTCCATTTCTATTGTCTACTTCACAGAATCATTGTGGAATGTTGACAACACTGTCACCTCCTTCGTCATACCACTTCAATGCTATAAGTTTACCACAGAATCTGGCTACATTTGTCCCCCCTTTGCAATCCTTTTCTTCATATCATTCGTTATGTTTTCTGTTCAAATGAGCTGTCCCAACTGCATCAGTCCTGTCTTGATGTAATTCTCTGAAAAGCATGGGAGATGGATGGCAAACTATGGGGGTGAGATTAGGACTGTAATCTGTGAGTTATCTCAGGTAAACACTGCAGCTGCAAGCGACACTGGCAAGTATTCTGACACTGGCAAGTATTCTCGGGGCAAACAGGAAATGGGTTAAGAAGCCCAGATTACATCCACTGAGCCCCATTTATCCCAAGATTTATTTATCTCCTCACAAATCTACAGCTAATTAAGCAAATATGAATTCACCATATTGTAGAACATGGTATTTTTCTCAACAGATTGTGTTTACTTAAGTGTTCAGTAAATTGACACTTCTCAACAATGCAGTTTCTAGGGCACTCCTAGAACCCTTTCACACAGAGTCTTAGGAGGCTGTTATAGAGAGGAAGAACAGGATCACTTGTCTTAATGTAGGTTCTTCCAGAACTAGCACATAGAGGTCACATGCACAATCATCTGAGCTCTTTTTGCATTAAAATACACTGAGCAAAGGAACCACTATGTGAGGTTAGAAAAAAACCTTACAAGATTTATCTCCAGGTGGTCCTTGACTCTTCCCCTGTACTCAGGTCTGCCAAGTCAACCACTGTCTGCTGTGACCCTTAATCTGACCATTGTACAGGGCCAAGATAGCTGACATGTGGCAAGTCTGACAAGCTCATCCATTCCTGATGATTTAAACTGTTTGGAATAAGGGAGGAAGAGTAATCGAAGGAAAGGTAGCACTTGAAATAAATAGACCCTGGTGGCAGGCCAATTTCTGTTCCAAATCTGCTTTTTAAAATTATTATTTATGCCTATAGCACCTGGTCTTCGTAAGTGGTCTCCCATCCAAGTATTAACCAGGCCTGACCCTGCTTAGCTTCTGAGATCAGACATCAGGCTTGTTCAGAGTGGCATGGCCATAGACTATGGACTGTGGCTCCACTGTGGCATGAACCCAGGACCTTCTGAGTGTAAAGCAGATGTGCTAAATGCTACACTGTGGAACCACATCCCAAATTTGCTTTTTACATTTCTTTTCTGTCACCCTTGGGCAAATTACCTTAACTTTAACTTTTTTGAGTCTTTTCATACATCTTTAAAATAGAGCAATTTCTACTCTGCAGGAATGTGTGAGATAATTGACCTGGCCTGGCCTGGCCTTGGTGCTGAGCACACAGGTCTGTCTATCCCAACTCATTGGTCAGTTGAGATTATGGTGAATAAACAGCAAATAATCACTTTTCTTTTTACAGTAAATATGTCCAAATGATGGTTTGTTGCTGCTGCCAGAGCTTGTTGCAAAGTATTCAGAACTGAAACTGCAAAGTGTTTCATTATATTTCAAAAGAGAGAGCAAGGACACTGAAAACCTTTAAAGGCAAATGCAGTGAAAAGAGATCTGAGATTCTAATGTGGGTTCAGAAAGCCATCCACTGACCATGATTATTTATTTGTGACCAACCTGGTACCAACTGCCCTTAACAGCGAGTCCCCAAGAACAGCAGGTTATCAATGGTTTTAGGTTATTGATAGTGATGAAGCAAATCCCAGGCAGTGCTAAATCTAAGAAATTCCATCTGGAATGCATTTTATATGTGCATGTGTGTGTTTTTCCTTGGCAGGAGACTTATCTTCCTAATTATGTTTCCCTTAGGCTATTACTAAAACTAGCCTGCATTCCCCAAGCACATGCCACTGACAGGAGGGGAAAGGCAGCATGTAAGTGACAGGGTAAGGTCTACCTGAGATTAAGTGTTTGAAAATACACAAACAAATCCCTGTGTATAGATGACTGTATACACACACACACACACACACACACACACACACACACACACACACACACTTCCAATCCTGTCATGTAAGAAACACAAGAACACAGAGTAGCACGGAAGTTGTTGCAAAACTTCCCAAAAGCCCAGAGAAAAAGACCATAAAACCCTTTAGAAAAGCGTTTTGGGTCATCACTCACATGCTTTATCTTCATTCTTTAACTACACCATCAACTTTTACCTGGTAGGATTGATGCATGAAAACCTTTTTCTTTCCAACAATCCTGTGCTTTTTTTTTTTCCAGAATTCCTAATGCCTTTAAGAAATGTCAAAAGCAGAGTAAAAATGTGCATTTAATTCCACACGTGGACATTCATGGCGAGAAATGGATTTCTGTAGATTTTACTGATTAATACCGAACTTAGAAGTCTCTTCAAACACTGATGAGTAAAAATTCAACCTTACATGAAAACTGAACTTGGACAATTATTTACATATAATAACGACTCCTTTACCATTGGACAGATAATTCATGCAGTAACCAAGAAGATCTAGTTACACATTTTCCTACTAATACTTTCATCTTTATCCTGTGTGGCAGTTGATGCTGCTTCAAGGAATTTGGGACTGAGAAAACATTAAAAGTACTTTATTCTAATAGAATGAGTAAAGTCCAAGGCATAACATTTCCTTTGAACCATTTGAAACATTAACAGTGGTATTAAAATATGCTGTGTTCTAAGAGGACCTTCCCAATTGCTTGGCCAATGTCTTCCTCACTGGTAAAGATATGAAAACAATTAAACTAAAAATTAACCTTAACGTGAACAGAAAACATTCTGATTATGCACTCTGTGATTATATGGCTATAATGCCAAATTGCTCCTGTTTCAAGTCAATGTTTCCTGAAAAATGACCTAATCTTGTCCACAATCCAGTGAAAATCCAATATGTGGTACCACTAAGAAACCATGCCTTTAGAATAGGAATTTGTATCTTTAGGGAGCCCTCCTCTCAATACTTTTTAAGTTAACCAAAAAAAAAAAAAAAAAAAAAAGACATTATAGGGCATACTTTGCTGCATTTCATTAAAAAAAAAGAGAAAAGAAAAATCTCTAATTGTATTTGCTTGTATATGTATAAAGAAACTTCAGAAGATTTTATATATACACACACATATACACACATACATATATGCGCACACACACTAATAAGTTTATCTAGGGTCTGCGGGTAAATGGCCAGGATCGGGAGGGAAACTTTCACTTAATACCTTTATATATTTATATATGTTTTGGTTTTTAAATCCTGGCAATATATTACCTACTTAAAATCTAAGTGCAGCATCAATTATCTACACCTATTTTTATTTTGGTTCTGTAATCACAAATGATAAATTTTACTTCATGTAAACTGTTAAATTTCTATCTGGAACTAAAGTTAAAAAATGCAAGTCAATTCTTTGTGCTTTTTCTTTTATCAAAATAGTAGGTGCTAATTACTATTTTTTGAAATAAAATATAAATCTAAGAGTCGCAAAATGTTTTTTCTTAAGGTAGAGAGTGGGTGAAGTGTTTGAAAGAAAAATAATTTAAAAATGACTTTGTAAAACATAAACTCTTCCTATGTTATTAACTGAGGCTTTGAAAAAGTCATTCTCCTAACAGCTTTTATTCTACCTCATACTGTGAACTCTTAAAGTTTTAAAATATTCAACTTGCCTTTATTCTTTTCTTAGGGGGGAGGAGGAGCCTGCCAGCTGGTTAGAAGCCAAGAGCTATCCAGTCAGACCTGAATGGAAAAATCTAAGATTTGTTTATTTCAAAGTTCAAGTTCAAAAGCAAGAGACAATTTAAATAATAAAAGAGTAACAGGGAAAAAAATGCAAAGAAAGAAAACAAAGCAGTAAGAGTCCAGAAGAACCTTCAAGAATATTTAATTCGGAAAATGTTATTGGTTTAGAGAACCTGACTGAAAGAAACAGCTGGGTAGAGTTCAACATTTTAAATTAAAAACAATCAACAAGGTCTATGGGGATAACTCTTCGAGCCACATTTTGGAGACCAGTTTCATTTCTACCAAGTAAAAGTAATAGTCTAAGCAAAAAAGGAAATTCCTCACAACTGAGGTAGTTACTAAGTATTAGCACATTTTCCAAGTTCTCACAAGGCAGCTTAGCTATTTACAATCCATTTTTCCTCATACATAAATGGAGTTCCTTTTCAATTTTATGTCTCCTGTGATGTTTTTCTTAAAAAAACAAAAATGAAAACAACAACAAAAAAACACTTACACACACCAGCCAGAATATGCCCATTTTATTAACATCATGCTTTAATAAATAACTGGCTACTTCTAATAAAATTAAGCCTCTGTTTACAACAGCCCCTGATATGCCATTTTGACCATTCTGCAGAATTTGGTGTTAAAAGTTGAATGAATTGTAGACCCTGAGCTATCAAGTAATTATGTTTCAATATAAAAATAGAGAATTACTCTTATAACTAAAGATTGAACAATAACACAAACATCCTCTCTGTGGGTTTTAACGTCTATAGAATTCATTAGGATCTTAATGGCTGTCTAAAGCAGGAAGAGACTTGCAGAATTTTCTTTCTGAAGACTTTTGGAAACTCTTTTTAAAGTGAATTGTTACATTCTTATAGTTTTACAAGCTGTCATTTGGTAAGGACACAAGGAAAGGGTGCCTAAGGGGCCAAGGCAGTTAGTCTTTGGCCTGAGACAACAAATAAGGCCTTTGCCAGTTCACCCACCTGGCTAAGGGTCACCACTAAGATGTAGTCTTTACAGCTCTACTTACTCCCACTCTTCCTCCTAACTCCCCTCTCCAAAAAAAAACTAACACATGGAAGAAAATCTAGATACCCAGGTCTCCACCAAGTGGGCTTCTTGGCTGATAGGGTAGCATACAGCTATAAACCACTGCAAGTCCTTCGCCTCTCAGATTAGCGGGGGCTGAGTAAGAAACAGACTCAAATAAGACACCTTAGAATCTCTTAAAAAACTAGGACCCCGAAGCAAACGCAAATACAAATGCACAGATTAAAAATTTTGCTCAAGAGTCAATGCTATTCCCTGAGCCCAGGCTGTACCTACCCCAATTTTATCTAGCCCCCAAACAGCTCCCTCTGTATGGCTGGATTTGAAATCTGTAACACTATAGCACAGGGGACCAAATGAGATAGTTGGCCACTTATTTCTGTCATTGGGATACCAATTTAAAGAGGGTCAAGTGTGGACATGAAGACCAGCACATAGTGGCTTGTTAACTTACCTGGATTAAAAAAAAAAAAAAAAAAAAAAACAAATGAACGAAAACTCGCCTCTAAACTAAGTGTAAACATGTGATAACTGGGATATCCTGAATGGCTTTATATCTTGCTAGGGGAAATGTATTAAGAGTCTTCTAAATGGGTTACACTATAAGCGGGCTCAAGAAATAAACCTATATGTGATCTTTATGCAATTTATGCAATTCAACTCAACCAAAATGAGCAGTCTGCAGTCTCTTCCAGTCACCAGCTATAAATGAAATATAACATTCTTTTTGTATTGATGCTTGAATACACCTGACAAGTGGCTTATAAGCCTCCTTATGCCTTCACATTCTGGCCTAACTTAACAATAAAAAAAACAGAATCATCTCCTCTTCTCTCCAGAAAAGGCAACTAAAACAGGAATAAATGGAAATTTTACTGCTTGTTGGGCTTTTTCTTTTAATAAGATAACATGATAAATAAAACCTGCTTCTGTACAGCTATTTAATATTTCAGAAATACGTACATGTTACATGCCAAGAAAGGACCCTGGTTTTCTTGTAAGAAACAAGGTGAGATCATAATTGAAGAAAAAACCCACAAACAAAAACAAACAAAAAAAAAAACCAAACAAACAAGTGTGATAAAATCACAAATGCACAACTAACTACAGTTCTGTACCTACACTGCTAGCCACATTTATCATGATTCTGGGGAACCAAAAACTGACTTAACATACAAGTCCCCTTTTCCTGCAAAACTGAAGGGAAAAAAAAAAAGGTCAGCAGTTCTTAAACCAGTGGCCACACAGTAAAAACTGTACATCGTTGTCCATTCATTTAAAAAGCAAAGTCACTAAGATGGTGTAAAAGTGATAACCGGTGCCTTTTAACTTTTTTGATGATGAACATTTTTTTCTCTAAGATTGAGAATTATCTCCACTCTCTCTGCATAACCAGGAACAAGATGCAGAAAACAGTGAGGAGGTAGGGCTGTGCCCTAACACAGGTATCAGCGTAGCTGGCTTTATCACCACTCTTCCCAGAGTGGTCAGTTGCGTTATACTCAAGCTCCGAAGGGCATTGCTGATATTCACATCCACTTCCACTTCCTTCTCCACTGTTTTCATCATCTATTAAAAAAAAACCAGGAATTTCATTCCTTTTGTTCTCATCACGAGGCATACAAGAACAATTTGTACCTTAGAACCACAAATGCTTACTGATATCAAAGAAGTCCACATCATTCCCATTGTAAGCATTCTTCATTTTACTGGTCATAACCCGAAGAGCCATGATTTGACGAAGGATCAGTATGTCAGGTTTGCTGGTGTCAACCTGAACCTCCGGATTACTGACCTGGTTGGCTAATCCATTTCCTGTCACTGCAAACAGGTACCTGAAATGAGAAATGACCCCATTGAGATGATCAGTAAAAATCAAAAGTTACAGAAGTTGAAAGATTTCTACCTAGATTTTAGTATTTCCATTGAGTGCAATTAACTGGACATTCTTCCATTTCTAATGAACACGAATTTCTCCTTTTCCTGGGTACATATTATTTCTCCAATTTGACCATGACCTTTTTGAAAGCTACCCTTTTGCAGAGGTTGGTGGGTCAGAGTAAAGTGTTGAGATAGAGTGGGTATTTAAGTTATCGAGTGTGTACGGGAGGAACACAGGATATCATCAAATAAGACAATGATGCACTTCCCTCTCTGTTGGGGCTTTTGAGATATGGTGCTTTATAAGGCCAGGCCACTGGGCAAAGAACCACAGGTATTAAAAATTTTTCAAGTGACACTACTGAAACAGCTTGATCCCTGGTTGGAGCCATAATACCAGAATATGACTACTATCACAAACTTTTGCCCCAGTACAATTAGCTGGGTGCTTTGCCAATACTTCTATGGCAAAGACCATTCCTAAGAATGTCTAGAAGCCTTCCATGCTGTTGATACCTACTGTGAATTGCTTCATGATACCTCTCTAGATTTGACAACTGAGAAAACCTTCTCTGAAGGTTACCCAGGCATCTAGGAAGGGAGAGATTACAAATCCATGCAACGGAGGCTAACCTGCTCTTGCCTTTTCCATTCCAACAGTCGTCCTCATTACCATTTCCTGCAGCCATCCTCTCATCATTGCAAACATTGCTAGGAAGAGAAGACCAGAACTTCTTGGCCTGTTTCAGTTTCTCCTTGACATCAGTAACCTAATTAAGAAGTAAAAAATAGAGACCTCTAGAAAACAGCACAAAACTATTTTACGTTTTGATCATTTTTAAAGTATCTCCAGAGTGATATGGAATTCATTTTTACTTTAGTCACTAGAGGAAAATGAAGATCAAATTTATACTTAGAAGTACAAAATCACTCAAATGAATTAAGAGTTGAAATATTCTAAAGGAGTTGCCTAGGTCCACTGTTCGCTCTACCTCTCCATTTTAACTAACATCTGAGGCCCACCAAGTTCTGTGCCCTGTAAATACAAATAAGACACAGTCTCTTCTTGCAAGCCTTTTATAGTCAGGATAAGCTTATATATTGTCCACTCTGTGAAATTTGTGCTCCTTGCCCTCCTTTATGTTCTCTCCTACTATTGTATTTGGAGCATGTTTGCTATGGATAAAGCAGTTTGCTTACATTTTCCCATCCTTCTCCTACCCTACCATTTACTATATATCACCTTAGTTAGTAAGCTCGAATATCTGCACTTCCCTCTCTGTTGGGGCTTTATGAGAGCAAAGTCCCATCTTATTCCTCTGAGCTGCCCAGTAACTAGCACAATGGTGGGCTCATAGTAGATGCTTAGTAAATACATGGTGAAACAACAGGGAGGTTTTGAGATAAGACATTGCATCACATTTCCTAGACTACATATGAACTTTCTGAGCTAGAAAATGAGAGAGGCAGATCTACTGATCCTCATATGCAATTTGCTAGAAACGGTTCACTTGATACACTTGTAAGCTAAAAATGCATTTTGAGCAAATGTTTTCAGTACTTTGTTATTAAACATGACCATTCCTGCCAAACTGCTCACCAGTCGGTCCAAACTAGTGCCAGCTGCTGTGGTTGGGCGTTCCTCTAGGTGATCTGGTCTGAAGCGAGCACTGAAGGCACTTTCAGAGATGGACCGGGAAATTCGTTCAGCTGGCAAGGGTTTGGGGGGTCCACATCCCTGGAAAACCTGCATGGGAGCAAGTGTGATCATATTAGGGAAGTCATAACACAAGCTGGAGGGTGCCTCCAGCTCTCCTTCCCAGTAGTTTACCTTCTGAGACACTTGCACACTATTGTCCTGCATGTTCATAATAGCATCAGAAATCTTCACGTCGATGGGATCCATGACCGATTCAATGTTGAAAGGGCCCTCTAGCCTCTCTACCACCATCAGCATAGCATCTAACATGAGGTTTGGAAAAGAACACAGCATAAAAAGTAAATCATTAGTTCAGCCTTGGGTAATCAGTCTGATTATTTTACTGTCTTTGTTTCCTGTGGGTGTAGAGGGGAAGGCACACATCATAATCAATTCATGGTTTTTATATCTATTTCTATTACACCAAATTACATTAAGTCATTGTGTATCGCTAGCTCTTTAAAGTGTGAAGTAGCCAGATGAATGCTTCATTCCACAGCAAGGAAACCCAATCAGGAATCTTCTATTATACTGGTTATTCCTTTGTGTGTCTGTGGCTGTCACTGTTAAGACTCTGAGCTAGCTCCCAGCTGACAAACCCAAGGCTGGAGGCAGAATAACATGCCAATTCCTTCAGACTTCCTAGGATCTTTTCGTTTCGGATTCCATTTACAAGAGTCAAAATATACATCAGTTAAAATCCTGGCATACCAATTCTTTAATTTTTTAAATGAAACTCTTCTAGATCTTTCGCAGTTAGAAAATACAAAGTATTCCTATGAATTTTAATGACTTCAAATAATGACCTTTTGAAAAATGTAATTTTTGGAATAAGAAAAATTCTCATTTCACATAGAAGGGCCATGAGTTACTTTAAAGCAAAAGATGTACCTCTTTTTATTTAAGTGAAAATACAACACAACACAGTATACACAAACCATGTACTCAATAGCGTGTCTTCACTGATTACTCTGCAAGTCACTTTTATGTTGGCAGAGTCTAGAAATTTCTAGCACACACTGAATCTCTTAAAGTTTCCTTTCCAGGCATATCTGTTGTAATTATGAGATTTAGTATTTTTGCCTGATACTTATTGGACAATATTAGAAGAAATTGTAAATGTAATCATGTTCTCTACCCTTTACACTCTAGTGCTTAAAGCAAGGCAGGAAAAGGACAGTTAGGTTCACATTGTCCACACCCTTCAGGTAGCCCAAGGCTGCTAGAAGAACTAGTTTTCAGAAGATTGTGTGTCTTTTCTCAAAGAGCACTGCAGACCACAGCTGAACTTCTTTCTACCTAAGCTTTCTAGTGAAAAGGAGTTTCGGCATCAGCATATCAATGAAACCAAATTTGGTCATCAACCTTTCATGTTCAACCTAGAACAAATGCAACATAGCATTTTAAAGCACAGGGTCATTTCTCTAAACTACAATTCCAGTGTCACAAACCACAAATAGATTTCCATGAAATGCAATTTTTTTAAAGTAATAACAAATGAAGTTTCAGATTGCATTGTGGTATGCACCAATAAAGTGACTGACGCTTCCAACCTCTAAGTAAAGGCTGCCAGCATGAATATACCATTGTACTTGAGGAGAGAAAAAAATGCTTTTGATGTGCTAGCAAAAGGAGACTTTTGTAAACAAGTGGAGCACAACTTAAATGTGTTCATCATTGTCAAAGCAGCAGAGCTGTCATGTACAGAAAGGACATTCCTTCGTTGCTGAGAAGTCAGCCGTTGCTCCAAATAAAAATATTATGAATAGACAGATAATAAACATCCAAAATGCAGAATTTAAACAAGAGAAAACAGCACATTTTGTAACTTACTTATTCTCCTAGTGGTGAGGAAAGGCCAGATCACTAATGTGTTTGTGAAAGAGTGAAAGGAAACATAAACCCCAATTCTTCTGGCTCTTTGGCGTCTTTGTAAACTCTGAGCCGGCCCGGCCATACACAAGGGCCTGGGAATAGAAAGTGAAGCCTGGCTTTTGTTGGGGCCGGTGCCATGGCGTTGTGTGTTGCGCAGCTGAAGAATGTGAATGAGGGCACATTCGGCCTATGGCCTGCAGCCCAGGAGCCAAAGCTACTCCTAACCCCTAGGGGAAGTCATGATTGGCTATCAACTGGGCTCTTCCTTGCAGCAGCCAGCCTTGATTAGAAGCGCCTAGTGAAATCCAAAGATGGTTGGTGTGAAGTTTTGGTTTTCCTCTGGCTGATCTAGGTTGCAGGTCTCTTGTTTACAGGATTTTGACTGTCTGCCTCCTGCCAGGAACTGGCTGGTGCCCCACCAGCAATCCCAATACACCAATACTAAATTCCCATTGGCAGCAACATGTGACAATAAAGTTGGCTAAGAGTCAAACAATGTTAATACTACCACAGTATGTGATAAAGAACAGGAGCAACTAAGCATAGTTTAGGGACTCTCCAGAAACTGACATTTTTGGTGGTGGGGGTACGTATGGGGGCAGTATTTGTTTCATTTTTCAGACTGAAAGTTTCATTATTACCAGCCTTTTTTTTTTTTTTACAAAACCAAGTCCAAGGTGTTTCAAATATTTGGATCTATCTTGATAAAGGCTGACAATACTTTAATAGATGCAGTTAAAGAGAGGAAAGGGAGGACATGGCAGCTAGAAGGCAGGTTTGGAAAAATCCTTAGTCTCTTTGAAGGGTCTAGTCCAACTAGATGATTTCAGTGCTCAGGATACTGGCATTGAGTTGCTCCCCGCTCCCAAACAACAAAGTGCCCCTTTCTCACTAGGTACTATGTGGCCAACAATCAGAAACCCCCATTTTAAGCTTCATGACCCAACTGGCAGTTTCCCCACTTAACCCCAAGATCTGATTTAAAGAAGTAGGGGAGAAAGCCCTTGATCATTAACTGCAATCATTTAAAGAGGAAAGAAAAATTCCTTGCAAAGAAAAAAAAAAAAAAGAACTTATAGCAGAGGCATGTAAATTGGGACTGAATTCTGCAACCAGAGCAAATTAATTAAACCCTTTTGAAATTTCATGAAAAAGCACTGGAGATTAACAATGTCTACTATCCCTGGCCTTTTATATCAGTTTATTAAAAATAAAAAAATAAAATAAAATACCCATTAAAAAAATGAAGTTTAGATACAATTATACACCTCACCCTCCAAAAAAAATTATTTAAAAATAACTGAGGAAAATTGATTTTAAAATCCTATCAATTTCCACTAGGTTTTAATTTTGTTTCTTGAAAGATATGTCATTTTTAAAACACCAATAAGACCAACAACTTAAGTCCTTCTTGTTTTAGGGTACCTGGTTGATAGAGTATGGTTTTAATTTGATATGGACCTGCAAACTCTTGGAAAAATATGTAGAAGAATTTGTATTTTAATACAGGATAAGTTATAGTTTCAGCCAGAACATTAGAATAATAGAATAGTGCAAGGGTCAAGACCCTTCTGTCCGTTATTACTGATGCATATGTAGAAAAGTAAGGAAAACTAGATCGCTGTCACAATACATTCTTTGTATCATGTGGCAAATTCCACTCCTTTACCCAGAGAACTAGTGTGTTAGATGTTACAGGAGAAAGTGAAAAGGCTAACCAACTTTTTTAAAAAGAAAAGTGAATTACAAACTTGACATTTGTGTGTTGGGGCGAGGGTGTGATTTAAAAAGAGAGAAAGAAAAACATCAACTTTAGATCTGCAAATGTCATGGGCTTTTATTTTCATGGGAAATATTCTAAAGCAACAATCTCTCCCATGGCTTCATTCTGGGCATGATGTGCCATTTGTGCGTGTATGTCTTTGCTGATCTTACGCCTTCCCTTTCATGGGATTCTGCTTTTCTGTGTGTAGAAGATTTTTTCAGGTCTTCTAGCTTTGAGCTATTTAGGCTACAATTGTGCCGAAGTGCTTAATATTCACATCTTCTTTTTTCCTGTGTCAGTGTTCTCAAGAATCTGTTGGAGCCAATTTATTGATGCACTTTCAAAAAGAGTTAATATGGTAATTAGCTCTCATGCAGACTAAAAAGCAATCCCTATCACCAATCCCGCCCCCTGAAAGCCAGCAAATTGCCTACATATTCCCATGATGTGAAAATAAGTCCTTATAAAGACACACAAATTCTCAAATTATGCAAATATGACTGGGGATGATCAAATCTGAGTTTGTTTTTGTGAGGTATTAGTATGTGTGCTTGGCCCCACTAGCACTCAGCATTCGGAGGTTCAACACTGTTGTTTCAGAACATATGCATTAAGTAGGCATCGAGGGAGTTGATGACTGGACATTTAAATTATTCTTAATTTGTCTTTCCCCAGAAATCATAATTAACCCTCTCAGAAACTGGCCACTTTACTTAATATTGATGCCTGGTTCCATTAATGGTTTTATAGGTTTTAGGTATATGTGAGAATATTTACCTTTAAAATTATCAGGGCAAAAGTTTTTCCATTCCCCTCAGAGCAGTTCATTATAGAAACAGAACCCCTAAATTTCCACAATCAGATTTCACCTGATGCAAATTTCCAATGAGTACCCAGACGGTTTACAGAAGATTTGGTTGCAATATAACAGATATAACATTTTAAAAGCCACTTTCGCAGTGCAGTAATAACTGTATGCCAGCATTTACATGGATACAAGCCTATGATATATAACTAAAACTGACCTTTGGGGAGAAAATGTCACAAGTCACTTTCTTGTTATTAAACTTGGTATTCACTGTGTCTAATGTCTTTAGAAATGCCATCATTAGTTCGAGAGAACATTAATTTGTAGAATGGTATGAACTTTGAGTACAGTTCAAACTCTGGCAAACATTAAATAATGAAAAGAAACTTCATAGCTGACAATATTCTCTGTGGTCAGGAGCTGAGTTATTTCCAGTAACACAAATACATTAATCACTTGCTCACCTATGAAATTGTTCCACTCAAAATCAAGATCTCCTTGGTTGGCCAAACAGCCTCGCATGATGTTAGAGCAGTAGTTGTAACATGGCTTCACAGTCACTAGACCCTGGCAGTGCGAGCAGTAGATCATCTTCAACAGGGCGTGGGTACACTGGGCTGTGGGATTTACCTAATTTGGGAGAAGAAAGAGACAATGGTGGGGCAAAGACAGACACAGAAATTGCAAGTCCATCAAGTTGACTTTAAAGGCTTGGCCATGAATTTAAGAATCAGTTGTGATGGATCCCATTTAGCAGGCCTGGCCTGCTTCCTGAAGAGGTGGACTAGAGCAAGATTAGATAAAAGGAAGGTATGTGCTGGGAAAAAGGGAGAGGGCAGGGATATACATTGCATTACCTTAAATAACCAAGCTCCATGTACCTCCCATTCCTCCTCCCTGTCTGTCTCTCAATCTCGGTCTCTTTCTCACATACACACTCACTCACATTAAATGCTTCAATTATTTCAAAGTCTTTTTACAAATAACTTTCCAGGATCAGCCATGAAATACAGTAGTAGAGTCTACCTTTACCAGCCCACGGTGCATGACCTGCTATGGCCTCTACCATCACTGTGTTTGCCTTGCCAGTCTGGAACATGAGCACATCTTTCTTTATAAACACACCGACTATAAGACTATGTTTGTAACTTAACCCCCTGATCGAGTTTTAGAAGGGTACCCAGTGTGTACTCTATTCTGTGCCTATAGCTGTGCAGAATGCAAAAACAATGTATTCTACAGGGAAGAATATAAGTAAATTTAAACTTGGGGTTATCTGAAGAAATTCCAAGGCTTGGAGTCCTTAGGGAACACTTGATGAAAGAGGTGGACTTCAGTTAAATTTTGAAGAAGGGTTTGGATTTAAGTAGTCAAATAGAAGGGGAACATCCAGTTAGGAAAAATGAAATGAACAAAAGCTGTAAGAGAATGTACAGAGCACATCGGAGAATCTTAGAATGCGGTTGAAGAATTGTGGGAAATAAGGTTGGATGCATAGGAAGGAGTTGTGTGTATGGCTAGAATTCAAAGGGGCTTCAACATCAGAAAGAAACCGAGACACCACATAGCAGGTCACTGGGGGCTACTAAAAGTTCGTAAGGCAACCAGATTGGGCTGCCTGTCCTCTGCAGAGAAATGAGACTTAGTTTCATCTTCCTACTTCCAAAAGGTGAAATTATCTTGGGCATAGAAGAGCTGATCCCATCCTGTCACTTATTTTCATCAATGCTTAGAAAGGATTATGGCTAGGTATCACACATTAGCAGTTAACCAAAAGTTCCTGTCTTCTCATTCTCTGCCCCACTTGCCTCTTTTGGAGCCCAGTATCAGAGGATTAGGACATTCCTCTCTATCAGTACCAACCAGCTCTATAAACATAGACTTTTGAAAGCAGATACCAACACAGTGAACAGATGTTGGGATGCAGGGCAGTCCAACAGTTGGATACCACTTATCAACAGTTCCCTGTGGAACAGAAACCTGGGGCGGGGAGTGATTAGTACTGTTAGGGGAAAAACTTAACCCTGTTAGGCTCCTATGTGATGCGCACGAACACACACACCCTCTTATCTCAAACAGAACTCTAGCCTAAAAGCAGCGAGAGAAAACATCCAACAACAAGATGGCAATTATATAAGGTCAATTTTCCTATGAAGAATTAGGACTTTTCCACAGTTTTAACCAATCCCAGGTACTAAATCAGTCCTTTTGACCATGTATTAATGTACATTAAAACCTTGACTAAACAACACCCTGGAGGAATGGCCATTCTGGACAGCTAGGTTTTCTGAATAGCTAAAAGTTTATTCCTTTAAATAAGTCACATATAATTAGGATGTTGATACTTTTCTACCTTCTCATTTTACAGATAAACAAAAAGGCCTGGAAAGAGGAAGCAGCTGGAAAATCATAGGATCAGAGAAGTCTTAGACGGGGACTTGAGATCACTGAGAACAGTTTTCACATTTAAAAGATAAGAAAACCTCCTTGTAGCTTTGCAAAAAAAAAGATATATGGGGCACAATCAGAATAAGCCTACTTCAAATTTGAGATTTTGTTGAAGTTTTCTCTTTCATCTTAAAAATGTATTAAAATTCTATATTTTGTTCTATAACAAATGTTTTCTTCGATGAAAAAAAAACTAAATAAAATTTTAAAAAGATAAGAAGACCAAAGCCAAAGAGATGAATCGACTTGCTGACAGTCACCCTGATACATTTGACTCTAGCACTGCACCTTATTTCCCAGATATATCATGTTTCACTGCCTTCTTAAACAGAATCTATTAAATTGTAATAGTAGGTATCAGTTGTTTTCTTCTTTACTTTCAGTTAGGTTCCACATTGGTGAGAGAGCTAAATGGCTGAATTTTAGAGAGGTAAAGAGTTATTATATAAATGCCTATGAAATATCATAGAATAGCACATGGAATTTGTTGAATATTATGCTTAAGAGGAAACAATACTCTAGAAAGAAGAAATGTAGAATACTAAAGTGTCGAGGAATAGTTATGGAGCACCTACTATGTGCCAGGGATTATTCTGGAATGCATTTGTGATTAGGTAACAATGCAAGTAGAAATTTCTCTTTTATAATATGGAATCTGCTCTGGAAAACACAAAGAAATTCCAAAATGCTATAGACCTTTAGAAAATAAGCAAAAATTTAAAACTCGATTGTTATATTCAAGAAACATTTTTTATTCAAATAAGTCTTTTCCCATTCTTTTTCTTTTTTAACTCTAGGAAGTGGTCCATTGTATTTTTAGTTCAATTATAAGTCTAAATCACTTATGCAGTGGACCTTGTAGTACCCTCTCCTAAAATAGGTTGATGGAGGCTCAAGTTTTAAAAACAGACGAAACTAAATGACACAGTAGAGTTTTATTAAAAGAAGGTTATGAAGCTGGATTTGGCAGTGTTTTTCCATTTCATGCTTTGGCTAAGTACTGGCTCATGTTCTGCACATGATTTCTTGTATAACTACTGAAAATGATCACAAGAACTCGGCTCTAACATGCTATGGAAACATTAAATAATACCAGAACTGAGGAGAGAGATGGGGAAGATATAAGAAAACTGGGAAGAGAAAGGACATATTAAATACCAAAGTTGGAGACAATCTGTCTTTCATCTCATAAGCACTAATCAGACCACCATGCAGTACTTTACATGAAGGGAATTCAGAACCTGGGAAATAAACCCCTTGTGTTGGATGAGGCCCTAGCATAGTTTTAAAATAGTCACAAGATGTAAAGAAACAAGGGTCCCCTACAATGCTCACTTCTCCAGAGAAACTGAAAATAATGTGACCACACCACAGGCCTTGGGTCTCCAGGGTTGCTGACCTGCCCAAGCTCTGGATGGTGAACCCAGAGTACCAAGGAACAGCTCTACCTTCTGCCTATGGACTACCCCAGCGGAGAAACAAAATGGCTGCCTCTCTCTTGGAATCTTTGAGGGCTTCTTGGTAAGAAGCGATGTAGGTTGGTAAAAGAGCGAAAAGGGTACCACTGCCACAAGGAAGAAAAATCCAAACAGTGTATGGCACTTTAATTTCTCTTGTGGAGTTTCTGGTAAGTCTAGGATCTCCTTGATCCAGTGGTGGCTCTTGCTGTCATATCATGATATACCAGGCCCTGATGGGTGCCCCTTCACAAGCTCTCAGTGGTCTCTCCACTATACCACAGGCAAACCTTTCTTTCACCCATCAGCAAATATAATAGTGGACTCAGTCATATCTTGTTCTGAGAATTTATTAATTTTTAATAGAAATTCAAGTTCATTCACATTCTACTTCCTTGTAATACTAAAAATAAATTACTTCTCCTGAGTTCTCAAAAAACTTATTTACAGAAGAAGTTTTACTCCAGAAGACCCAAGACCAAGTGGTAAGGTCATGCATGTTACATGGGGATTAACCAAGGGGTAACCATACTCCAAGGCTTTCCTTTGATCCCCAGTTACATATTGATTCTCTATGGTATGGCATACCACTGAAAATGATCAATCTGATTGTTCCTTAAGGTTACAGCTCTTTACTAATATTTGACATATTTTCCCTTTGTTCAGAGGGTCTACTGCGCCCAGATGTCAGTGACTTCCAGAATCCTTGGAGCTGGGGTAGGAGTCAGGTAGGAGTCAGGTAGGGTTTTGACTGCTTTTATAAAAGTCACATTTTTCAGACCTCTCATAGAGATTAGTTTCTCAAAATGATATTTAGAAAAAAACACGGAATGGAAAACTGCACACTCGTCCCTTCCTCCTTTGAACCACCAACACAAAGAATGAATTAATGGTCTCAGAGAGGAAATGCTTATTTAATTTCTATGGTTTCATGATCATAAAAATCTTAATGTCAAGATTAAAAAAGAAAATATTCTTTGTCAGAATAACTTGTGTACTGATAGCTTTTATTGGATTTTCTTGATTTATATGATATACTTACAGAGTACTTACTATGTGCCAGGCTCTGCTCTAAGTGCTTTATCTGTATTAACTACTGAATTAACTAATTTAAACCTCAGAATAATTGTATGAGATATTACAATTTAATTTCACAGATGAGGAAGCAGAGATCCAAAGAGATTAAGGGACTCACACAAAATTTTCCAATAAATGGTCATGATTTGAACCCTAGCAGTTTGGTTCTAGGGCAGGTACACTGGACTCCCTTGATGGTTATCTGAATGGCTTCTTTTCAATAATAGACTATAGGAACCTTGAGGGCAGCACCTGGAGCTGGTCCTTCTCCATTGCTCCCAGACCCAGTACACAGGGTATCTACACACAGTGAACACTCAGCTAAAGGGCTGGATGCTTTCTAGTAAGAATCTGCAGTTTTCAAATTTATTGACCAAATGAATCAGTTTTTATGTTACAGAGTAAGTTAGGATGCAACTTTTCTATGTGGAACAATTCTGACTAGATATTTAGATATTACATATTGTTTAATAAACAATAATGACTTATTCAGCCAATGTTATGTCCTTAGAATGGTTCAATATGCTACAGAGGTGAGAAAAATGCATATTACCCCCACACACATACACACAGAATTCAAAGACTCAAGGAAACACTGCTGGATGTGGAGAGAAAAGATTTCACTTGAGCAAAACAAAACAGAAAACACATTTTGCTGAAGTTTTAACATTTTGAAAGAATTTCAGCTAAATGTATAAGAGATTGTCAATTTCTACTAGAAACTGGGGCATTACTTATATAAGAAAAAAGTTTTGACTATGTAAGAATGGGGTAGTTTGATTTGTTTACTTTGCAGGGCAGTATGATAGAAAGGGATCATCTGGACTCAATATTTCTATATTAACAAATCAAAATCAATGAGTTACGGAACACTAACGACAATACATTAATAGCCAATTTTCAAGCCTTATAAAATCCTTCAAAACTTACCAAGGTCTTTCTAAATGTTAAGGTAACTCTAGGAGGTGCCTTAGAATTTAGATTTTAGGAGCTGGTCTGTGTTTCTTGGTAAAAGTCAGTGGAGAAAAGAATCCTCATTTCCTTTATAAGTTATTAAGACTCTTTTAAAAATAGTCATTCCTGCCTTCCTCAGGATATACATTTAACTTAATATCTGCATGCCATTTCTGCCATAAGGTCTTTGCAGAAAAGTCCCTTTGTCTGCAAAGACTCTTTAATATAGATTGAAATTTTCTATGAAATAACCTGTATTTTCCAAGTGCCACATTAAAAACTACTGCAAGCAGCCTGAACAACAACAACACTGGAGCAGTGCTCTTCATGCAGCCTGGATTTCATTTCAGTAATTCAGAATGAGCCTTAAGCCACATTACACAGTGATGGCAGTCAATATGCTGTACTGAAGTTAAAAACACATTTTCTCTTAGTTTATTTCAGTTCCTAACATACGTTGGCTGCAACATTTTTTCTTGCACAGCCAACGGTACCAAACAAACAGAAAAAGTCTAGATTTTATCTGTTCCTTGATAACATAAGCATCCAATAAAATAACAGGAAATATTTCCCAAATTTATGGTAAAAGAGATAGGGAACCCAAACATATGATAAGATGTGATGAGTTTATTCAACAACTCCCTAACTAGTTTTGAAGTCAATGTACACACAAGGAAAGGAGGTTGAGGTTCCTAACTATTTCCCCAATAACAGAGCATTAAAGACATAACAAAACATATGGAATAAGCTAGGATTCATTCAGGAATGTTTGTAGATAGACTGTAGATAAAACTGAAGCTATATAAATACTTGAAAGTATGTCTTATTTTGTTTTAAATTATTAGACTCAATTACGACCTAGAAGTCGAAGCATCATTGTATTACTACCTTGTAGAAGACTCTATTTTTGTTTTGAGAGTATATAATCTCGATTTATTCCATCCTTGACACTTTTCACATTCCTACCATCACCATCTCTACCCCCACTATATCTAGAGTTCCACCTTCCTCTTTCAATTCCAGTTCTTAGGTTGTAAGTGAAAAGAACATTAAGGGTTAAATAAATGTCTACACTTTGCTTCTGAGAAGCTTTCTATATTGACCATTTATAAAATTTATGTTTATAATGATTCAGGAAAGTGACAAAATAATTTGTATAGTACTCTTGTAGGTGTTGGAGCATTGTGAATAGACAAATGAAGGAGGAGCAATGAAAACTGTTTTCAAGGCAGGACAGTCATTTAGACATCACAATGGTAAGACACCAATTTCTAATTATAGTCCCTGTAGTTTGGGGTTGGGGTATAGACATAGTCCCATTATGTCAGCATTAATTGAAACCATGAGAATGCAACTCTTTTTGGCATAAGAGCTATTAATTTTCATGGTGCATGTAACCACTTGTGCATTTTTAAAAGACCACAACAGACTTCACCCTTCTAGGCAAAACTGCTGCTACAAGAAGGTAAATAAGAAATGTATCATAAACCATGACAAGTAAAGATGAAATAAGTAATACAAAGATGTGCAGCACAGGGGTATTCTTGAACCATCTGTTATTAATTAAAGGGACTTTTCTGTAGTTTGAATTGTAAAGCTCAATGAAGTAAGCTGAAATCATTGGATAGTTTAGGCAGAGAAACTTTAGCAAGGCAAGTATATTTAAAGTAAGGAGTGACTTTCTCTTTAACCAAGTTAAGTTTGCTGGTACTAATGGCTTTTAAAAAGCTTAGTGATAATCAAATCACTGCTCAATGTAAAACCACAATCCTTCTGTTGCAAAAGTAAACTGGAAAACCAAGGCATCCACTCATGAAGAAAAAGTGAGAACATCTCTAAAGTTAAGAATCCAATAACTAGCCCCAAGACTGTGATGCTTTTCATATTAGAAATTAAAGACCTCTTTGTAGATGAAATAGGTGAGGTGGCTCTTTTTAATTAGGAAATACATTCTCCACTCTGAAAGGCCTTTTTCAGGCCAAGGTAATTAAACCTGTTGGAAACCAAAAACAGCACTGTTTATTTCTTAGGTTTCTCTAGTTGCAAACTACACTTGGAACAGCCATTCAGAGGAGTGGGAATCCATAACAAAAAACATTGTTTGGGTATCCAAACTAAGAGAAAAGCTTACTTATTTTATTAATCAAATGTATATTTTTCAACATGTTCAATAATTTGAAATATTTCTGACAGCCAGGTCATTTATTAAAAGCTGTTTAACTGGTAGTCATACTCCAAAAATTAATGTAAGGGATATTTCTCTAATGCGCAAGTATTCCTTACATGCTTCTAAACAGAAACATTACAAAGATAGGTTTTTACATAATTTGTGTTTTAGCACCTTTAAAAACTGATTTGATGCCTGAATGTATTATGATATAATTTTGATGACTTTCCCATCTTAGTTGAAAGGTTTGATTTCAAGTCAGTCCCTAAACTAGAAGAAACTCAGTAGTGAGGCAAAACATTTTAAAGTTTCTAATTGCAATACTTAAAGTAGTCACAAAACAGTGTTCTCAATTAAATGACTGGCTAGTAATGTTTACCCAAGGTAAATTAAGCTCTGTAAGCTTGTATTCACTGTATTCTCATATAACTAGGCATTTCTCTTAGACAGATATGAAAATACAATGAATATGGAATAAAGATCAATTCTAAAAAACAATTAGGGTTACATTTAGAAAGTAACTTTCTCAAACAACTTAACATTAATGTATACAAGAAATGTCTTTTTTTTTAAAAAAAAAATTATACCAAAGGAATGTCAGAAATTGATTTTGACTATTTCATTTTGGGTCACATACTCTGTATTGCATAGGGAAGGGTGTTTGAATCATAAATATAAAAGTCAATCTTACTAGTTTCCCACTTATTTTAAGAATCAGGTGAAGAAGAATGCAATACAGGGAAGCCATAATGACTTACTTCCCCTTAACCTTTGGAGGTGGGCTGATGTGGACAATAGCAAGCCTTCTACTCCTCAATTTTTTAACCTGCAATGAACTATCTCAAAACCGCCTCCTTCTTCATCCACCACCCTCCACCCAAATTAGGGTTCCTGGGGTCTCAGTTGCCTAAGGGGGTTCCTACCCTGCAAAGTAAGGCTAACAACAAGACAGGCTTGAGCCAGCTGCATGGTCCTTCCTAGGAATCAACTCAAAGGCAGGCAGGTGGTTACCATAAATAAACCACTTTTCAAACACTTGTAAGGGGATTTCTCCTTGCCTTTCGAGTGTGCACACACATGTATGCACACACAGACATGCAAATTACACAGCAGCACCTTTCCACCTATTCGGCTTAAGAATACAAGGAATTATCGAAAGGCGGCAGGGAATGAGTTACATGAACTACAATGTAAATAACTTTGATCTGGATTAAATGTGCCTTATTGAGGAACTCCGATGTGAGCATCTCCAAGATTAATCATGGTTGCTGAAGTTGGCAGAAGTTTAGGAATCAGATTATTTCTTCAATGATAACCATCACCTCCCCATTTGCTCCCACCTACCCTCATATGTCCCAACAATTTTTTGCAATTTGCAATAAAAATATCAGGAGTAAAAAGAGTGAACAAAAACATGCTAGAAGGAATTGTTTTCTGACAGTTTCAGGCCTTGAGAGAAAAAACAAAACTAAAATAATGAATGCAACCAATCAACAAATCCTTATTCTCACCAATTCTAATATGAAATATCCTATAAGCACCTATTTTTCTAATAATGCACAATTCTTTAGACTTTGTATCTTCACTCTAGTAAATGTAAGTTTCCTCTCTAACTGGGGTGACCATGCATCCTGGTCTGCCTAAGACAGTCGTGCTTGCTATCAAAAATTAGTGGCACATATTGTCTGAGTATGATTGCTAATAATCACCTCCTGATTTAGACAATAAGTGTCCTGGTTTGGACAATAAATTATATGGTCACCTTAACTTGAAATGAACTCTCTGACAGGCAATCAGGTTGATATTTTTGGTGTTTGTATTGCTCTCCAGTCCTCAAAACAACCAAATGACCTAAGCAGAAGCTGTTGTCCTCGTGTATCTGGACTTTTTAGAAATGGACTAAAATTTGGCTTTTCGAGGGCCTAAAGATAATAGCACTAAGATCAGTCTTGCAAAGGTAACTGCCCCAATGTATTCTATTTCTTCAGTGGTACTGAGTCATGGAAGAGTAGAAGTAGGAAGGCCTTTAAGAAGTTTTCACATTTCATCAAGGAGGGGGAGGTGAAGAAACCATAGGACCTTTCCTCCTTGAAATTTTGCTGAAAACCCTACTGCATAAAACTGAGGAAAGCAAAGTTTTTCTGGTGGAGCCAAGAGGTAAAGTCACAGATGCTCACATAGTCTCACCCACTAGAAATCACGTCTCCCTTGCCTCTCCTCGAGGAGGCCCCGAAGTACCTCCTTAGCTAGCTCCGAAAAACAGTCTGAAAAAATACTGGTCTAGCCCAATTCCTTTAATTTACGAATGAGGAAAATGTGGTTCATTTCATCTGTTCTTGCCCACATATTGCAATTTCATTTCCTCTATTGGTAATTCTATAAACAAGGTCATAAGTTAAGAACAGGTGGCCCATGTTAATTGTCATAGAAAACTCTGTCTTAAGAGCTCTGGGTACACCTTAAAACAAGAAAACATATAGTAATGGATGTTAAATGATTTTCTAGACTGTAACTAGTAGGCTCAAACATAGTCATTCAAAACAATCTAATGTGGAGCCTATGTATGTTCCTTTTTCTACTGGGGGAGTAGACTAGGAGCTGAAAAAAGAGTATTGAGGTATTAAACCCATTTTAAATTAAGGTTCCAAAGTAAATATATATCCTACTTCTAAGGATAGCTACTAAAAAATCCACTGAAAAGAATGACAATGACATATGAAGATGTTCATCATAGTATTATTTATAATTACATGATGTACATATATAAAGACAAAGTGTAGGAAGGAAGAGACAAAAGAAGGATTTGAAGAGAAAAGATTGTTATTGAGCTGATAGAATTCTGCTGATTTGTTTTTCGACCTCTTCCAAACTTTTTTTTTTAAATGGAACAAAATAAAACAAAAACACAGAATGCAAATAGTGCTTACCACAGAGACTTTGCTTACTACATCTCTTGCAACTGCTAAGCCTTGAGCAAAAGTACGGGCTGCTACAAATGCACGAGTAACCTGTAGCTTCAATTTTCGAGGGACGTCTCCAAAGGGTTTTAGCTGCTCCGTATATTTGCTCACGCATTCAAGATACTCATCTGTGAAGTGGTACTGGGAGTTCACCAGGCGGAACATCCGCTCCAGAAGGCGAGCCCAGAAATCATTTAGCATTTCTTCCAGGTTCACATTTCCCACCACATAGTAGCGCTTCAACTCTTTGAAGAGATCTTTAAATAGCTCAGAATTTTGCATGTATAAGTGGCCATATGTCTTCACAAACATGTCATTCAGGGATTTCTCTGCATTTTCAAGTAGTTCTTTGAAGAATTCTAAAAAGAAAACAAAAAGGGAAGGAAAAAGAAAGTTTCAGTAATTAAATAACAGTGCTTTTCAGGTAAATCTGAAAACGACAACAACAAAAATAATCACAAAATTAAATAAGAATACATGCTTGTATATATGGTAAATTTCTTTGGGGGAATTTGGCATCTGATAATTGCCAGTGAAAAGAAATCTATGTCACAAAGTAACTTACATATGTGTATATGTCAAAGAGATAGAAAAATGAAAATTTAATCCAATAACATCAGGAGTCAATACAGAACACACATACACACACATGCGTGTACACACTCTTCTCTTTCTCATTCGATCAAGAAGGTAAATAAAGAACTAGATAAATATGAGTACTTGAAGTCTAAATCATGAGGTTTCCCAGAACTTTATTCTGTAAGAAACTAAACCAATGTTAATAATGCCTCCTAATTGTAACCTGACACAAGTATTTTTAAAAGGTGTTATTTTACTTGGACACAATATTTTTTCTCCTTCCTACATCTATATGACATGCAAGAAAACTGCATGGGAAATGCTTGAGGCAAAGAAACATAATGAAATACCCCAAGAAGCAAGCATATAAGTTTTCTGAAAATAAGTTCTCAGGTGTTCCATGTGAGATTGGTACAAATTGGAGTATCGAAATTGACCTTGAGTTCCTAAAGTATTCATACACTAACATCGCAAGATTTTTTCCAGTGCCCCTTGAGAGAGAAAGGGGGGAGATATGAAATGCATAACAGACTCAACCACATATTTGGTGTATTTGTAAGACAACAAGGAAAAATAACTGAAAAATTATATAAAAATACCAGGTTATTTCAGATTTACATTTTGGCTACCACATACCCACAGCTTAAGTGTTGAAGATTTTAGCCTCTTTAGTTTTTCCTGAGGCTTTCCTCAGGAAGTTCAATGAAGACAAGGAGCTAATGGTGTATCTGTTACATTAATCATTCTTAAAGAATCTATGCCTGGTATAAAAATAAACACCTCATGATATGAACTTTTTAAGTAGGAAATGTAATAAATACCAAAGCAAAGTATAAGGACCACATCAAATAAGAAATTGCCTCCAAGTGAACATGGAGCAGAAAAGAAAACATGATGCCTCCTTCAAAGCTAGAAGCTGATCAAAATGCAGTAGAGTTAACAAAACCATTCTTATCATGTTGGGTGGGCAAACTAGAGGCTGAAAATTCCAAATAGCTTCTCAAAACCTGGACTGAAAACACTGAAGTCTTTTGTAGGGAATTTGTGTGACTTTCCTCGTTTCCAAGAGATTCCTTACCTATGCCCCTACCTCATCACTATGTAGTTTCTTGTGGCTTGGGACTAAAGTTATAGTTCTTTGGGTTCCAGCTTTTCAAACTATGTGTGATTTGTTTGTGTGATTTTTTTTTCCTGAGGGGGAGTTCTCTCCTTTCCTTTTCTGTTTAGTTTCTTTTCTACCACTTGCCTTTTATTTCCTGGGCTTTCTTTAGAGAGAGAAAGGGGAGTGGATTCCCTCTGAAGAGTAAAAACAGGCAAGTCAACACCCTCATCCCCATTACAATACAAGCATACAGCCTGGCACTTTTACTAATGAAGGCCAGAAAGTACACGAGAAGCTAGGGGAACCATATTAAAAGCATCACTCAAATCAGGTACCTGGGAAGGTCTCTGATTTTCTCCCAAATCCCAAGTGGTTCTCAACGATAGACATGTTAGAAATCCAAGTTCGTGTGCCTTAGCCTATACTTATTGGGGATTCAGAAACCCTGGAGGTTGGGCCCAGCTATCTATGACTCTGCTGTACCCTAAAGTTTGAGAACCACTCACTGCTCTAGCCAATGAAACTTCTCCCATTTTACCTTTGACTAGCAATAACCACCAGCTCAGGGACTATGTTAAATAAATATGAAGCATTCAGATAAGCATTAATGTTTTAATTAGGGGAAAATGTCTTTCCAATGAATTGGGTTTTAAATTTTTTTTTATTGCATTCTCAGTTGTGATTTCTTTATGATGTTCTGGGGACGAATTTTCTTGTGTGAAAATGTCTCACAATTAAGTGTCAAGATGTAGGTGGCTCTTCTCTAGAATTCAAGTTGGAAAGTCTTAGGGTGAGAAGAGACCTGAAAAGTCATCTGGTCCACCTCCCATACCTTGCTTGAATCACCAGCATCCTTGCTAAGTGGTGCTGACTCATCAGGGACATAAAAGAAGGCACACTGAGTTGTGTTATTACATGTCCACTGTGTTACACACATAGACAGCTTTCACACATTAGAAAAATAAACTGTGGTCATTGAGTTCAATATACAAGCTTTGCATCAATCCAGTGCTATTGATATTTCATGATCCAAAGAGCAGATTCCAAGGGCAACCATAGGGCATTCCTTATACAGCCAGTCTCTGACTGGGGTGATGGTATGATTTATTGTTGATTGACTTTAGTGGTGAGAAAGCAATACGCATTCAGGAGAACTGTACTTCGAATTTTGAATTTTGAAATATAGTACAATACTCTCTTGTTACACTGGGCAACAGTAGCAAAATGATTTTGCCCAACTTTTGGTAAACGTAAGTGTTCTGAGCACGTTTAAGATAGGCTAGGCTAAGCCATGATGTTCGGTAGGTTAGGCGTATTAAATGCATTTTTGACTTACCATATTTTCCACTTATAATAGGTTTATCAGGACATGTTATCCTATTGTAAGTAAGTATTGGATTTTTATTATATTGCTCATAAAATTGGCACACATCATTTAGTGTAGAAACAAGATGTTGAGAATTATTTGACTTGTGCTTTTATGAATACTCACCTGCATTTCTAATGAATGGCATCTACAGCTGCACTGGTTTTAAGGGTGGGGGCAGAATGGCACATCGAGCTTAGTTTTAATTTAAAAACTCTATGAAACACCAACATTCGTCCTTTAGCCTTCAAAGTGCCCCAGGTCAAAGAAACACTAAAACATTGGTCAAGAGCTAAATACTAAAACATTGGTATAAGAGAAACGATCTAATGAAAAGTAAGACTGATTTCAAATCAGCATGTACTCTGTCCAACACCACCATGGATCTTATTTGTTTCCCATGGCTCAAATTTTGTCTAGGAAGGTTGTGTGCATGTGTGTGTGTGCGTACACATGCGTGTGTGTGTGATATATATTAATGTATACTTTAAGAAATTTTGTTGGTGCTACATATATACTAAATTCTAATTCATTTAAATCATTCAGAAAATTGGTTTCCTTTCCTTCACATTTTTAAAGACTCTTCAGTGTGGCCATCTAAATTGCAAATATAAAGATCATTTGAGTGGACTATTCATAGAAATTCTATAAAACTGATATAAGTTAAAATCTGAGGATTTTTCTCTCTCCAAATGGCTGTACAATTTTTTAAGTATGTACTGAGTGGCTATTAATGGCTCAAATCAAAGCACAGTTTTACCATGCATTTAACCTTCCTCCTCAATCATACTGTAATGAAAATTTCTAGAAAGACAAATTTCCTCCATCCAATTCACCTTTACTCGCCACATGGTTTTATGAATGCACCAGAAATCTTTAAAGCATCTATAAAATCCTTCATTTTATATAGCAAGTTTTAAATATCCATCTGTATCACCCATGTAAGTCAACAGAACAAAAGTCAAAGAATTCAAACACATTTCTCCTTAGACTTATTCTTACTGGCCCTGCTAAATGAGACTATTCTACTTGTGTTTTTTGCTTCCAAAAGCCCTATTAAGGACAGTAGACATAACTTAAATTATAAAATCCACATCAATTAGGTACACTATCAATCAAACCATAATAATTTGCTGTAAGGAAAAAAAGTGGGGGGAATCTTTGCATCTATTCCTTCTATCAAACAGCAGCTCTCCTATGTTCTTGTATAATGCTTTCACATCCTGCTTGTTCATTTCTTCCTATGACAGTTCCTTCTATAATGAAAAATAAAACACAAACTAGACATTCAGGTCGTGGTCCACAGTCATCAATAGCAAGTTTATTAATTGCTGCAATGCCCATCTCCACTTTTCTCCCCATTATTTAGAATTCAGGATCAGAGTCAGACTTTAACTGCAGAAGAAAAACTGTGTAGGCCTGAGACACCTAGCAATCATCCCTTCATAATCATTATGCCTTAAGCCAATTTTAAGACAACTGATGGCTAATTATGGCTATGCCACCTAAACAAGCCTGATCCTGTCTGATCTCGGAATCTAAGCAGGGTTGGGCCTGATTAGTACTTGGATGGGAGACCACCTAGGAAGACCAGGTGCTGCAGGCGTAAAAAATAAAATAAGGGAATGTAAGTCGACAAGGTCCTTGCAATCTGTGAGGTCAACCAAGGGTTGCCTCGCCTAAAAACAAACAAACAAACAAACAAACAGAAAACAAGACAGTTGGTGGCTAAGAAAGAACTCAGCCAGGAGCAGTGTAAACTAGAGTTTTATAAGGATCGGAAGCTGAGTCAATTGAAAATTAGACGTGTGTGTGTATGTAGTATGTACCTGCACAGCAAAAACAAAAAACAAAACAAAACAAAAACACTGTAGGTAAATACAGTGGTGATGGATTGAACGTTGGGGACTAGGAATGATTTTTCTCAATATATTTCTCAATTTTGTTCACCTAAATTTTTCAGTGGTATTTTATAGTCAAAAGAAATACCTTTATATTTTCAAAAATAACTGTATTTCCCTCCATTCTATTAATTCATCTGAATTGCTGGAGGCTTTAATGCATTTTTCTACTTTTTCCAATTTGTCTACAGTGAGCATTGTGATACTTAAGAAAAAAAACATTTTTTCAAAAACTCACCAAAGCACTTCTTACATTTTTTATTAAAAAATACTAAATTTCCAATAAAGTATTACTTTCAAATTATAGCACTTTGAAAACTATGGAAAAGTATGAAAAAATATAAATTACCCCAAATCCCTCCATTAAAAGAGCAAAAATGGTTTACTGCATTTTCTTCCTGTCTTTTTCCAATGAAGATATGTACTGTCATATGGTTATGATCATGCTGTATTTATATCCTGTTCTCACATAACACTACGGTTAGCATTTCCTATGTGATTAAAAATTCTTCAGAAACATCATTTTAAAGAACTGCATACTATGACACCATAGGGACAGATCATGATGTAATCATCATAGGACATTTAGGCTAATTTCCTAGTTGTCATTATCAATAACACTGTGATAAACATCCCTGTACATAAATCTGTATGCAAATCTTTCATTCCTTGAGATAAATACCTATACATAGAATTACTAAATAAAAGAGTATGAACATATTCAAAATTTCTGACACATTACCAAACCGACCTCCAGAAAAGGCATGCCCATGTAGCACCATTCCTATTTAAGTCATATTACTACAAGAGTTTCAACTTTTGCTAATTCTTTCAAATGGGAAGTGATGGAGATGGGCAGGGACAATGAACAAGAAAGGCCTGACTGGCTTGGGAATTCTTTCAGTCAATCAGTTGGTCTCATTGCTAGATCAAATAAGCCCTTTTCTTTGCCTGGACAGACCGACACATGGAAAGAAGGTGGGCAGAGATGAACAACAACGTTCTCAACTCCCAGGCTCAAAGTGCAATGAACCAACAAAGTAGATAAAAGCAGTTCAACCAAAGCTCTTCCATTTATTTACTTGCCTCCAAATAGATCAGCTGCTTCTTGCTTATGCCATGTCTTCTTAAGAAGTCAAAGCTAATAGCAGAGGCCCAAAGTGAAAGTGCACAGGGCTCCTTGGAAGCTGCACAAGCATTTTCAATCCAATGAAACAGCCAAAGCTAGAGTCACAATTGGTCACACTTCAGATAACAACTCAAAAGGCAGAAAACCTTTGTCAATACAGAAATGTGTGTGTTTTGTCTGAGCTCTTGATTTGATTACAGTAAGCTGGCAGTGGCTCATTCTCATCAAGTATCACAGAGAGATTATAAAAAGAATTAGAAAAAAATACCCGGGATTTTAGTCTCCTTCACATGGAAGGGAAAGAAAATAGAATTGTAAGGGAAAGAATAACAGTGCTTTCCAACTAAATCAAATAACATTAGCATGATCTGGAATGAACATTGCATTTGCTGGAAGGCCAGAAGGCCTCCTATCTTTTTCTGTACTTTCTTAGCTACTCATCCTATGAAATGTTGCCAACTATACTGTAGCAGAGGTTTTAAAAAGCAACAAATTTTAAAAATATATCTTAATGAATGAAATCTGAGGTGAGGATTAAAACTCAATCCTACATGTATATTGTATATTTCTATGACACATTTAAGACTTTTTAATATGTGAAAACATCTCAGGAGGTCTTTAGTAAGTCAGTATGGCCATGCAAAGGACAATAATAAAACCATGTAGCTAGAAAATAGTTAAGGTCAGGAGTTAGTAAAATTCCAGAAATTTCAGTTTAGCTAATGACCATAAAGCTTAGTTGGATAAATTTGTCTTTTAAGGTGAATGACCAGCTTGCTCCCACTGAGGTCATTACTTTCATAGGCATGTAAATTCTAATGCCTTCAACTCACAGAGCCTCTATACTGGTTTTCCTAGTGGTCTAATGAAGGGCCAATATGAACTATGGAAAAATTTCAGTCAGTGATTAAAACACAGATTTGGCTAAATCTAACGAGTGCTTCATGCTCTGCCTTTGTGAAATGAGAGAAAACAAGGGGGCTTTAAGGAAAGGGTGGCCACTCTGATTTACAGTTGGCCCGTGCAGACAGATGGAACAGACAATTATTTCTTTTATGTGCCTTTTAAGCTAATTCAGAAAATTTCTACTATTATTCAAGTTAACAAGCTTCAGGATCATGGGAAGGTTTTCAAAGACCTGGTGCAAGTAGCAGAGAGTTCACAAATGATAGGAGGAAAATAGAGGGTACCATACAGACGGCTAATTAACATCTTGTAAGAACTTTCACTAAAGCAGCTGGTCTAGTCACATGTTTAGAAGATTCACAGAGTTTTTAGAACTGAAAGGGTCTTTAGAGAGCATCTAGCTCAACCCCTTCATTTTATGGATGGGAAAACTGAGACTAGTTAATTGCCCGAGGTCACAGCAGAATCAGGGTGACAATTTAGTGTGCTCTGCCTCCTATCCAAAGTTGCTATATTTGCTCCTAAAATGACAAATTAAAGTTTTCCCAGTAGACTAGCTTCAGACAACATCTCTATTTCCTTAAGAGTTATTTTAAGGTGCAAAATATCTATCAAACAATTTGATCCAGGGAATTGTTAAGCAATAATATATCTTTGTAGTTGTTACATCATTTTTACTATGTAGTTCAGAAATATGTCTAACACAGCAGCTCTAATCTTAATCTATTTGGGTTACTTGACATAATGATGCTTCTTTTAAAAACAACTAGTCTCTCACATTGAGGGATGTGACATTTTGGGGTGGGTCTTTATGCTGCGGTCCCAAAACACGGATTATGCCCCACTTCTATTACTTCTATTCCCTTTGCCAAGCAATTCTTTCAAAGCCCCCTGAACTGATATCCGATTAGCATATTCATGAGACAATTGATTCAGCTTTGTTAATTAGCAGTTTTACTTCAAACGAACAAAAAGAAATCCCAGAACTGGCCAAGAGGGGGAGCAGCTAGCCAACTAGCTCTGTCACTACCATTTTCTAGCTCTGTTTCTAGTGTAGTATGGCAGATTTCTGGTATTGAACATCTAAGTCAAAGTGTGGATCAAGATCATTGTGTAGGAAAATAAAGAGGTGAATCTTTAAACAGTGAGGTACAAGTTTCGAATATGGAAAACCTGAGACATTTGTTGCTGCTTAAGGAAGTGTTCTTCTGTACTTCATCCATTTCTGAAAACACACACATACACACATATAGACATACACAATTTACAACTTTAAAAAATGATTTATAGATTTATAGTCTCTTTAGGTATGTAACAAATAGAAAATTAAATTTGTAAAACAAAAAAGGACCTTAGAGATAAAGGAACTAAGGTATCTGGCTCCAAAATGCCAAAACTGAAACTTAAATTCTCGCTGGAGTTCATCGAGGCAGAATGATTTTTTAAAAAATGGGGTAATGAGACGATTTCTGGTTAAAGGTTAATCCCTAAAAGGCTTCAAACCTTATTTTAAAATTCATAAAAAGTTATTGATCCTGCCTTAGAAAGAAGTAGAATCTCATAAGCATGACTGAAGTTTTCTTTTTTTTTCTTTTGTTTTGTATTTTTGTTTTTCTGGCTTTATTAAAATAGAATAGATGATTAGTTGCTCATATTTATATTGTGCAATTCAATGTTTTTGTTTTTCAATGATAGTTGGCATACGACATTAGTTTCAGTTGTACAACAGATATCCACATAACTCATGAAGTAGTTATCCCCACTAAATCTAGTACCCTTCTTCTCCCTTACATATTTGTACAACACTGTTGACTATTTTCCTTATGTTACACTTTATATTTCCATGCCTATTTTGTAACTATCCACTTGTACTATTTAATCTCTTTGCCCCTTTTCGCCTCCCCCCCGACACCTCTCCTATCTAATAGCCCTCAAAATATTCTCTTTATCTATGAGTTTATTTCCATTTTTGTTGTTGTTTATTTATTCTTTATATTCCACATGTACGTGAAATCATGTGATATTTGCCTTCATCTGACTTATTCCATTTGGCACAATACCCTCTAGGTCCATCAAGGCAATATCTTTTTTTTTTTAGTGACATTGGTTAACAAAATCCAGTAAGTTTCAGCTGTACACTTTAAGACATATATATATATATTTATACTGTGTATTTACCTCCCATAGTTAGATTTCTTTCTGTCACCGCATATTTGATCTCCTTTACCCACCCCACTCCCCCTACCCCATACCTCTGGTAACCACTAGTCTATAGTCCATATCCATGAGTCTCTGTTTATCCTGTTCATTTGTTGCTTTTAGGTTTATGCTCAAGGCAATATCTTTTTCCATTCCTTTCCTTTTACACTATGCGTGTCTTCTAATCTGAAGTGAGTCTCTTGTAGACAACATATGTAGAAGTTTTGTTTTCTTTCTAATCCATTCGGCCACTCTATCTTTTGGATGGAGCACATAATTCTTTTCCTTTTGAGGTACCTGTTGATAGGAATGTAGTTACCACCATTCTTTATTCCTGTTTTTGATACATGTTTTTTTTTTTTTCTTCTTAAAGAAGTCCCTCCAACATTTCCTGTAATTCTGGCTTGGTGTTGATAAATTCCTTTAGCTTATTTGTGTCTGAGAAGCTCTTTATCTGTCCTTCCACTCTAAATGATAGCTTTGAGGGATAAAAATTCTTGGTTGTAGATTCTGGGTTTTCATCACATCAAATATTCTGTGCCAAGTCCTTCTGTCCTGCATAGTTTCTTTTGAGAAATCAGCAGCCAGCCTGGGGTTGTATGTCTGTTTTCTTCACCAGATTAGGGAAGTTTTCCATCATTATTTCTTCAAATAGCTCTTCAACGTCTTGTTTTCCTTCATGTACCCCTATAACATGGATATTTTTTTAATTTAATTATGTTTCATAGGCTCCTTAAATTATTATTATAGTCTTGGCTTCTTTTTCTTGCCATGCTGATTGAGTGTCCTTGGCTTTTCCATCCTCTAAATAGGTCATTTGATCCTCTTCTCTATTCACTCTGTTTATTCCTTTGTTTATTCCATTAAATATACTTCTCATCTCAGATAATGTGTTCTTCATTTCAGACTGGTTCCCTTTTATAATTTCCATTTCCATTTTTATGGTTTTATCTCTTTGTTGAACTTCTCACTGAATTTACCTAGACTTCCCAAAAGTTCATTGAGCATCTTTATAACCAGTGATTTGAACTCTGCATCTGTTAGATTTCTTGACTTCATTATTTCTGGATCTCTGTTCTGTTCTCTCATATGGTTTCTGCTTCTTTGCCTTCCCATTTTGGCTGCCTTTCTGTGTCTGTTTCTATGTACTAATAAGCAAAGCTCCTAAATCTCCTGGTCTTATTAGCATGACTTTGTGTAGTAGGTGTCCAGTGGCACAGTCCTGAGAGGGGTTCAGCTGCAGGCCAAGTTTAGTCCCAGCCTGTGCCCCTCTGGGGCCACCTGTTAAGATTCAGCAAGCCATTCGCAGATGCTATGCTTTTGGTTCCTCAAAAGGCCATGCCAGAAACCACAATCAGCTGCCATCAGTCTTGGAGTTGGCTCAGCAAGGAGCACCAGACTCTCTGAGGACACACCTGGATGTGGATTGGGTGGGGCTGCAAGTTGGGGAAGGCAGAGTTTCAGGGAATTCTCTGGGCAGAGCGACCTCTCTTATCCAGTTTGATGACTTCTCAGGTCTGGCGGCACTGTGTACACGCACTGGAAGTGGGGAGGGCTCCACAGAGGAACAATGGATACCACCAGCACTTCTGCCCTTGTGAGTCTCACCTTGGCCCTCACTCTGACAACTCAGTGTCCCCCTGTAAGTTCCTGGTGCCCCCAAGCAGCCAAACAGGCACTAGTGCTCAGAGTGACCAGGTCGGGAACTGCGAAAGTCCGCTCGTGGACACAGCCCCTTTAAGAGGCTTCTGCTGCTGCTGCTGCTGCTGCTGCTGCTGCTGCAGCCGCAGCCGCAGCCGCAGCCGCAGCCGCAGCCTCTGTCCCACTCAGCCACAAGGGACCAGGAAGCCTCGCATCCTCGCCCTATCCTACCTCCTCCTTTTGCAGGGTGATTTCTTATTTCTCTCCCTAGTTGTAGTACTCCTATTCATCTAGATCCCCGGTGACTTTCCTTGCCGTTTGGTCCATGTTTTCTTCTCAACTTGGTTGTTGTCGCCAGAGGGATGAACAAAGCCTCTTTTGCCTATGTAATTTTTTTTCCCCCTGATTTTGAATTTTTTAATCCTTTATTGAAAATCTGTCCCACTCAGCCACAAGGGACCAGGAAGCCTCGCATCCTCGCCCTATCCTACCTCCTCCTTTTGCAGGGTGATTTCTTATTTCTCTCCCTAGTTGTAGTACTCCTATTCATCTAGATCCCCGGTGACTTTCCTTGCCGTTTGGTCCATGTTTTCTTCTCAACTTGGTTGTTGTCGCCAGAGGGATGAACAAAGCCTCTATCAACTATGCCGTTTTTTCTGTCATCCCTAAAGTTTTGATGACAGGGGAAATTGCCTGGGCTTAGGGTTACCACTTTGAATTTATAGTGCATGCTTGGAGATAGCAAAAGATGCTCCTTTGAAGGAGCTCCTTGACACCATAGCTTTACACGTGTCCCTTTGCTATTTCCTCAGTGCTTGTCTTCAGCCTTCTTTGTGTCATCTCACTGGCCCCATCTTGGTTCTCCAGCTGCCATTTTGTTATTATACCCGATTTCCTCTCTTTTCATTCACATTAATAACTCAGGGTTTGGTTTTTATAATGGCTTGGACAATTCTTTGACTAATACACCCTATCCTTGGATTTCTGAGATTCAAGATAGCCCCCATACAATTTCACTCAACATCCTCTTTAGGCCTTGAGCAGTGTTGTCAGTTCTTAATTGCCATCCTTAAAAATCAATCAACCCATCAATAAAAGCAGCACCCACTTGAGGATTATGGTTTGTTGGATACAAGTGAACTGAAGTTTTATCATAAAAACATTTAACTGTGTCAAAAAATCTAACCTGAAGGAAGTGTACGATGTATCCCAGCTCTGTTCTGATTTCCAGAACAAACACATTTCACCAACTACTTCAAAAAAAAATTAATCTATGCTCACTATCTTTACTGTCTATGCCATATTTTAATTTGAAGTCTTAAAAAAAATGCATTTCATAATAATATTTTGTGACCATTTTTGAAACTGATAAACAGTATTAACACATTGATTGAATGTGAAGCCTGGTAGGAAAGGGTAATAGAAACTGTTTCTTCTATCCTTTTTTCAAAAACATATGTTAACACTTACTGATAAAGTTTATCTGTATGGCTTTTTAAAAACTACACATTGGAATCATACGAGTAACGCTATAAAACCACGGGGAGCAAGAAGGAGAAAGAATAGCCAAACCATCAGGCTCATAGACAAGTGAGGTCACTGTTTGTGGGCTCCACACTAGAAAAAGACACGTCTAACGACAAATGGGGAGACTCGGAGGAGGTGGCCTTGGAACCTGGAAACAGCTGTATCTGTATTGCATCATGCTACCAACAGGCTAGCTTTTCTAAAGAGCAGGAACTTTTTCCTTCTAAATTCCATTATTAATCTCCCAAGTAGTACTTTTTAAATAGCATCTCATCTTGAGTTTTCAAAGATGACCATATTATTATCTTTCTAAGTTTTCTCCTCCAAGCAAAAGAAAATGCTTTGTTACTGCCTTGAATGAGAAATATCATAGTCAAGAGAATACCCTTCTTTTCAATAATCATACCAATAATTTAGTGACCAATACAGACAGAGGTTGTTTAATGTCTTTTTCCAATAACACCAACCTTCATGTGGTGTTAACACATTGTTAAATATACTTTATAGCTATAGCATATATATTAAGAAATATAAGAAATTATATTCCATCTATCCAGGGAAAAGAGATAAAATTAAGACTAAACAGACAGAACTATGTATACAAGTCTGCATACAAAGTGTTGGAAAAAATGGGTACAATATATGGTATGCTACATAGAAAAAATTTAGTTCAACTACATTACAAGTAAAATATGTTTTCATAGTGTAGCCCGGGAACCCAACTAACACTTATTAAATTGGTTATAAGTTTCAGATAACAAATCTCAAAGCCAATATTTGAAATACAACCTATTCTTTAGCTGAAGACTGCCTTCTTTATCAAATCTAATTTAGTCCAGCTTCTCACCATGGTAACAAGCCCTTTGCAGAAATATTCAAAGACATTTCACATCTCGAAAATTTGCCTTGTACATCTTCACCACACATAATGTCAAGAAAAGCATGCTTCAAAGGTACTATGTAATTAGAATGGCCTTTAAAACAGGCACAAAGAAAATAATTCCTATTAAAATTAAATCTACTTCATAACAATTTTCAAACTGTGTGAACAGCGCCAAAGAAAAGACTCCTGAGATGTTTTGGACCACATACTCTAGTTTTTAAAATCTGTTATCTATAACATTGTTTCAGATATTATTGAAGTGCCTCTCATTTTGCTCATATTGACTATTTCTTCACTATTAAAGTACGTGTGTAAGAATCCATGTTTCGCACAGAGGACTGAAATGAGTTTGGTCATGGCTTTATATGGCTAGATTAAGCTGGAGCCCTAGCTAAAATGAGGCCAGGTAAGGAGACCAGCTTAATGAAGACTACAGTAGCTACTTCTGGGCTGCTGCTGCACGGAAACTCAAGAACTGAGCTTTAATCCTGTCTGTGTACTACAGAGTTTCTAGGAATTCTAGCTGTCTTTGGGGAATCCATTTGAAATTTAATTTGAAGTCTAGCATCTGCAATCTCTATGGTTATTTTAACTAATTTTTCAGATGCCTGCTTTTTATTAGGAAGATTTTTTTAAGTGACTTGCATCAACAATACTATTCTGTGTTCACCGAAGAAATGAAAGCACTTATACTACTTTAATCTATGTTTTGGCTCCTTGTGACCATATTTCCATAATGACTACCATATAGAATCTAGCACATCCAGAAAGAGTCTAGCAATAAAGCTGTAGGGCGAACTTGTCACTGGGATCCCACAAGAAGGAACACCTTAGGAAAAAACTTGAACACTGACTGAGATAACAGAGAAGCTCTGAAAAAGCAATTGTATAAACTTAAGACCAGCTCTTAAATATGACTTGAATAAAAAGTGCAAAACAAATTCAGGAACAAAGCAAATATTGATGATTACTTAGAACAAATTTCCAATACATACCATCAAACTTCTTGTAATGGGAAGCAAAGACGGCTTGCAAATGATTGCACTGTTCGCCAACCACATTTTTGAACTCATCTTTACTTTGCAGGCTGTACTTCTCCTCCATCTCTTGAGAGCAGCAGGTATAATCCTGAGGACAGATCTTCAAATGATCACCTGAAAGATAAAATGTAAGACAGTCCATCATATTCACCAAGTCCAAGAGGGAAGAGTTTGATTTAGGTACACATACTCTGCTTCGTTTCCATCTGTGAGGTTCCTGCAAAGGCCTAAGCATTGTGGGTATGGAAACTTTCATTAAAAGTAAAAATATTTATTTACTTCTTGGAAAAATAATAAAGCTATCTCTGAAAGACAAAAGAATGTTCCAGTCAGGAAGTCTGCTACACCATAGGAAAATCAGTGTGGCCAGTAAAAAGAGCATCATTCAATATCAACCCAAGTCATTTTTATAATTCTTTGAGATTCTATGCAAATGAGACATATTTGTTTAGCTTTAGGAGTTTACACTCCAAGAGAAGGTACCCTTAATGATGATTTATAAAATGTGACAACAACTGAAAATTGAACAAATATGAGCAATAGTTATACTGAGAGAAAGCAAAGGCATAAGTGCATTTCAAGGAGCTGTCAGCCAAGAGGAAACAACGGGAATTCATGTTGGATAATTTGAGAGTATAAGTCAAAAGGTGATGTTAAACAATCTTCAATTTTAAGATTTTCTTATCCAGCATCTTCTGTGCAAATGCTAGACACTCTATTAACCTTATGATTCTGTGAGGTGGATTCCAATAAATGTAATCTTTATGTAGTAAAGGAACCCTAAGAGTCAAGAGAAATGTCAAAGACATATTCACTCCACAGCAGTTCAACCCACAAATTATCTCCCTCCCCTACACCAAATGCATTTTGCTTGTGGTTTGGCCACGAGGGTTTGGAGGGCTTTTTTAAAACATATATAGATCTCAAAGTTCACCCACACCTCTCCCTCATAATGATCAAGAGATGTGATGCTACTCAAAAATTAACCACCAGGTACTATCATTTTTGTTGCTCCAAGATTAATTGGTGTGGTGTAAGTACCCTAGTATAATTTTGTACAGATGTTTGTAAGGATTCACTTTCACTGTTCCTTCTGCTATTTCTTATTTCTGTCCATGTTCCATGTAAGACAAAAGATATCTGAAAAGAATCAAAATCTCAAGAACTCAGGAACAAGTATATTGAAGACATATGAGCCTATCAGTGGTTAAGTGTGTATAATAAATAAAGGAATAGAGAATGAAGAGCCAATCTCTCTAACAACACCAAGCATGGGAAATGAATTAGGCCATGAGCTCGCCTTTGCTGCTTCTTGGCTGTGTGTGCTTAGAAGAAATGTCTTCACCTGAGACAGATATCAAAGTGGCTTTGGGGAGGGGGGTGGCTATTTCAGCTAAAATTGAGTTGACAACTTACTTGACTAACACTAGGATTGTCAACTGCACATATGCAAATAATTACATAATCATATATATTCCTGATCATTCTTCCTTCCTGGCAATTAAAAAGGAGTGTTACTGTCAGACAACAAGGGGTATACAGCATTAAAGGACTATTTATGGAAGGGGGAAGGGAAACGATCTTCAAATAACTTCTTCATCCAGACCTGCTAAAAGTCTTTTTGGCATTTTTGAAACCCTTGGTCAACAGATACTTTTAACAAAAGGGTGTGTGTTTGTGTGTGTAAAAGAGTTTAGAAACTATGAAGCTGCAAATTATCTTAGATCTCATTAGTGAAAGAAGGGTCGCTAAGGCTCAGCTTTCTGGAAACACCTTTGGTACAACAAAAAACAAAACTCCCTCTTCATTGGCTTAACAAATTTGCAGCAGGCCTTTGTAACTGGCACATATAATTAACAGAGAGATACCCAGTTGTCTCTTGGTTACACGGTTGAGGATTTCCTGCAACACAGTTTTAACACATAAAATATGAAGGACCCCAACTAGTACAGTGCTTGCTGCAGCTGTATTAAGTAATCCATATCATACTCATACCACATGTAGAAAATTATCTGAATGCTTAGAATAAGAACTTAAGACATACAAGGCCATTTAAATGAATTATAATAAGGGAGCAGGTACTTTTTAAGGGTTATCACAGGCTGGTTTCCAAGCCTCTGCAAAGATTCTGCTGTGAAGTGTACTGAATTTCTAAGGCAAAACAATAAACAAATTTGGAAAATAATCTGTGTTCACCAAGTCTTAGCAGGTTCACACATATAATATAAACTAAAAGGCCACTTACTGGATCCTACAAAAATAGGATTCTAAGTCTAAGGAAAAGCATCCCTTTCCCCCAACCTGCAATGCATACATACACAGACATATATACAACCTAAAGCCAGAAAATTCTAAGAGACAGCAGAAAAAAATGTTCTACATTTAAGAAGGTGCTAGACATTGAGGGGTTTAAACTTACCCACAGGAATTTTATATTGAGGAGACAACCTTCAAAAACAGGTAATAGTAATAAAAGTTTTACTGGTAAACCTGCTGAAAGTACACAGCATCATTTACACTGGCACATATAAAAAGCCCAGCAGGGCCCATGTACTCCGCCCTTTTCATATCCACCAGGGGCCCTCAGCAAGACCTCATGGAGACCTGCTTATATCTGAACACTAAAGTACATCATTGTTTTGGCAATACCTAATGAAAAAAAAAAAGGAAAAAAAAAAGAGTCCACTTTCATTTGAGAGAGAACTTTCCAGGAAGACTCTGTCTAATGGTAAAAGGCTTGCCTTATGTAAAGGACAGCAACAGGGTTGATACTTGGCTAATGCTTCTGCTGGCAAACAAGCTAAATAACTCCAGCATGCCAGTTTTGCCTATATAGCCTTGAACACACTACTTATTCTGTACACATTTCTAAAAGAGTATTGCTTGAAAATGTAATTTGGCATTCTTGCCAAAAGCCTTGCCTGAGACAGTATACAGTCCAAGACATACTTGGATTACATTAAATCCCAAGCTTAGGCTATTGGGGATTCAGTGCCATTTCCATTCTCTACTGATGAGAAGTACAAGGAGGGAAAAACGGGACAGTCATGGTACATTTGAAAATGAAATTATAACTCCACATTCTAATAAGAATTCAAGAAACTCATTTGACTTTTAAAATCTGACTATTTCTACTTTAAGCACCCAAAATGGTTTATATTAAGAGTCAGGGAATGCATATTATTTAAAGGACATAATACATATGTTTGAGATTGATTCTAAAATGCTGTGCTTGAATGAGAGTTGCCTTTTTCTTTCTGGAGCTCTCCTTTCTAAGCTTGGTGATCCTGCATATTTCTCATTTAAGAAAAATGTCACTTTTTTTCTTTGAGAGGGTTGAGCACAGGGACAACAAATCTGATAGGGGACAAGGGAGATAGCTACTACAGTGGAGGCACTGAGCACAAGGATTATTTTAAAGAGCCCTAGGTGATTCTGATACATATCCTTCCATAAAAATTATTACTTAAAAGGCTTAAGCATTAGAGCCACAGAAGAGCTAGAAATAGTAGTTAACCAGTTATTCAAACAGCTCAAGTGAAGAGTGGGCTATAATCCACAACTATTTGTCTCCATATTTCTCTATTTCAACCTCTTGCTTCCATGGCCCTTGCTATGTTTAGGTTATTCTCCACGTATCTCTTCCAGTCCCTTAAAACACTCTTGTCTGCTTTCCTCTTTATTCTATCCATATTGTTCTTTCTTACTCCACTGCATATAACATGAAACTAAAGAATTTTTTTATTTGTTGTACTTCTTGAGAGTTTCTTGTTCTTAATTTAAAAAGCAGGTGAATTGAATACTTTATGGTTTTCTAAGGAAGCACCTAAATTAAGTTGCTTTTTATACATGGCTCTGATTAGTTTTTTTCTTTGTGGGTCAGTGGCCCTCAAAAGAAAAAAAGGTCCCCTAGCCCTGTCCTTAGGAGGCTTGGATGAAATTCAGTGAAGCGTGCTTTTAAAGCTTAACTCCATGGCATTAAAAAACAAAACAAAATCACTCGAAAGAGCCAAACTTTTTTTCAATCACACCAGCTTTATGTAATTTCCCCTTAGTGTTAATATCAATGCCTGAGTTTTAGAAGCTGAACAAAGACAATCACAATAAATTACTACTCCATCCTTTGAAGCACTTCAAATCAATGATTAAAGAAGTAGGCATTAAACATGAGGAATCTATTCCATCCTTTAACAGGGGTCTATGGTGAACAATTTGTGGGACTGTGCTTTCTCATTTTGTTTCATTTAGTCCTCTCACCAAAGGCTGGCTCTGATGTACAAATGGCGTACAACTAATGTCCGTTTATTTCCAGTTGCTCATAATCCACCTTCTCATAGAAAATGTTATAAACGGTAGATAGGGGCTCATACCTGTCCTCAGCTTATTTACTATCAACTAGACAATTTTTAACTATGGCTTACAATCATTTTATGCATCTCTCTTGGAAATTTCATTTTGAAGTCCAACTAGATGCCAAGAAAATGTCTCTCAGATTCTCACACATTTTGTGTAGGATGGTGATAGAGGAATAGTTGTAGTTATTACTAAGGTGTCAGCATTCTGTACCTGTAGGAGATAAAGTAACTCTGTAGTGATTACTCGCCCCCTGGAGTCCTAAATGGAGGAAACGGCAGCCAGAAACATTTATGGGACACAATGGCAGAGATCCCAGGTTGGCCTGTGCTAGCATGATTCCTAAGGCAAACATTCTCTATACCATAATTGATTTTACTGATAAAGCGACCAAATGCCTTTGGTAAATAATAGAGACACAAACTGCACCCTAAGGGTAAGACTACAGGGAGGAAATTTGGGAAGAACACACTGAAAAGTACTTTGTAAACTGCAAATGTAAGAGACTATATGATTTTGCATTGGCCTTTCTTGCAGAAATTGAATGCCTCACTTGGGTTTTGAAGAAAACTTAGCTCTTTATGAGGGGTTTTTAAGTAGATTTAAAAGGTTCCAAATACTTAACACTATTTGGATCTTTCATTCCACAGGAATAATGGTAGTCTAGGGATAAGAAGACTGATGTGGGGAGTCAGGAATATGGATTTGAGTCCCAACTCTATATGATTCACTGTAGGCTCTTGGGAAAGTTACCCACTGGAGCCTTAAAAGCCCTGTGTAAACAAGGAAGCATTGTGTAAATGTAAAACACTGCAATTGTAGAACAAAGATAAAATGAAGACCATCTATTATACTCTCATAAGCTACTGAAGTTCTCTATAAAGAGACCTTCCTGACTATTTGTACTAAGTGAGGGAGAGGGGCCAGGAGAATAGTATTTTCTCTCTTCCAGCTAGTTCAGAAACATCAAATTGGAAGTAGAATGTAGTGGAGTAAAGATGGCCGGAAAAGAGAGCATTATCAATTAGGAGCTGATTGGCATGCCTAAGTGATGGTGAACTCATGACAACCAAGTCAAGACATTGACCTAAAGAGCCATTAGAAGTAAAGCCCTGGGAATCTAAGGAGATATGATGATGAAATATAATATGGTATCCTGGATGGGATCCTGGGATATAAAAATACATTAGGGAAAACCTAAAGAAATCACAAAAAACTTACATGCAAATGTTCATAGCAGCATTATTCATAATAGCCAAACACCCAACAATGGGTGGATAAACAAAATGTGGTTCGTACAATGGAATATTATTCAGCTATAAGAAGGAATGAAGTTCTGATACCCAGCTGGATATCAAAAACACTATGTTAAATCAAAGAGCCCATCACAACAGTCCGAATGTTGTATGATTCCATTTATTTATATGTCCAGCACAGTTCAATCTATAGACAGAAGGTGGATTAGTGGTTGCCTGGGGCTAAGGGGGAAGGGTGGAAGTTGGGGGAAGGAAGGGGGTTGCAGCTAAAGGGTATGAAATTTCTTTCTGGAATGATGAATATGGTCTAAAATTGATTTTGGTGAGTGCACAATTCTGTTAGTACATTAACAGCCACTGTACACTTTAAATGGCTGAATTGTTTGGGGTATGAATTATATTTCAATAAAACTGTTAGTAAAAAAAAAAAAACTAAGGAAATCAGAATAAGGTACGGACTTTAGTTAATAATAATGCATCAGTATTGGTTCATCCATTGTGACAATGTACCACACACTAATGTAAGGATGTTAATAATAGAGAAAACTGGGTGTAGGATATAGGAAAACTGTGCTATCCTCCCAACTTTTGTAAATCTAACTCTTCTAGGATAAAGTTTATTTTTAAAAAAGTTTTCAAAGTAAAAGGAATAAATACATGTGGGGGACTAGCCTTTCATCAGTCTTTTTAAAATATAAATACTTGATGTAATTCTAATATTGGGGAGCTACATTAAGCTATTATTTACTGGGGTATTTTTCCTAATTCCTCAATTGCTACTTTACTCTTTTCCTAATTTTATCTGTTCTGAAAGTAAACAATTCTTTGTCTTTGGTCTAAAGAATTACCAAAATAGTTTCTATTCACTTTCTAGATCTAAATTCATGGGGCCACAAAGTAAGCTAACATGCAAGTTGCTGTGAACTCCAGCTCCTCCAAGTTACCTAAGAACCCCAGGAGGAATACACACAATGCTCTGCTTCATGGAAACAAAGAAATACAACCTCTAAAGATTTAAAATAATGCCAGAGGGTAGAGGAATGTATATATTAATGCATTCTCCCCTCTTGCAAAAAAGAGTGCAGTTATTGCACATAATACGCTATGCATATAGAAAGCCTAAAGTCATTTGACCTAAACGTTAATAATAAAGTACATAAATTACAGTCATTATGCAGATGTATGATTTGAGATCTCCTATCAATCAGTAAAAGAAATGTAGGTAGTTAGCATTTTGCAAAACCTTGCCAAAAATATAGCTCTGGAGGGCTTAAGACTGTCAATTACTTTTAGGTGCACTAATCCTGCAAGGTAGGATAGAGAAGGCCAATCAGAAACATGTTTATTTTGAAAATCAGTTTTATTATATTTTTCTAAGAATACTCTTCATGTGAGTATTGTTACTGTAACACTCCATACTTCATTTCAGTGACCGTGCAACAGCTTTAAAATCCACTCCAGACAGAAATCAAGCTGGGCTTTTCACTGATTTTTTAAAAAGCAAATTATAAACCAAAGTTTATATCTGGCAATCTTAGAACCCCATTTGAACTGTACCAAAGTTTTATTTAAAGTAAGGCACATCGTCTATGGCCATACTACCCCTGAACAAGCCCGATCGACCAGGTGCTGGAAGGAATTAAGAAGAAGGAAGAAGGAAGAAGGAAGAAGGAAGGA
>NW_006442490.1:1343442-1379962 GCF_000325575.1 Pteropus alecto | reverse complement strand
CAGGCAGGCAGGCAGGCAGGCAGGCAGGCAGGCACATCAACCAAAGTGAGTGAATGGCCTGAAATGCACACTTGGACCTTATGTTTCCATCACTTTAGAGCAGCTAGAACAACTGCATCTATTTTGCACATTCTCAACCACGTTGTCCAGGTCCAGTGCTCAATAGGAATAATAATACTGGTGATCAGCCCAAAACTCTTAAACAAGTCTGAGGATCCAATAAATACTACCACAGCAGTCAGTGCTAATATACGGCCCCCGGAAATGTGTTGGGGAACTTTGAGAGGTAGGCTGGGGGCAGGCAGAAAAAGATGGAGTACTCTTGTTTTACAACTAACAAAGGAGATCTTTCTTGTCAATGACTCAAGTGCACATACTGTGATGGCATCACTTCAGAGTTTCTCTCAAATACTAATTTATTATTTTTATTGGGCTCATAACTTAACGAATGCCTGGGGATAAATGATTCCAAATGCCTGTTACATATTTACCTACAAATAAAAAGTAGCTTTGAGAGGAAACACCATTGGCTATGATGGTTTTTTTCTTTGGTGCCCATCAGTACTTCCAGAACCTGTATCCTCAGGTTATGGATCATAATCCCTGATAGACCAAGGTGTTGGTAGGACCGTCCTTAAGATAGGCTTGGAAGGTCACAGGGTTTCTCAGGGTGAGAATGCTGGCCACCAGCAGCATCTTGCCCTTTCTCTACGCCACTACTGTGCTGAAGTATTATGACTTCCCCTGTGATCAGCCTCCTCTAGGCAATCACATAAGGCCTCAGAGGAAGGGAAAGGAGGGAGGAAGGTATCCTCAGGAAAAAAAAAAAAAAAAAACTGGAGACACACCTTTCCTGAACACCAGAACTTCCAACTTGGAATGATTTTCTTTATTATTTCCAAATAAGATCTACAGGAATCCAATTCTCAGATAACCTGCCACAACCATTTAGGTTTGACAGCAAGATCAGAAAGGGCCAGCAGTGACTACCAGTTTACTGCAAATGCAGAAGAAAATGCAGTTGGTGGGGTGGGGGGAGGCTCAAAATAACCAGACACTTGCTCTAATACGAACATATTAATACCTTTAAATTTATATACATTTCATAGGTTGTGTGGGTCATGAACAGTTTTAACATTCTTTTTTTTTAATAACTGTTTTCATCTTGCATAACTAGGAAAAAAAAACCCCTCACCTTCTTTTTTCTCCTTTTCATGACATACTTCAAATTCCTCCCTCCAAAATACACTGTGAGAATAGGTTTTCAGTTAATCTACTTTCTAGGAAAAATATACCTAAAGAACAACGTATCCATTCATCACGAGTCCGTCCAAAGATATTTCTCCAAATGGCTATGTAAAAAAGCTTTTACACTATAGTGATAGCAAAGTCTGCTGCCTCACATAAAGAAAAATGGCTTTCAACATCAGATTTAAAGCCACACAAAACCATTCTTTAAAATTCTAGCCAAATATCAATGAAATGGCAAAGAGGAAAGAAACATTCACATTTTCAATGTTTGTACTTAATTACATCTCTTAAAATCCACTTCCACAAATTCTTATTAAAGGTTATAGTACATTACAACTTACTCTAATACATATCTGCATTGAAGGACTCTTAATAAGTCTCAGTTCCAATGGACAGGGACATGAGCCTCAGTTGAACAGGAGTTCATTTTTATGAGAGAAAAATTCTTCTGAATCTTAGTACAGGCAGATGCATGAGGGGCAGCACCTTCGTTTTGCAAAGTTGAATTTCTTCAACCCTCAAAAAAGCTCCTCCCCACCATTATCTAGTACCCTAATACCTAAGCCCACCACCCTTGGGACATATACCCTACACCTTATTCTCATTTAACAGGCACTTTGCCATTTAGAAAACTTTTATTGACAAAAGTAAAGTTTTCAATGTATCTTCCTCTTCTAGGTCATTTACTAGAGCTTTAGGTAAAATTTGTTGCAGTCCTAATTTTGGAGAGAATGCCACTATTAATGTTGGTATCTAGAGAATTATTTATCTCTACCCTTTGTTTCTGTCTCAAAATCAGTTGCAATGTTTGATGAAACAGGCCCACAGTTCTGTGGTGATGACACTTAGGGTTCCTTTGCTTGGTGTGCAATCCCCTGAAGAGCTTTTCAGAGCCTAAATCAATCATATACGCTGGTTTCCTTTTGTCCACATATGCTTTAGTCCCTTGAGGTCATTAGCCAAGGACAGATACCCCATACAGAAATGATTCTGCCTTTCCCAGAAGATTAAGTTTGCTTAAGTTTTCAATATTCTCACTCTTCCTACCAGCCTGCTTTTACAAGTGAGGTTTCCTAGGTCTGATAGGGATTTATCCTACTGGCAATATACTAGCTCCTTGGCACATTTCCATTCCACAATCCCACCTTTCAGAATCTTTTCATCAGGATTATACCCGTTGATTAATCAATCACATTCAATTTGTTCATTTGGATTAGAAAATCCAGTATATTTACCAGTTCTTGACCCAGTTACTTCAACCAGTCCACCGCAAGAGATTATCTGGAAATGGAACTCTGCCCTAAAAGTTTTCCCAAATTTAAATCAAAGAACTGATTTTCTTCCAAAGTATTCTCTGACACAATTTGGCAACACAAAACCATTGTTGGTGCTTAATGCGGTACTTATCTATCAAATGCCTTCCTATGTGCCAAACGCCATCCATGAGTGCAGAAATACAAAAGGCTTGGTTTCTGCCCTCGTGAAAACTGTAAAATGAACAGACATAGATTTTAATGTTGTTGTTCTATAGGCTTTTCCTCTCCCTCTTATTATATCATCTAAATTCATACACACACACACACACACACACACACACACACACACACACACCCCACAAAGATTTCTGAGGTCCTCTGATCTTATCTTGGAAGACTCAAGTTCAAAAGACAGGAAGAGAGGCAAATCCACCCCATACGTACTTCTCACACTGGGAGGGACATCAATAGATATGCCTTGGGATGTGCCTTTGGGCAAAGTGGGAGAGATTTGCACATTCAAATATAACCTATGCATTGCGACACATGCCATGTCCATCTTTTGAGTAATCCAAAATTACAGAAAATATTAGCTTAGACTCAAAGCAGAATCTTGCAATGAGGGAAATACGCAAACTCCTTGGGGACCTAGTTCTGCTGCCTTTCTTGGTCTCCAAAACTTCTCACACAAATGCTCTTTAGTTATTTGGCTTGACAAAGCAGGTCACTAAATATCCAAATTAATTTTTTTAAAGTCAACTCTCAACTGATGTTAATGCTTTGATATTTCCATTTTTATTTGTTAAGAAATTATCTCTTTCAGTTACAGTCGACAGTCAATATTATTTTACATTAGTGATGTACAACATAGATGGTTAGACATTTATATAATTTATGAAGTGATCCCCCAATAAGTCTAGTAGCCACATGGCACCATACATAGTTATTGCAACATTATCAACTATATTTCCTATGCTGCATTGTATATCCCCCTTGACTATTTTGTAACTACCTATGCTTTGATTTTTTAAAGTCTCTAAATCTGGTCACTTGATGACGAGCTTCCCTAGACTTATATTCCAATAGTCAATAAATCACCGGCAGGGCTCCATTTGACATTTATAGTTGAGGTCTCAGGAAAGGAGCTTCTGTGCCCTCAATTGACGGGCACACCACACAACAAAATAATTGAACTACAACACAATTCCTTTCTACCACGCTGTTTGTTCTGGGCTCTGAAACTCTGATAAAAAGGTGCTCAAAGTTAAATGTAAGGTATTACTTAGGGAAATCTTCAGCTGGGCTGCCAAGCCAGCCACCTACTGTTTTCCTCTGGTTTCTTTAATATCACAGAGAAGAAAAAATAAAGGCAGATCTTGGGCACTAAATTAAACTATTAATGTTATAAACTGTTTATGACACAAAAAAATTTACTTTCTTATGGAAAATAGAAAAATGATGTCTCTTCACAAGCGACAAGGAAGAGAGAAACCAGTCATTTGTTCTGCATTAAAGTCCCTACAAGCCTTGACCATCCTCAGATACAGGTCTGCCAAATCAGAGGTCTCTTAGTCACCCCAGGGCCACAGAGATAGATAAGAATATTCTAGAAAGCAACTAGTAAGTTGAAGATTGCCTGGCCCTCTTTACAGCAGAACTATGAGATAAACCAAGAATGAAGGAGCTGCCTTGTTACCATTTTTGCTTTGGGTGGGGATGAAAGGAGACAAGCCATTCTAATTTGAACCTCTAAGAAGATATGAGGTTTGCTGCCATAGGGCTAACAATGGAATCACTATAGAATGGTGTTGTCTGTCACAGGACCTAAGAGAGGTACCAGAAATCAAGACAAGAGACAAGCTTGAGACCTGATGTTCACAAATTCAGGGTATCAGACAGCTTTCTAGGGCCTGGAACAACTGAGTAACTGGGTGCTTATTTCATTATTTCAATATCCAATTTGTGTTCCATAAATCTTTGGGTCATTGGCCAACTGCTCACTCATAAAACAATTAGTTTGGTCAAATATCTGATCCCAAAAATATTCCAACTACTCCTCCAGTCCCAGAATGTGGCCTATCATCAAGGCCCATCAGCTACTTTAGGATGAACAACCACCATGGGAGGTGGAAAGGTTCAAGACCACAGCCATTAAGGGGCAGGAGTGAGAAAAAAAGAACTAAAGAGAAGTGGGCCAAAGGAGAAAGACAGAAAAGATGATATAATCCAGGGCTAAGTAGTGTGTGAGAGGGCCACCTAAAACTCATGCAAATAGCAATCTGACACCAGGGCCTCAGGCTCCATAATAACTTCTATCAAGCAAAGGAACATGCTTTTTCTCTTTCGTTTCCATTGCACAGAGCCTGCAGATGGCACACAGCATTACTATTGCAATTATTGACTGTGATTATCATGAAAAGTCTTTGATGTGATAGCAAAAATTATTAAAATGGCTTTTCTTAGAAAAGAAGGGCAATAAATACAGCCTCCTTTGGAAAACTCAAGGACCCAATTTCATACCAGCACCTTCTTCCAGAAAAGAAGTCACTTTAATGTACTTGTTTTCAGTCCCTCTCCTTGAAGATGTTTTATCTTACATGGAAAACAAACAATAATATGTGGTTCAGGATATATTTTAAGAGTATACTTAAAGATACTTCAAAGGAAAATAAAAATTAAAGTAACCTTTTCCTTGCAGACACATATATTTATTTGCATACGTTCCTAGTTTTTCCTGATTCCATGGTAACCAACAAGAGGCAGTTCTTTTTAATTTTTATTAAAGTGTAGTTGGCACGCAATATTATGTTAGTTTCAGGTATAGAACAGTGATTCAACATTTTTATACCTTACAGTGGGATCACCACAGTATGACTAGTAACCATCTGTCACTGTGCAATGTAATCGCATCAATGTATATTTCCCTTCATCTTTTTTCACCCATACCCCTTTCCCCTCCCCTCTGGCAACCAATTTTTAAATTGCTTTTAAGGATGAGAACAAATGACAATTAATATTAAATGACAGTCTTGTTCTAAAGATAACACTTGGCAGTACTGTGCTTACCTGTTTGAATTAGTAAACATTTTAGTGTACTTGGTAACTAGATTTATGTATTGGTGACTAGAAATATGAAAGAACAAGGAACAGCTCACTTTGCCCTCTTTCTTTCATAGGATCATAAATGGTGCAAGGTCACAATTTTTGTTGTTATTGTTTTTAATCTACCTAATCTCATGCTTTAACTCTAAGTCAAGACAGCATAATCCCAAATTATATCCAATGTTACAGGAGCACATTCATTTCCACAGTGCAAGACTTTAAATCATTTTCCGGAATCCATTTCAATGTTGGGACAGGGAGAAAAGCCATCTGAAATGCTGAAGCAAAACAAATGTCCATTATTAAAAGTCCTGACTTTTGCAAATGAACTCCCTAAATTAGAATGAGTTCGACCAAGCTATCTGGAAAAAAATACCTTTTATTTATTTATTTATTTTTTGGCCCATGGGTGTTTCTATATTTAATATGTGACAATGAGCACAGCCCAATACAAAAAGACTAACTAACCTAACCCAAGTTTAACTCCACTATGGTTAAGTTCGATCATATGGAATGGCAACACTACAATTAAATAAGCTTGTAAAAGAACCATAGTTTAAATCTCGTTTCATAAAGACAAACTTGAAGTGGTGCTCAGTAGCACACATCTGAGCTTCCATTTGGCCTAATACCAGTGGGTATGGGTAAATGTAGGGCATGCCCTTATAAAAAAAAAAAAAAGCCATTGTTTCATTACTGTGAGATGAACCTTCATGGTGCCATGATTTGTGGCTGCAAACATAAACAGAAATTATGTTGAAAATTATTACAAAATGAGCCTAGCCTATGTTAAGAAAAAAGCATGATGCATTTTGCCTATTGGTTAAAACTCATAGCACTGACAAATTTGGTAGCCCTGGGATAGCATATGGAACCCAAGCTTCTATCATCCCACCAGTGACTACCAACTCAGAACAAGAAGGGTCGGGCTCTTCAAGAACCAAGAGCCTCACTTTACTCAGCATCGCCAAGGTTCCTCAGTCAGACCAGTTCAATACAAATGAATAAAGTCACAACAAGCAGGAAACTCAAAGAGAACAGAAAGGCTTACCACACACAGGACTTGTTTTAAGTCTTTGAGGCAGGGAAGCACCATGTTGTATGGAAAGCATTAGGGCTTTGGAGTTAAGTGGGTCTGAGTTTGAACTGAGTTCTGTTCCTTACTGTGCAACTTTGGGTCAGTCTTTGTACCTCTAAGACTAATTCATCTTCTGTAAAATGGAGACAAAATTAGAACCTACCGCAGAGTCATTGAAAGCATTGAATGTATACAGCACTTCACTCAACAGTAGCTACTATCATGAATGTTGATGTCAGAAGATGCCATACATTGCTCAGACGGGGGATCCTTTCTATGCTTCAGGATTCAACTCTATTTAATCAAAGGAAGAATGTTTTTGTTTTCTTACTTTTATTATTTCTGTGACTACTACTATTATTATTAGTCTTAGGCAGCATTTATTTCTAAAACTTATAGACCAAAAAGCAATTTAGCTTTATTTAGCCAAAACACAAACTGTCCCTTGGTAAAAATTCAGGTCACAACAATATCACTCTGGGATTTGTCTAGAGAATCTTTTATTTAGTTCTGAAATGGCTCTGGCATGTCCTTAGAGATTAATGAAAAACAAAGTAGTAAAGATTGATTCATATAAAATTGCCATTATTTTAAGTCAAAAAAGGTCAAATATCAGCAAGTTCACATAGTCTGGCCTAATATTTTGATGAATCAACTTTGTGTCAATATCCAGATATTTCTATATATAAACTATGAATAATTTGTATTCTAGAGTTCCTGTACTTATGAACTCAATTCAAAAGATTGAAAAAAGACATTCCTATTTTACTCAAATAGGTATCTCACCTTTTAAAAAAGTTTGTGTGGCTAGAATATGCACTATTAAGTCAACTGTACTATCCTGACAAATGATCAGTTCCTTCTTAACAGCCAATTATTTTGTTGAAAGAATACTCTGCTCTATAAAAATAAAGGTGGATGATTCAGAAATTTAGAATGAGGATAAATGCATGTCAAACAACACCCCTTCAAAAAAAAAACACCCTGAGATGAAGGAAGTTTGTTCCCTATCACATCAAAGGAAGGGAGAACAAAGATGGAGATGACAGCTACCTGCATAACTGTGACGCATTTTAGTGATGATTTTTTGATGTTGTTGATGAAAGTATATCAGATCGTTTCACAGTTTACTATCTGATCATCTCCATATACTCTATTTCTTAAATATTTCTGTCAAATAGGTCTTCCTCTACTAGGTTTTAGACTGGTACCATATATTTCCCTCCATTATTCCCTTACAATTGTGCATAAGATTCATACACATGAATGAGAAAAAGAAAATTCATCAACATAATACTTATCTGCCAAGATGTGTAGGAAAGATTTAAAGAGATGAAAAATGACTGCTTCCTGAACACGTGTTTCTGTGAGGTGGGTGAGAGGTGTGCAGAGAGAGAGGGAGTAACAAGGGAGATACCTTGGCCTTGGTCCTGAGTAATATATAGGAGTTAGGGCACCCAGTGAGTGAATAAAAGTATGTAATGGTGATCACAGCACTATTAAATTTAACAATGTGATGAGAGAAAAAAAGGAAAGTTCAAAACCCTTTACATGCGTTTTTCCTGTTTTTGACTAAGAAGCTATGAAAAAACTAGGCATTATTGGGGGAGAAAGAGTTCACAAAGTAAACAACATGCAAGATGCCTGCAGACTGGTTTAAGAAAAAAAAAAAAAACTTGCCTACTGTTACCTCAGAGTAAGTGCTTCCAAGTACTTAGATTTTGAGGAGAGGGCTGGAGAGAGGGAAGAGAACCTTTGGTGTGGCGAAAAGATAGAGTGAAAAGAAGTAAAGGTATCTTCGATGAAATAAAAAGCTAGTCTAGAATGGGAATAGAGAAAAGCCCATAAGGCATAGAAGGTTAGACACAAAATAAAAATTAGGCAGGAGCGACTTGCGAGAGATTGCAAAGCCAATAGAGTAAGAGGCTCTTTCACTCTATCAAAGGGAGGCAGCCATTTACAACATCCGAGGATCCACTTAATCACAGTCACAGGGCTAAAAAGGAGATGGTTCATAGACTGAATGAATTCTTTGTCTTCTAAGAAGATTCGCATTCCCAAACCAGAACACTGAAGTAGGCAGGTCAGAGGTACTAGATCAAATAGTGGTAAACATGATGCTCTGCATCTGTAGATAAATCACTGGGACCAGATGGTATCCACCAGCCAGTTTTGAAGTAACTCAAGGGTGAAATTGTTTTGGCCAATGTGTGTAGGCCGTCTTTACAAATAGCCACTGTGCCCAAGAGACTGGTGCTTGTCAATGTAATTACTATTCATAAGAAGAGCTCCAGAAAGGACCCTGGGAAGTAAAAACCAGTAAGACTAATTTCCATATCAAGTAGGCTGGCCAACTTCACAATAAAGGTGAAATCACTGCACATTTACAAAAATAAAGCCCCTAGGGGAGAGAAAACCAAATATTTTGGCAAAGAATAAAAACCATGTTCATATTAATAAACCAGAGTGTATGGGGTGGGCAGTACAAGGAGAATTTGCCTTTGAATAAAGGGGACGCTGAAGATAAAATTTATGGAGTGCGCTAAAAATTCAACAGAAAGTATTAGCATGTATCTGTGGCATTATGTACTGGCATTGAATCTTAAAAGATACAAAAGAGATAAGCAAAACTCAGAAGTAAGATAAAAAGATCAGGTAATTATTTAAGAGATGTGGAGGAGACAAAGGAAAATAAATTAAGGTTCAGTGTGGGAAAATGGGAATATTTCTTTTAATCAAGCACATGGAAAGGCTTTTTAAAAGCGTTCTTTTTATAGCTTCCTGATATACTAAAGGTATTCAATAAACAACCTTAGAACCTTAAGAGTAGAGCAATGGCTCTCACATTGCTTCAACTTTTGGGACAACCCAATAAGCAAGGGATACCTGGGTGGGAGGTGGAAAGAGAAATGGAGGAGGAGAAGAGAGGGGAAAAAAAGGAAGGCAGATACATTTCACCACACTCAGTGTGGTGAAATTGTACTGGGGCCACCCTCTGGGATATAGCCTTTATTTCTCACACAAATACTCCAGATGCATGTTTAACCAACTTTGCTGTCTGATTTCTAGACTTTCAATTCCGCCCTAGGTTAAAAAGGACAAAGAGTGAACCCAAATCAATGACAGCAGAAGTGACAGCTGAAAAGAGAGGCATAAGCAACAGTGGGAAGAACAGTTTGGGGCTATTTAGCTCAGGGGCAAATAGTTCCTCAAACTTCAAAGAGCCCTAAGGACATTACTGAATTAGAATACCATTTTTTTAAATGATGTTCATGATGACGACCCTGGGACTTCTTTAACCTATTAATTATGATTTTTATCCTTCTGATTAATAAGGCAAGGGTAAAAATATTTCAGAAATATTTTCTTTGAAATGTTTAGAACATTCTTGAAAGATTGCTTGATATGTGAAAGGACAATTATCTGGAAAAATCTTATTCAAAATATTCCCTTTTCACACATTAAGCAAGATAACTAAAACATTTTAAAGCCAAGAGGAAGGTCAACAGTTGTTACTAGTTGTAACTCAAAGGCTTCACAAAAGTTCTACATGTATTCAGAGACAGCAAGCAGATCAGTGGGGTGCTTTATTAAAGAAAACTGGCTTGTTTTATATACATTTAGGTCCTTTGAATTTGTGTTCTAAAAAAGCACACACTCATTTATTTCCCTTTCACCTCAGTGTGATGTCCTTGTCCAAGACACAACTGGGCAGAGCTGATTCAGGCAGCAAGGCTGTTTTTCCTTTCAAAGGACATCAAACAGATGATTCATATTGCCAAAATATTAATCTGAAAAGGTTTGGAAGAAAAAAATTTGAGTAAATATGAAAATAAGATTTCTTAGAATGGGCTTATTTATTTCTTCAAACACACCTTTTCCCATTTGGGAAGAGAGACTCTGCTAACTGCACTTCACACCATTCTTTATTTCTCTTAAGACAACTCGTGCTTAGTGAAGGAAACAGATCTGAAACATCCAGGAAGTAAGCCATGCCATAGAACAAGCTACTGCACACACCACAGAGGTACCTTTGCTGGTCTTAAAGTGCTCTAGAGAATTGAAATGGGACAAATCCTGGGTAACACTGAAGGTCAAAATAACAAAGTGTTCTGGAAAACAAAACTGCATAAATTTTATCGTTCATTCTCCTGTATATTAGAGTACCCAAATGCAAAAGTTGCTCATCTTGCAAAAGAGAACAAGTGAGATAATACAGGATTCTGAGAAAAGAGCCCAAAACAAACTACGTACAATAACGGAAACAAAACCCTTGAAGAAAATTAACAGAGAAGAGGTTCAAAAAAACAGTGGCCCACTCTTTTTAATTTCAAAACTTCCAGTGTACCAAACATCACACATCATGTCTGTACCCTACATGAAACACACACACAATACGAATGTCGTACATTTGAAAATACAAGAGTGGTTTTACAATTTTAATGATTTGGAGAGTGAACCTTGATATAAACCCGTTACTGTTCCCAATCTCATAGGACATTTTATAAATGGACATGTGTGTGGTCACAGATGACACTTAGCACTGATATTAGGAGATCATTTTTCTAAAACAATGCCCTCTTAATATTTCTTACTTCTTAGCAGGATCAGACATTGAAAGCACCAGAGTAATGCCTTGCTAAAGAAGAGATAAAAAGCTTACAATATTTCCAGCATTTCTGAGAAAAACAAATATCCTCTGTGAGCACGGCTGTCCTGAAAACAGCCCTCTGTGATGGCTCAGACAATCTTTATTTCATGAAAACCGACACAATGATGACTCTTCAGTGAAAGCTTGTAAACTCTCGGAGTGATGAATGAGTGTTACTATGGTTCTGGACTCCCTCAACTTCCCGTCCATTGTACAGCTATCTCCCACTACAAAGAACAGGTAAGTCAAGGAAGGATAGCCAGACTAAGGGTAGAAGGCGGAGAGGGTGAGACTCCTTTTAGTAACACAAATGGGGGTGATGGTTTGCTCTTCTGACAGATATCTCAGAATGATCGAGTGCTGGGAATGCCATGGCAGAGAGGCCAAGGGGTGCCTGGAGAAGTCACTGTCGATACTGGGCATGGTTCAGTAATAGCAATTAACCACACATGCATGCCCTCAACCACCCCTTCAATGGTTTGAGAAATAATGTTTTTAAACATATAGCTCTGATAGAGACTGAATGTTTGTATCACTCCAAAATTCATGTTAAAACATAATACACATCTATGGCCATGCTATCCTGAACAAGCCAGATCCCTCCTGATCTCGGAAGCTAAGCAGGGTAAGGTCTGGTTAGTACTTGGATGGGAGAACACCTAGGAAGAAGAGGTGCTGTAGGTGTAAAAAATAAAAAAATAAATAAATAAGGGATTGTAAACTGACAACGTCCTTGTAATCTGTGAGGTCAACCAAGGGGTTGCCTCGTCTAAAAAGAAAAATAAAACATAATGCCCAATGTGATAGCATTTGGAGGAGGGGCCTTTGGAATGTGATTAGATCATGAGGATAAAACCTTCAATGAATGGGATGAATGCCCTTAAAAGAGGCTCCAGAGGCCCTCATTAGACACTAGATCTGCTAGTGCCTTGATCTCGGACTTCCCCGCCTCCAGAACTGGAGAAATTATTTTCTGTTTAAGCTACTCAGTCTATGGTATTTTTGTTATAGCAGTCCAAACTAAGACAAGCTCCCTTTTCTCTCACTCTTCCTCAAATACCCTCAATACTTTTATTATGAAAGGAATATGTCTTTTTCCCCCCACTTCTCACCTCCCAATCTCACCCTTAATTCTCTGGGGATGAAAAACAGTGAAGTAAGGTTGCATGTAAATAAACCATGTTAAGTTGCATGTAAGTAAATGCTATCGAAATTTCCAAACATTAAAAACTGTAAGGAACATATGATCTTGAGATCTAATTTCCTCAGTCTATACCAGATTAGATGAAGTTCCCTGCAAATGTGGATAGACTAGTCCAGCTCAGCTCAATAGTAACTTACTAGATCAGGACTAGAACTCTGGTCTCCTGTGGTCCAGCTTGTGAACACTGACATTAGCCCTTAGAGAACTGCAAATTGGAAATTCGTGAGACCAAAATACTGCTAGACATGCTGCTTGCTGCCCCCATAGGCATTTTCCTCCAAGTTTTTAAAAATCAAAATACAATTTACATACCACACAATTCACCCATTTAAAATATACAATTCATTGGGTTTTAGTATATTCAGAGTTGTGAAAATAGTTGTGTAACCATCACCACTATCTAATTCCAGAACATTTCCATCATCCAAAAAGAAATTTCATACGTATTAGCAGTCATCATCACTCCCTCCCCTCCACCCACGAACACACAGCCCTAGGCAACCACTAATCTATTTTGTATCTCTATTGATTTGTCTATTTTAGACACTCATATTAAGGGATTCATACAACATGTAGTCCTTCTGTACTCCTTTTTTTCATGAAGTATAAAGTTTTCAACATTCCTCCACGTTGTAGCTAGCATGTATCAGTATGCCATTCCTCTTTATGCCTATATAATATTCTATTGTATGGATATACCATATTTTGTTTATCTATTCACCAGTTGGTGGACACTTGGGTTGTTTCCATCTTTTGGCAACTATGAATAATGCTGCTACGTACGAAAATGCTTAAGTTATATTATTTATTTTTTTATTTATATTTTGACGCTGAATACAAACATTGATAGGAAACCCTCTTTACAACAGTAAAACCTTAGTTAATGTCCAATTTATAGCTCATTTTGTTTCGGTTTTTTTTTTCCTTTTTCTTGTGCCCAAAGGGTTTACCTAGGAGTAGAATTGTTGGGTCGTATAGGCCAAAAAGTCTCTGTTGAACTTTTTGAGAATCTGCCACATACAGACATTTTAGAGTTAAAAATTCCATCTGACTGCTGTCAGATATAAGCTTAACACAAGTTACTGATCTCCACAAGCTGCTCTGGCCATGAGAACCAACGATGACATTTAAACTGGGAGTGACGACCAAAACAAAACGAACTCCAAAACATGGGTTTTAATTCCTCAAATAAGAAAACACATTTAAATTTAGTCACTACTTCCTGTTTTCATCCTAAAATTTAGGCAAGGCATTCTGAACTTCAATACACACACAATAATTGTAAAAGTGGAAATAGTAAATAAGAATCAGATACCCTTTTCTTTAGAAATATGAATGAATTACATCTTTCAGAAATGGTTAAAGGAATAATCAACTTTCTGGATCAGAAAACAAATTATCCTGAATGCTGCAAGTTATGAATGCTGCTGAAAATCTAAGACTATCCACTATTCCTAACAGAGCTATAAAAAAATGTGCTTCCTAGAATAACTAAGACATTTAAAACAGTCTCATCCATATCAAGGGATCCTACTAATACAAACATCATCAATTCATTTTAGGAGAATAACCTGGGAGGGTAAATACCATTATTGTCAAAGATGATGGGAGGTAGCAATTGGCCTTTCTGTGGAGGATCACAGAGCTTGTTGATTTATTTTCATTCTGAAAATTCTTTTTATTCATTACTCAGGCTGTTGGGCAGAGCATTTTCCCTGATCATGGCTTCAGAATTTTAGCCCTAAAGCCAAATAAATAACTTTTTACAACTTCCCCAAGTTTCTTTTTTATTAATGCTTTTATTCTATTCCAACTATAGTTTTGGTGGCTGCCTGTAGGCACACCCTGTGTTGTCCACCTAATTTTTAAAACTTCACCTTTTTTATCCCAATTTCATTAATCTTTTGCCATTCTGTTCTACTTATATCCCCACCAGCTATCTTTTCTTTTTCTAGTTACTCAATGAACATTTATTGGGTACCCAATATGTCAGGCATGGTGCCCAATGCTCAATGTAAAAAATAAGCACACTTTCTGCCCTCCAGGAGCTCAGAGTCTAGTATGGATTATTCCACCAACCCACCCCCTTCCATTTCCATTTGCATCCCAGTATGATGATAGCTTACCAAGCTTCCACGTCAAAACTCTAAGAGCCTGGTGAGTTTGAGATCTGGCTATCTTGACCTTTCCTGTCTCCAGGAGACCATCTGACCAACAGCTCTACCATACTCAAATTACTCAATTTTTATTCTGATGCTGGATATAAACATTGATTGGGATATTTCTTCAGAACAATAAAATCTTAGGAACCTCCACCCTCAGTTAATAAACCAAAGGTAGAAATATTTTATTTTCAGAAATCTTTCAAACCTACAGAATGTAATTTTTTTTCTTTACATTTTGGTAGAAAAGGAAACAGGCCTGTTAAAACCTGTAAATATGCACTGTTTTCTGCATTACTCATCCTTCCTAAATAATTGCAGCTGTTTCACATATTTTTTTTCTGCAAAAAGATGGAGCAACATCCTATAGTGGGTATTAGGTTGGAGGGCATACTTTTCAGACAGTAAGATCAGAAATGGCAAATGACTGAATAATGAAATGTTAATAAGCAATCCCTCAAAAGCAGGGCAGAAAAGATAAATTACAATATAGCAGGACATTCATCAACCCTCCAATTATTTACATGCTATCAGAGCAGCCTTCTCAAGTCCTTATCAGCTTCACGGATTTCAAGTCACAAGTATGTAATGAAAGCACGAATTAGGTATGCACTGAGATGATTCAAGTTTAAAAGAATTTCAGATCATAATATCAAGTTCCAAGACAAAAGCTCCAAAAGTTATCATTACATATAAGCACACACATGTTTTCAATGGTTCAGTTCAGTGGTTCCCAGCCTGCGGATCTTAAGAGATACTTCCAAAAGTCTATGGATTTATAGGTCTGCCAGGGACTTTTTGCACACTCAATATTGTCTCACTTACAGAATACACTAGTTTTCTCAGACTACAAAAGGATGGGATCCACTGCTGCCAACACGAAGCACTACTGTGCACGGGATCATCAGGGAATAGAACATAAGCCAGTTCATGAGACTGTGTAGGCAGAAAAAGTGGCAGGTAAACCTCAGTGAGCTGGTGCACTTAAGACAAATTATCAAAATGATTTATAAAAAGATAGTGAACATTTCTCACTTATTTACTCAGCAAATGGTCACCACAGATGACACAAAACCAATAATCTCTTGGGGCCAAAGAGAGAGTACAACATTACATAGCATCCTTTACAGAGCAATGATGAAAAAGATCAGAAATCTTGGTCCTCAGACTGACTCTGCCACAAAGAGGCTGTGGCTGGGTGATTTGGGACAAGTTTTCCCCTCTCTGGGTAAAATGACTTCTGATTTCCCTTGTGGCTCCAACGTTCATTAACTCCAACTGCTATAAGATAATCCCTAAGATCCTATGTTCCCATGATTCTGTTTCTCAGGGGCACCTAAGAGCGTCCTATGGGAGGGCAGGGCTGACCAATATCAGTCCCCAAATAAGCTCCTAGACTGGGTGTTCTGCCAGTAGCTATGCTTATTTTATTTACCTGAGGATTCTCAGTCACAGTACCTGGCTGAGTTGCTCTTAAAAAAATACTTGTTGGATGAATGTGAAGGCTGGAAAGGGCCTACAAAGCAACAGATCTAGACCAAACTTCTCATTTCTTAGTCAACTGAGGTCCTTAGAGGTTCTTAGGAAGCTCCTCTGATCATCTGTTTCCTTCTGCAGTGTTTTCTCTTTCCTAAGAGAATCAAAGGCAATTCCTACATTCTGCATTTAGTAGCGGGCCAGAGTAGTTGTATTTTTATAAATGACAAGATTAACATTATGTCTACTTCTGCAGGATGGTTCGGTTTGTACATTCCAGTCGTTGAATGCCTAAAGCAGGGAACCAGCAGTTTTTAGTCCATTATGTTTGTAGGGCTGGAAGCCTGCCAAAGCTAATTGGGAGTAGGGGGCATTTGTAGAGATAATAAACAGGGCCTCTTTGCAGACTTTTGCTTTGGAAGCCAATTTAAACTTCCACCATTGACAAACAGAATATGATTCCCATTCTATCAAAAAGTAAAGGACTGAAAAGCAATAAGAAAGTAAACAGTAATGAATGAAAGCAAAACATTCTTCCCATGGCCACTGCCAGACTCACCTAACCTCAGTGCAGGCCTAGCAGGACAGAGATGAGTCTATAGAAATAACTTCATAAATTATATTTAAGCAAAGCACTTACCTTTTGGGGAGGAGTCTCAGTTTCCCCTATCAAAATGAAGGTCTCGTGGGCTACTTTCAGTTCTAATGCACTATGTCTTTCTCTATTTAATTTTCCATTTAAAAGAATCCAGGGGAAATCACTTGAAATTGATTAAGGAATAAAATACTAAGCAGTATATCATAGCCACTGAAACAGAAACTCAGTAAGACTAGCATAACCTATTCACATTACCATAAAGGTCCGTACTTGAGGCCCTCTTACCATTAAGAGCAAGGGCACAGGGCGCCGTGAAAAGTATGATGAGATGGTCCAGAAACTTCTGGATACCACATCTGGACTTTATGAGCTAAGGTACTTTCAAAGCATGAGGGATCTATGGTTCCATCTTTGGTACTTGCCCTATTCTCCTACAATGGTCTCTCTGAACCAGATTGCTTAAGAAGCACTTATCAACTGCTATAAGATAATCCAGTTATCTCAACTTAGATATTCTACTGGTAACTTTTAACTGTCCTACTGACTAGTGCTCAAATAACTAATATTTATTACTATCAGTGAGGGCTGGACTGGGACCCCATCCTGGCCTAACTTAAAGCTTCACCAGAGGGGCCTTCCACTCAAGGTTCATTTAAAACACTGTCCTGGAAAGGGAGCTGACCCACCCTAGTGTCTCTGAAACTAAAAATAATCCTGCAGGTCTGTGGGCTGGCCAGCTCCAGCCAGGAGGAGCAAGTACCCGGCTTTCTTACCTCCCACTACACTTAGGCTGCACATTCTTTTCAAGAACTATCCACATTATGAATCTCATTATGCTTGGGGCAGAGGCTGGAGCTGAAGGCGCTTAGAAAGCCCTCTAAGTCCTCTCCTATTTTAGCAAGTGAGACCCAAGGCTGAGTGAGTGAATACATCTCCTGGAAGAAAGCAATTCACTTCTTTAACCCCAGAAGAGGATTTCTGTAGCCTTGTTAAGCCTCAGAAAATAGAAAAGGAACCCAAGGCACAGAGCGATTAATTAAGTGACTTACCCAAGATCATTCAGTATAGCCCAGGAATATCTCCTAGCTCCAAGTCCATTAAACCACATTCTATAATAATAAACACATAAATCTTATTACAAAACACCTAGTTCTACACTATTTGGGCATTATGGTGTTCCCTAAGCTGACAATATTTGATCACCAGGCACAAAACAATGATTCAGACTTGAGCCTATAGCACTGTAACCGGTTTAAAAACATGCACAAATAAAACAGAAAAGAGCATTTCTTTGATGCTCTTTGTTGCTCCCTGGGAAAGTTTCAAAAAGAATGAAAGATTTGCTTTATTGGTCATTTCAAAAACAAAAACACTGAAAGGCCCTGGAGGAATGCACTTGCATTTTTGGCATTCAACTTTCATGCAGAAGGTCTATGGAGGGAGGCAGATATTTGAGAGTTACTCCACAAAACTCCTGACTTTTACTGCATCTGCACATGTAGCCAAGGTAATGAGAAGTGATATTCATAATGATGCCCCTGAGGTGCCAGCAGAATCAGACTCAATACTATTCTGTGTGATTCTTTTTAGACATCAGTATATATGGCTTCCTTGCCTCTTTGACAAGTGCCCTTCCAACGTGTATGCAGAACCTGCTTAGCCAGGAGATCAACCTGATGGTGCCTCATTATTCAACCTTAGGCTAAGTTTTATCTAGCAAGGAATTTAAAGTTCACATAGGCTTTTTTTTTTTTCTGAAGCAAAACTATTTAAATCATTTTTAATTATCAAGTTCTTTTTGTGAATATACTGTTTCCTGTCCTTAGGGTGACCATAAATTATACTCCACACCAGGACACATTTGAGAGTGAAAGGAGGTGCTATTAACTATTATGTTGGGACAACAGGTGTGAACCTGGACTGTGCTGAGCAAACCAGAACAATGAGCCCCTCCCTTACTTATAATCTTTCAAGTATCTATTTTCCAAGATTAATTTGAATAAAAGAGTACAAAAAAACTGTATAACTATTAAACTCCATGCCATCTATCTTCCAACTGTGAATCATTTTGAAACAGTACTGTAGATTAATTGGATGTGCTATTTTCTTTTCCTGGCAGCGAGCGCAGGCTTAATCTCAATTACCTGGACAACCAATCCAGGCCCTTCAATAAGGATGCAAGAGTCTACGGCCATGCCACCCTGAACATGCCCGATCTCATCTGATCTCAGAAGCTAAGCAGGGTCGGGCCTGTTTAGTACTTGGATGGGAGACCACCTAGGAATACCAGGTGCTGTAGGCGATGGATGGATGGATGGATGGATGGATGGATGGATGGATGGATGGATGGATAGACAGATAGAGCAAGAGTCCTCCATGATATCTAGGAGACAGCAGCATACTTTACAGTATGCCAAATACCCGAACTGACTGTAGACCTCATTCTTTCCACCCTCCACACCAAAATCTAAGGAGATGTTTTCAATTCATAAAAGCACTGTTAATAAAACTAACCATCTTTCAACATGTTTTGTATTCTCATGACTTATCAGCTAAAAGATTTTGTTAATTCACTTACAGCTTTACTCTCTTAAGATTTTGAAGAGCATAGTATTTTTTCTACATAAGAAAATACTGAGAGAATAACTTCAATATAAAGTAATATATTAAGTGGGTGACACCTTTTATACTTTGACATAGCTTCGTGATTTTGCTCATATACCCAAGTGTAGATCCTACCTTATACACAGATGTATACGCGGAAGATGTCATACAATATCTTACAATAGGCAAAACCAGAAAATTAATTTTATCCTATTTACAACTAAATAATTTTATATGAAATTATATAAAACCACATCCTTTAATCCTCCCCAAAGCAAGCATGCAATTAGTTTAATCTTTATTAGTGCTATATATTTGCTTTCAATTCTGTTATTGCATTCCTTTATGCCATCAAGTGCTCTTTAAAAACGAGTATATCCGTTAACTTTGCCTCCTCAGATAAAGGTTATGACCCTTTTATACTCTATGGGGTTTTTAATCCTAGTTCCTATTTTTCTGATGTTTCCATTAAGGTATAGTTCTCACAGAAGTATTGTCACTTACATGAGATTACTAGAATCTGTCTTAAATGATATTAAACTTGTATCCATTAGATACTGTGAGCTAAGCAAATAAAATATAGTATTACAATGCAGTTGATAATGACATGAAAACCTAGTCAAGAATGTCAAAATATTTTTAAATGTTTCGCCTGTATGGTGAATTATAATGCAGTTACTCAATCCACAGTACTATTCTCTTCAAAATGAATTTAAACTAAACACCCCAGTATTTACAAGGCTTCCTTTCCAGGATAAATCTTTCTGCATATGATATGAACATTTAAATGAGGATTCTTGAACAGCAAGTAACTAGTTAGAGGTATAGTACTAGGCATTCAATTATCCTAAGGGAGTAGAGTGGGAGAGAGACAGAGGTCGAGAATAAGGGTTTAAATAACTCAGAAAATTGTTTAGTGACCTATGAAATATTCAATCCAGGAATCTGGAGTCAAGCACTCATAGCCCAGCTGTGACTAATATTACTATTAACAACCCACCAGTCAAAAGGCAGATTAAAATAATTAACACTCAACTTAATAAAAAAAAAGGCCAAATTACTCCCATATGATTGCTTTTAAAATAAGCAAGTTAAGTCAACTAGTTGAGTACTTAGTTAAAAATGAAAGTTGACAAGTTCAATTGAGTGGAGATGGGAGGTCAGGTCTCTTAAGCCAGGACACATGAAAATAAAATTTCAAAGTCAAGTGTCTTTTTAACAAATGCTTTAAAATGAAAGCAGAAGAGCTCCTCACAACCCACCCACATCACTCCAAAAATAAATTGTTATCCTGAGAATAGATGATATGCAATCTGAAGTTTTTGTTCACCTCAGCAGCCACAGCAGCAAAATCTGTCCCCAAAATTTTCTGGTAAAATCAACAATCTGTTTTGTCTTTTACTGTCAACCCAAAACAAAATATGGTTGGATGGGAGAGAAGAAGGAGGTAGTTATTTTGCAAGAGTTTGTTAAGAGTTCCGGGGTTATTTTATTTGATGGAGAAAAAACAATTTTCTAGAGAACCACTTGAAACTAAAAAGCTACATGTGGAACATCGGGAAAGTTCATTATTTTGGCTAATCTGCATCAATTGATAGTTCCTATACCTATGAAAGTTCTTCAGATTTCTTTTGTAAATTGGGAATTGTTTTTTCATACCTTCATTATTCCAGGAGGACAGTTACATCATCTCTACTTTTCAACTTGGATCACATTTTCAGACTTACAAAAAAATGCTTTAAATGCTCCAGTTGTAATAAGCCTTTTTCTCCTTGGATGTTCTTCAATCTCTAGAAGCCACTTACAGATTTAACCAATTTCTCTTCCAAGTACTGAATGACCACTAGCCCAATAACTATTTGAGGACCTAGTTCCACATTCAGAAAAATTCCACAGACTTTGCTAACCAAAGAGATATTCTTTTAAGACTATAGCTCTTGGGAGGGGGAAAAACAGCTCGAAGCAAAAAGGAAGTTTCAATTACTTTGTGAAGTGAAGCAGAAAAATTAAGTGAGATCCAAGCAAACTTTATTAGCTATGACAAGCAATCCTTAGTACTTTTATTTCATGAATGCTCTGAAATCTTTGCTAAAATATTTGAAAAAAAATCCTCAAACTATGGCATCCCAATATATTGTTGTGTGTCTGGATGTATGTGTATACACACATATGAAATTAATCTTTAAGCAAATTCCCATTCAGTGTGTTTTATGAGCACCATTAGGAAATTAAGAAAAGTCTTAAAAGCCTTCTTCCTGTTCAAATATAAACATAATTGGAAACTATGGCAAATTTAAAAACTGTTAATTAAAAGCCTACTTTAATCCTTGATTTTTAGGCCTAGACTGCCCTCAGTATCTCCTCTCTCAGAGTCTCTCATGGCCACTGGAACAAACAAGACTGAATATAACTACAAATTGCTAAGAAACAACTCGTATTCAGTTATATTCCTAAAGCAAATAAATAGGCAGTCCTTTGGATCACAGTGTTCATTATTTAAATTACTTTCAGTTCCAGGACTAAAAACTCTCACACACACATATATTACCACAAACTTCTGCTTTACTCAAATAACTAGTCTTTTGGGGGAAGTCAGCAGCCTCCCTGCTCCAAAGCTGACATATGATGTTTTGTAATCTAAACAAACTCATCAAATAAAAGCCTACAGCCATCAGTTCTAAGTATAAATGAAGCCACCTTTATACTCAAAGCTTTTCCTTAATGGGCATACCTTTTCTTTGACAGAAAAAAAAAATCATGCTTGAGTTGATTTCTCTTTTTCCAAATTGGTTAATATAAATACAAGAAATTTTAGGCAGTTATTTATACCAGTCTCTCATAGGGAGAGGCAATTAACTTACCTGACAAACTAAGACCCCAAGATAAGCAATTTACTTTCAAGAACATTCTAAAAGTCATTCTAAAATTGAGCCAAGGGCTGCAGGTGATTTCACAGAAATGAGTGCTATTCCTACACTAAATGAGCCCATTCATTCCTTCAACACCCAGCCCAAAGACCAAGCTGAGCCCCTGGCTCAACAGCTTTAAAGACGTTACATGAAATCCAAATTTTGCTTTTAAATTTGAGAAAGTCTTTTTGTTTTGTAAGGAGGCCCCGAGGGTATAAATTAAGGGTAATCATAACATGCTGGTGTTTATTTTCCAGAAAGAAATCTCCTGACCCCCTTTTAAAGATTAATGCATAGAGCCCTCTCTAGAGTCATCTGCACCTACTTGTGACCAAGGTCCCCACATCTAGTCAGTTCTAGGGTTACTCCTGACAACTACAACTCAGATGTTCACAAAGAAATCAGCAGAAAACATAGTTTCTCGTTCAATAAGAACATCTACTTACTAGTTCCTTCAGAATTCTTTGTTTTTAACATTTTCTGGAAATGATTAAAAATTGAGACACATCATAAAGGGGGAATGTGTTCGTTCTCTCTCTCTCTCTCTCTCTCTCACACACACACACACACACACACACACACATGCACACGCACACACATAATCCCCCCCCCCCAAAAAATTATAAGTTTTCCTAAATACCAAAATATAATAAGAGTTTTACTCCATTGCCACATGCTAGAGAAAAATGGCTATGGTCTCCATTTAAAGATAAAGAAACCACTATCCCTTCATCTTTCCTGAGGAAGACTTCATTATTTAAAAATCCTGGTTGCTGGCAGTTATATTTACAAAGTTAGATACTTTGTATCTCCTAAAATATTTTTCTGACCCTTTCTTTTACAATCTACAGTTACGTTTTTGGGGAGTCAAAAGTCGTATGCAGATTTTCGACTGTGAGGGGGCAGCACCCCTAACCCCCAAATTATTCAAGGGTTAACTGTACTTAAAAAGCTGCTCCTCAAGAAACGCAGATCCTAATTCTAGAAAAACGACTTAAAGGTCAAAGACACCAAGATATTTTGGTGCCATTCATTGTCCTAATGTGGAGTTTGTATTCTGGACTGTTAAAAATTCTGTATAAGAATTAACAATGATAACAATTTTTTAAAGGCTTGCTTCCCAGTTGTGTCATAGCTTAATGGGGCCTGAGGTTGAGAACAGTGAAAACTCTAAGTTTAACATAAAGCCAGTTTTCACTGATGGGGTTGACATCTTATTACAAACTCTCATGTCTACAGTGCACAATAGGGACAGTGCTTTTGGAGGAAAAGCCGTGCCAACTCCAAAGAGGATCCTCTTAAATTCAACTCATCAGTTGTTTTTTTTTTCTACCAGCCCACACTGTCTGCTCTTAGAAAAGTCCACCGGCCTTGGTAGCTGAAAGTAGAATGAAATGATAATTCCTCACTCCCCACCCCCATGACTCAGAGGTTAAGCTCAACTAATACTCAAAATTGCCAAACTGGAAGTTTTGCAAAAGCCTTTGATAAGGTCTCTGGTACAAATTAGGAGCATTTTAGGCATTTGCTTAAGAGCAAGCACATGTCTTATGAACTGCTGCAATTCATGCTTATCAGTTTTTAAAGGTTGCTGAAATATTTTAGATGGCAAGCTTTGATAGTTCAAAGTAATTGTCAATATTGTGTCCCTTAGCGTGTGGCTTTTAACATCCTATTGTTGGACAACTTTAGGACCAAATGACCCTTACAGGTTTCACTTTTGAATTTTTACCACTACCAGAGGAATGTGAACATGTGCTATACCTTAAAATGCCCTGAACTCTTTGAATATCCCCCATTAACATTTTATTAACTTTCTCAACTTCTACATGAGGCCCATTGTTACGGCAATCGAAGGAATTTGAGATAGAATCTCTACACTGCCACTTATTTTCTGACTGCACAACAGGCATGTACTGGATTGCAAGCAAGGAAAAGCATTCCTTACCAGATGTTCATCCTCAGATAAAGAAAAAAGAACTAAAAAGAACCACAGCAGCTATCTGGAATACTGGTTTCTATAGCATTAGAAAATAAATGTAACTATGTCCTCTAAATCTTTTTTTTTCTCTTAAAACAAACAGAGCATCGTGTTGTTTTCTCCTTGATAGGAACCAGATTCACAAGACAACAAAAGGTAGAGAGAAAAGCATACATTTCTGATTAGTACATGAAATGGGATACACCCAGAACAACCAGAATTTATTCTGATATCAGTTTTACATGCTCTTTTTAAAATGATTCTACAGTTGGCTTATTTACAAAATACACAACTGTCTATGGCCATGCCTGAACAAGCCCGATCCCATCCAATCTTGGAAGCTAAGCAGAGTCAGACCTGGTTAGTACTTGGATGGGAGACCACCTAGGAAGACCAGGTGCTGTAGGCATAAATTTTTTTTAAAAAATAAGGGATTGTAAGCTGACGAGGGCCTTGCAATCTATGAGTTCAACCAAGGGTTGCCTCCCCTAAAAAAAAAAAAGAAAAAAAAAAAAAAAAATACGCAACAGCATAGATGAGCTCAATTAGTTAACAGTGACAGGTATGTATCAAAAAACTAGGGTGATTTAATTCTCATTAATATCAGTGTATGAGTTCATTCATTCAGTGAACACTAAGCATCTACTATGCGGCAGACAGGCACTGGGCTTAGAGCTGGGGTTACAAAGACCTTGCCTTCAGGAAGTTTTCAATCGTAGGGTTTCCCATAACCTGGACTCAAGGCAAAGGATAAGTATCATCTGACAAAGATGAGGTTGCAAGACGTCAGACGTCAGAAAGGGAGTTCAGAGAGAGGTTTTCCAAAGTGCTGTTCTGGGATCTATAGAATATGAATGACATGCAGAGCACACTGATCTCCAAGTTTATCTGACTCTTAAGTAGTTAGTGACATGTTAAGGTAATGAAGGGAACAGGCAAAAATTAGTAAGGCCACTATCAAGGTAGGCAAGTGACCAGCCAAATGACTCCTTTTATCACAGGGAAGTGGCAATAGACTGGGCCCTCCAGACATCAATCTCTACACAGAAAGCAGATTAGTGGCTGCCTAGGGTTGTTAGAAAGACAGATGAGAGAAGACGGACTGCTAAAAGGTACAGGGTTTCTTCTGGGGTAACAAAAATGTTCTAAAATAGGCTGGTGATGGTTGCACGACTGAATATACTAAAACCATTGTACTGTACATTTTAACAGAGTGAGTTTTAAAGTATATGACTTATATCTCAACAAAGCTGGAAAAAAGACCTCAATCCATGATACTGCTGTGGCTGCAAGTGTTTGGCATCATGAGGAAGGATTAGAGAAACCAAAACAAACCCTCCCCCCACCTGCAAAGCCACCAATGGAAAAAGCAGCCTTACCCTTTATACAAAAGGGTAATTCACTTGTGCCTAGAATACCATATGCTATTCTAAAACTCATGAACACTACACCAAGAGACTTTCTGGAAAAGAGCAGCAAAAAAATGAAAGGAACAGAAAGAGAGAAGCCCAGTGGGAGAAACAGACTAAGGTGGAAGGTAGATGGGCGAGAAAGAAAAAGGAACTATGCAAAGCCGCAGAGTGAACCAAGAACTTTGAGTATGGAAACCTTCAAAAGCTAAAAAAGTATCTAATTGGCAGAAAAGCAACCTGTAGTCTGTTATACATGTTGAGAGGAAACAAGAGCTAGTCAGTCAATCTGACTCTGTAACCTTGAGAACAATTCAGTAATCCTTCTTGGGCTTCTACTTCCAGTCTTCAAACACAATGTGATTCCTAATTATGCTCAAATCCTCTCTCAGTAATCAAGCAGAGCCCTTAAAAAACCAAGAGTTCCTCATATCAGGGCTATCATATTCTGCTCCGAGTTTACAATACAGAAATTTACTAAGAAATTCATTCAACAGGCACGTGGATGACATATAAATGGATTAGCATTTCATACGAGGTATCAAAATCCTCCAAGTATCCATAGGGTTTTAAGAACTTGGCAAAAAAAAAAAAAAAAAAAAAAAAAAAAAAAAAAAAAAACAAACCTTTGACAAACCTTGTTGGTTTAGGCTGTAAAAACTCCCCAAGAACCTTCCAGTTTGTTATGAAATTGTTGCAGCCTAATAAGAAACTATATTTTTTGCTGCCTCATTGGCCAATATAGTCTAAAACAAGTAATATAAACACTTCCACTTCTGCATACTGCATAATTAAGCATATTCAAAGCTTCTGACAATTTCAGATCTCAAATTGTAAATATCATCTATCATGCATGACAAAGTATCTCACAGGATTAATACAATCATTGAAATCCTGCCAACATTTGTGTATTATGGGATTACAGAAACTGAACTACGCACCCCTGGTATGTGTATATGTAGCAGTCTAAAGCTTTTTGATTTGTTATGGGTCCTCAAGGAAGCAATTCAAATGGAAGCAGTGAACAGTAAAGTTCTCCCCAAATACAAAAAAAAAAACAAACAAACACAGAAACAAAAACAATAACAACAAATCTGGTAATAAGATGGATAGAGGCATTTTGTAGATTTACACCAAAGGGCAGAATATGGAAAATGTAAAAATCTGTCCACCTATTGTAATATAATCAGATTCCCAAAAATGATTTCTTCATAATCATGGAATAAACAGTATTTTTAAGGGTAAAATACACCAATACTAAAAAAGAAAGAAAGAAAGAAAGAAAGAAAGAAAGAAAGAAAGAAAGAAAGAAAGAAAGAAAGAAAGAAAGAGAAAGAAAGCAAGCAAGCTTAATAGAAAACCAGTTTACAGCTGAGATAATTTCCATTTCTTAAGAATATTAAACTGGAGAAACTACAAGTAGATATACATTCTTGAAAATGGTCCATTTGTACTTGGGAATACCATAGCCTTTGGGTGTTTAGCAATCCAATTTTCAAGCTCTATTCAGGAAAGCAAAGCCTCCCTTCTTTCTTCTTGCAGCCACTGAAAAGAATAACAAATGCTAACCTAGGAAAGCAAGTAATGGCTCTAAGTGGTGCAACTATTAAAAAACAAGCACCTAAATTTGAACTTTCCTTCATATTGTCCATTTGAACAGTCCTTAAAATATTTTATTGGTCCAGATACTGGTCTAATCCCCTCCGCATAGCTGCAGAATCACAAAAGTACACTAGGGGATTATGCCGTAGGGTTTGCAACAGTAAAAACTCGTTTAGGAAGGGAGAGAAGAATGTAAGTTGAAATAAGACAGAGAGAAGTGACCCCTCTTCAAATTTCCCAGCACAGCTTTGAGAGCTGTCCTATAGCCAAGTCTCCCCAGGGTTCTTCTAATCCTCAGCAGCCACAGAAGAGAGCCAGGATGAAACTTTTTTCTGAACAAAGAAAACTGAAAAGGGCCAAGTCTCAAAGTCACAGGCTCCCAGCTTGCCTCTGGATCAAAGCCAAGGAGCAGCCCGTGTGCTCAGGCCCATGGCCCTGCAGCTGATGCACAGACAGTAGGCTGGGGAGGGGTGGGCGGGCAGAGAGAAGCCACACATCTGACCCCAGGCTCTCTCCTGCTGCCCAGAAAAACCTCAACCTCCCTAGGGCAACAGGGCTGCTCACTCCAGTCCCCAGTTCTTGCCAATGGCATTTTGCATTCACCAGACTTCTGGCAATGAAATCTTCGTATCTGACAGGATAAGTATCCACAGACATGTGTTGGGCACAGTGTACGTGTGTGCAGCTTCAACTGACATAAGCATTCCTACTTCTATGATGGAATCTAACAAAAATATCGCCACAGAAGCAGACATCAAGGCTGAACAATCTCTTAGTGACAAATTATTGAAGATGTTAGTAGCTCAGGGTTTTCCCAGATTTAATATAGAATCAGTCCACACACAATACCAGGTTACTGAAAAGAGGTGCAGACAACAGAAAAGAACTCTGTGAAAATAACCTGTGACCCACATTGCCTCGACACTGTACACACTTGGTTTACAGCCTCTCCACTTGCGCTTTCGAGCTTGTTCTCTGGAAGTGTTCTTCAGCCCTTCATTGTTTGCTTTGGGCTGTCTCTTCCAGTTGGGGGGAGGAGGACTGACTATCTTAGCTTTTGTCTGAGCCTCACATGAGGTATTGACTGGGAGGCACCAGGCAAATGCCGGATGCCTGGAACCTATAAGTAGGAATATAAACAGTAGGGATGCTTTTTCTGGAAGGCCTTCAACCTGACAGCAAGTGGACAAGCAGAGCATAATGGTGTTTTGTTGTGCTTTCTTTTAACTCATAGATAGATCCATGTCTTTTAGGCTCCTGCCTTCCATCCCATCCCAGATTTTCCCTCCATTTCCCTTTAAAAGCTGCTAGCTTCTTTACTAGCAGGAGTACCTACCTGTAGGTTCCTGGAGACCCCGGGGATGGGAGACATTAGGGAAATAGAAAGGAAAACATACCCAAGGAAGCTAATCTACACCAGGATTCCTCCAACTATGGGATCGTGACCTCCAAAGGAACCAGAGAGAATTTCAAGGGAGTCAGAAGCCCGGAAGCCCAGAGCTCAAGACCTCCCAACATCTGTTGTCAGTGAGGGTGGAGCAGCCTTTTTAATAAAATTTCCTCTGCCACATCAGCACCAATATTTTTTTTCTAGCCCTTAGGTCTACACAACATCCTCCATCACATGACCTTATCTGCCTTTACTATCAGAATTATTGCCTCATTACATTGTCCTGTATTGTTCATTTCCCTTGGCAGCAAGGTGGAACTAAGAATTTAAATTTTAAGAGGAATTCTACCTATTTCCTGTCTTCACTGTCCTATCATGAACACCATCTATCAGTTGGAGCTTCAAAAAATATTTTATGATGCTAATATTAATAGTTAGCAACATGCATTTTTATGTGCCAGGCGCCATGTTAAGCACTATACTATCTATATTAGCTCCTTTGATCTTCACAACTCTCTGAGTTAGGTAAAGAACTATTATTTTACCCACTTTTACACATATGAACACTGGACAAGAATCACTTGTCCAACGGTCAAAGCTAATAAGTAGCAATAAGGCTCCAGAGCCCACACTATTGTTTTAATGTTTTAATGAAATACAATTCACTCATTTAAAGTGTGCCACACAATGGTTTATAGTATATTGACTTGTGTAACCATCACCACAACCAATAGAACATTTTTATTACCCACTCCCAAAAAAGAAACTCTTACTCATGACTCCTTAAGTCATAGGAAGCCACTGATCCTACTCCCTTCTCTCTATGGACTTGTCCATTCTAGACATTTCTTGAAATTGGAATCACACAATATGTGGTTCCAGACCTATGCTCTTAATCACTACCTGATACTGAGAAAGGAGGAGGTCCATTAACAAATATCAAACACCTGTTCTTTCCTCAAGCCAAAGTCATATTACCAACAACTTCCTCCAGCAACATGTGATACCCTGCAAAGTGCTTCTGTTGTTGGCTGGAGGTGAGACTTGGCACGGGCTTGCTAGAGCCTTTGGGGAATTATTAGGAGGCAGTATGGCCTACGAAAATGAGCACAGCCCCTAGAGTCAGAAAGACCTGTGTTCACCTCACACTTTGCCAGTGAGAATGCAAAATGGGGCCGCCACTGTGGAAAACGGCTTGACAGTTCCTCAAAAGGCTAAACAAAGAATTACCATATGACTCAGCAATTCCACTCCTAGATATAGATCCAAAAGAACTGATCTGCTTCAAATATAAAGAAATAATGCCACACACACACACACACACACATGTATGTATGTATATATACACACACACATTTGAAAACAGGTGTTCAGACAAAAAAATTGTATATGAATGTTCATACCAGCACTATTCACAATAGCAAAAATATGGAAACAACTCAAATGTCTATTAAATGACAAATGGATAAAAAAAATGCTATGTCCATACAATGCAATATTATTCAGCCATAAAAAGAATAAAGTACCAAGGACGGAAAAAAATGGCATAGATGATAGAGGCTCTGTTCATCCCTTTGGCGACCAAATCAAAGTTGTGACAGAAACAAGGAGCAAACAGCAAGGAAAGTCTCCTGGGATCTAGATGAACAGAAGCCCTACAACTAGGGAGAGAAATAATTAACCTGTGAAGGTAGAAGGTAAGAGGTGGCGAAGGCACAAGGCTGCCCAGTCCCCAGCAGCTGAGTAAGGCAGAGGCTGTGGCAGTGGCAGATGCCTCTTAAAGCAGCCATGTCAGCGAGTAGATTTTCGCGGTGATGGACCTGCTTGCTCTGAGTACCAGTGCTGGTTCGGCTGCACAGGGGGCACCAGGGACTTACAGAGGGACAATGACTTGTCAGAGCGAAGGCCAAGGTGAGGGCTTGCTCTGTACAGAAGTGCTGGTGGTATCAATTGTTCCTCTATTGAGCCCTCCCCGCTCTCAGTGTGCAGACTCAGCACAGCCATAGTAGAGACCTCATCAAACTGGATAACAGAGATCACTCCACTCAGAGGATTGCCTGAAACTCCACCTCCCCCAACTCACAGCCCCACCCAAGCCACATCAAGGTGCCCCTTGCTGAGCAGCGCCTATACTCACACTGGCAGCAGCTGACCCCAGTTTCTGGTGTGGTCTTTGAGGCAATTATAAGCACAGCATCTGTGTATTGCTTGCTGAATCTCAACAGGTGGCCCCGGAGGGGCACAGGCTGGGGGCTAAACTTGGCCTGCAGTGGAACCCCACTCAGGACTGTGCCACTGGACACCTACCACACAAAGCCATGCTAATAAGACCCGGAGAGTTAGGAGCTTTGCTTAGTACAAAGAAACAGACATGGAAAGGCAGCCAAAATGAGAAAAGAAGCAGAAACCATATGAGAGAACAGAACAGAGATCCAGAAATAATGGAGTCGAGCAATCTAATAGATGCAGAGTTCAAAACACTGGTTATAAAGATGCTCAATGAACTTAGGGGAAGTGTAGATGAATTTAGTGAGAACTTTAACAGAACTTTAAAACTCATATAAAAGTGGAAATAGAAATTATAAAAGGGAACCAGTCAGAAATGAAGAACACATTATCTGAAGAGTATATTAAATGGAATAAACAGAGTGAATAAAGAAGAAGATCAAACCACTAGGGACAATATTAAGGGTCCAAATACCCATCTGATCGGCATACTCAAAGAAAATCAAGGTGTTGAACAGCTGTTTGAGGAAATAATAATGGAAAACTTCCCTAACCTGGTGAAAGAAATGGAAATAAAACCTCAGGAAGCTCAGAGAATCCCCAAAAGCAGAGATCCAAAGAGGCCCACACCAAGATACATCATAATTAAAATGCCAAAGGTTGAGTATAAAGAAGGAATATTAAAAGCAGGAAGAGAAAAACAGATAGTTATCTATAAGGGAACACCCATAAGACTGGCAGCTAATTTCTCAAAAGAAACTATGCAGGATCGAAGGGGTTGGCAAAACATATTCGACATGATGTAGATACAAGATCTACAACCTACAATACTTTATCCAGCAAAGCTATCATTTAGAGTTGAAGGACAGATAAAGAGCTTCCCAGACAAAAATAAGCTAAAGGAATTTATCATCACCAAGCCAATATCATAAGAAATGTTGGAGGGACTTCTTTAAGAAGAAAAAAACATGTATCATAAACAGGAATAAAGAATGGTAACAACTACATTCCTATCAACAAGTATCTCAAATGGAAAAGAATTAAGTGCTCAAACCAAAAGATAGAATGGCTGAATGCATAAGAAAACAAGACCCCTACATATGCCCTCTACAAGAGACTCACTTCAGATTAAAAGACACACATAGAGTAAAAGGACATGGAAATAGATATTGCCTTGAGGGACCTAGAGGGTATTGCACTGAATGAAATAAGTCAGATAGAAAAAGACAAATATTGCATGATTTCACGCACATGTGGAATTTAAAGAACAAAATCAACAACAACAAAAGTGGAAATAAACTCATAGATACTGAGAATATTTAGAGTGATACTAGATGGGAGGGATGATGGGGGGAGAAAAAAAGGCAAAGGGATTAAGAGGTACAAATGGATAGTTGCAGAATAGACATGGAGATGTAGAGTGTAGCATGGGGAAGATGGTTAATAATGTTGTAATAAACATGTAAGGGGGCAAAGGGATACTAGATTCAGTAGGGTGATCACTTTGTGAGTTATGTGGATCTCTGATCACTATGCTATACAACTGAAACTGGTATATTATTGTATGCCAACTATAATTGAAAAGAAACTCATTGAAGTATACAATGTAAATATGAGCAACTAATTGTCTATTATATTTCAATAAAGATGGGGAAAAATAAAGAATAAAGTATCAATAGATGCACAATAGGGACAAACCTTGAAAATCTCATGTTAAGTGAAAGAAGTCAGACACAAAAGGTCAGATATTGTATGATTCCATATATACGAAATATCCAAAGTAGGCAAAATCCATGGAGACAGAAAGCAGATTAATGATTGCCATGGGCTGGAGTTTGTGGGAGTGAGGAGTGATAGCTTAATGGGTATAGGATTTTACTTTTGAGATGACGAAAAGTGTCAAGAATTAAGAGTGCTGATGATTGTACAATATTGTGAATGCACTAAATGCCACTGAATTGTACACTTTAAAATGATTAAAGTGATAAATGTTCTGTTATATGAAATTCACATCAATAAAAAAATGAAATAAAGAGTTCAATTTTTTTTTCTGGGTTCAAATTGCATCCCATTTGACCCTATGCAAGTCACACAGAGAAGTCACTTCTCTTAAGTAGAAAATGGGGGAGGAGGGAGTAATTTTACAATGTTTTGCAAGGATTAAATGGGTTAAGACATGAAAATCAGTGCTCGCACATAGGAAGTCCTTAGGTAAGAGAAGCAATAAGTGAGGCAAGGATCGAAACCACTGGCCTCACTCTCTAAGCAAAGATATCAACTCCTATTCTCCACCTGAACCAGTGACATCTCTGTAGACAACAGCATGGTCCTAAATAGCAAATGATAACAGAGAAATCTGGGGTTCCATGAAAACTGGACTGCTTTGACCTAGAAATCAAAGTCCTGAAAATCTTTTAAAAATGTCAGATCCTAACTCCAAAGACCCATTCCCAATCAAATCCGGCAGCCCTATAAATCTGATGTAGCCACTGAATGGCAAGAAGTTTTAAGGCTAAGGATCTATCTATCTCAGCCAGTCTACAGAAAAACCCAAAGCTTTCCAAGAATTACAGTGCCACTGAGTCCAAAGCATTTGTAGTGAGGGAGATTATAAGAAATTATACACACAGATCATTTGTATTTTGTGAAGAATCCCTCCCTCCAAACTGAAAATAAGGTATTTATTTCCTAGAACAGAAGGGAAGCATTTTGTTGTTGTTGTTGGAGCACTTGTCTATATATTTATATGCAATGTGAAGGTCTATTTTTAAAAATAAATTCCTCTCTAAGGTGTTGTTTTCTCTTTGAAACAAGTCTTTAACATGATCAAAAGTTTCCCCAGCAAGAGATGGATTTTGTAATCTATAAGGGGAAAAGTGCACAAAAAAAAAAAAAAAGAGACGCAGACACATCTGAAAACAGTCCTGTTAAGATCCATGCCAGAGGCTAGAACGAAGACCTGCTTCCAATCTGCTTCTAATTACTCTATGAAGACAGCCCACTTGAGGGCTCAAACATGCAGCCAGCCCTAGTTAAACTGGATTTAGGGAAGCCTTTGTGCCACTTCGCCCCGGCCGATGCTTCATCCACACCAACAATTCTGAGTAAGCAGTAGGTCTTAACCCAGTACTCCTCACTCAATATGAAATCAGAAGTCAACTCTTTGCATGCTAACTGGTCCTCCCAAGCAACACAAAAAGCCTCTGGTGGAGGGATGGACTGGTGATAAGAGCCTTGGCAGCACTCAGTGGCAGCACTTCTGAGCAGCACATACAAAGAAGGTCATATGTGAGCAGCTGTCATGAAGATAAAAGGACCCTAAACTCAAGAATGCAACAAAGGATATTAATTATAGTCTGCTATGCTACAATGCTTATTTTGAAAATGTGAATTTGTTCCACTGCAATTGATATATTAGGAAACAATGAGTATAATGTGAATGTCACATTTGCTTACTACTTATTGATTCTGTCTTCAAGAAACACTAGATAAAAGCAGAAAAGTACAACCAGCTGAAACAAACCATGTAGGAATACACAAAACACAAACACATACACACATACCACACATCCAGCAGCTCCCTTGGTTCACTGTGTTATGAGTCACGCCCATTCACACTTAGTATAACAATTTTCCCTCTGATTTCAGGTAACCTTCCTTCTACCACTTCATAACTCACAAGCTGCATCCCTTCTGACCCTCATGTCCGCAAGCAAATTTCAGGTGTTTTTAAAGGTAAAGTGACACATTTATTGTAGTATTTATATATTTCTTAACCACTTAGCATGTTCAAAACTGTGCTATTTCATTATGATCCTTACTTTTTAATGGGACACTGGCTAAGATTTTTAGTGTTGTGCCTTAACCACAATATTCCCATAAGGCCTGTGGTTTTACTGAATGATTCTGCATACCACAGTGATTTTCAGGAACAAGTTGTATAACAGAACTGACTGTACTTTCCTGCAAGGTCTGTACATTCAGTAGCTTAATTGGCAGTTGCACACTAGCTGATCACTAACTTTTTGCCCTTTCACCAAAATCCTGTTAATAAAAGTTAATCCTTCTTCAAGCCCAGTGGAACATATCCCAGGCTCGATCTGCTTTAAAACATATATATCTAAGTAGAATATGCATCTCTCATAGAATGAAAAAAAATATTAATAAGGCAACAACCTGATTAAAAAATGGGGCAAAGATCTGAACAGACATCTCACCAAAAAAGATATACAGACAGCAAATGAGCATGTGAAAAAAATGTTCCACATCGTATGTCATTGGGGAATTGCAAATTAAAACAGTGAGATACCACTACACACCTATTAAAATGGCTCAAATCCAAAACATTGACATCATCAAATGCTGGTGAGGATATGGAGCAACGGGAATTCTCATTCATTGCTGGTAGTAATACAAAATGACAAAGCCACTTGAGAAGACAGTTTGGAAGTCTCCTATAAACTAAACATAGTCATCATGTTCCTTGGTATTTATCCAAAAGAGGTAAAAACTTACCTCCACACAAAACCCTGCACATGGATGTCTATAGAAGTGTTATTCATAATTACTAAAACCTGGAAGCAGCCATTCTGTCCTCAGTAGGTGAATGGAGAAATTGTGGTACATTCAAATAATGGAATATTATTCAGCGCATAAAAATAAATAGCTATCAAGCCACAAAAAGACATGGAGGAAAAGTTAAATGCATATTACTAAGTGAAAGAAGTCCAACTGAAAAGGCACATACTATATGATTCCAACTCCATGACATTGCCTGGAAAAGGCAAAACTATAGTGACAGTAAAAAGATCAGTGGTTGCCAGGGGCTGGGGGAAGGGAGAAGTGAACAGGCAGAACACATAAGATTTTTAGGGTAGTGAAACAACTGTATGATACTATAATGGTGGGTATGTTGTTATACATTTGTCAAAACCCACAGAATGTACAGCAAGCACTAAGAGTAAACCCTAATGTAAATGATGGACTTTGGGTAATAATAATGTGTTCAGTGCAGGTTCATCAACTATAACAAATGTACCGCTCTTGTACATGAGGTTGATAATGGGGGAGAGTGTGTGTGTATGGGGAGGCAGAAGGTACATGGAAACTCTCTGTACTTTCTGCTCAAATTTGCTGTGAACCTAAAATTGCTCTACAAATAAAATCTATTAAAATATATTAAAGGTTGCTCTTAAATAAGTTAAAAACTCTTTCAAAAACATTTATGCTTATTATTGTGACAATGCAACATGAGAATTTTCTTCATAGAACTAAAATACACAAAGAATTGCACTTTAATGTGTCCAAATGAACCCATTACCCAGAGCAAATGGCCATGCACAAGATAAAAATGTAAAAGGCCTAATTGTGACACTTTGGGCTCCTTTCTAATAAAAAGGAGCCATACAATCTTTTTTGTTGTTGTTGTTTCTGAAAGGAACAGTGCTATCAATTTTTTCAAAGTTAATAATTCTCAAGGATCTCTGTCAAAGCTATGTCCTTCAGTTAAAGATGGGAGTGAGGCCATCCTCTGTTCTTAAATCTGCAGTGAATAAAGTCATTTATTTAAAAAAGAAGTTTTTTTGTTTGTTTGTTTCCCGAGGATCTCACACAGTACAAAC
>NW_006442490.1:1331798-1343416 GCF_000325575.1 Pteropus alecto | reverse complement strand
AGAGGAACTTTAAGGTTGCTATAAATGTCTCAGTCCTTGGTTTGAAAGGTTACTTAAGGATGCTCAATTACCTGAGTAGGAGTGAGAGCCCATGCCAAAAGCAGACACTGAGCATGGTCTTTGGCACATGTAAAGCATTTCTGAAAGGCTTCAGACCTTGAGCTATCTGACTAACACGTACAAGCAGGGACCTTGAAAGGTCTCAGGTCAGGCATCACTCCCCAAGTGTGCCAAAGACCTTAACAGTAACCAGGAGCCCTAAGAAGCTACCGGCACAGATGTCAGATCTCACGTATACTCATCCCCGACACACACCCTTGCTAATTTCTTACTTGCCAGCATTCCCTTCTGTCCTACAATCCACTCCCAACAGAACAAAAAATACCTGTGCTAGCTGTCAAGCTGAACTTAGCCTGAAAACTAAGGCCCTCTCAGCATAGTGTCTAATCCTGTTGGGAAGCATTGCCCTTCAGGATCCCCCTTAAACGCTCCTCTGGACTCAAAGAGTCCTCAGATCTGGGCCAGAGAACTCTAAGCCAACTCACCACAAATGCATATGTTTGCATAAAATATTAAAATGCTTCTTCATACAGGTAACTGATGCCTCCAAGAACCTAGTATTACCTCCTTTCCATTTCCCTGTACCTTTCCAACTTGTGGGTAAAGTAAATGTAGTTATGGGCCACACAGCCTCTGCCTCACAGGAACAGGTCCATTTTGACTGGGATTTCAGCTTTGTAGTACAGAACTTAGTTCGATGACTCAGTATTTCTTGCAAACAGGGTGACTGACTCACAGTGATGTTTGCAAATCAGTTATTATGGGGTGACAGATCTGGGGAAAAGGAGCATAAAAATGTTTAATCAAGATGGGCTTAGGAGAAATGTCAAACACTAAAGAATTCAGTTGTTAAACATCAATAGTTAAAAAATTGGACTCATTCACTTTTTTAAAACTTTTTACTTGCAAAAGTATTTAGAATCAGAAGTGATCGTCTTAATAATAGCAACACTTCATGTGCACATGGTGCTTATAGCATCGTCACATGTTATTTTGTCTTCATCATAAGCCCTGAAGGCATCATCCTATTTAACATTTACAGAAACTGAGTTCAGTTTCTGACCAGAAAAATGAAGATAAAAATCCTCTTCCAAGATGCTTGTGAAATCAATAGAAAATTCATTGAAATAAGTGCCTGGTCCCAAGTTTAACCCAGAACAAGCACTCCAGTACCAGTTAAAATGCAGGTCATCTAACTTCTGAGCTCTTTCTACTGTCCCATATCTATATCCCAAAAAACAAGGCAGCCAAAACTAATGTTTGATTTGTGGATGGATTATATGTGTGGTACGTATTACTAAGCTAATGCTAAAATTAAAGGACATTCCTAAAATAATACCAGCTTGGCAGAGAGGACTGGGATTTCAGCTTTATTGAGGACAATGATACTTGTTCTTTGTGCATCAGTTTTCCTATTTGGGGGCCTTGCAGGCAAGGGTGGAGGGGAAGCTGTTAAGTAGCAGGTAAAGGCATTGAAGTCCATCTTACTTGGGTTTTTTTGTTTCATTTTGTTTTGTTTTAATCTAAGCAGTTATTTCAGAGGATTCTACCAGGGGCACAAATGGAATTGGAAAATGTTTAAATGAAGGATAGATATTTGCTTGTTTAAATTAAAATTACTTCTAGGTACATTATCAAAAAAACTTTGGAAAGTAATTAGGCAAAGCACAAGGGCTCTTATTTTTAAAATGTAATGTTTCAGAGAGAATGAAAGGGACATGATTTTATTCTCTTTCAAAGGACAGCAATAAAGACCCTGATGATCCTGTATTGCACACAATATGCAGCTCTTAATGGCATTAATGGAAATGGAAAGCAGGTGCATATACTCAGAGACTAAAGGATATGAGAAGTACCTATTGAGTCAGAGATTTGTCTATTCAGATCCCTTTGCCTCCCTTGTTGTAAGGAGCTCAATAACTAGCAGAGTTATTAAAGTATTAATAGTCCAAATTCACTCTGGCACACTTGAAGCAAAAGCACCTATTTTCTGAGTACAAATGACACTCCTCCAAGTTTCAAGTCCAATTAGTTTGTTTTTGAGACTAGTACCAATTTTATGCAGAATTAGATTTGGAGGGGAAAAAAATCACTCATGTTAATATACTCAGTGGTTCTAGACCCAAGCTAATTCTCATGGCCATTAGAGACTAGATTCTGTCTTACTACTTGAGAAACCAGCAGCAGCCAGAAGCCCCAGTCTCTCCTTCAGAAAGTTCAAATGGGAAATTTCATGCAGATTGGCTTGGTGGTGGTAGAAGTTGGGATCTGCAGTACACAGGAGGAATACCTGCACCACTGGTGAACAGGCCATTTAAATCTGCTTGATGACTTAAGATCAGCTGTATCCTAAGAGGATCTTGTTTTCACATTATGTCCACTAAATCTTACTCGGCCCTAACACATTGGCCTCAGTTCACAAGAGCATTGTGGCTTTATGGACAAAGGCTTACAGTTATCTTTGGGGTGGGCTGAAAGTCTATCCTTTGGCCTCCTATTTCCTATTATTGTAGTAATGCTGCATGAAAGACAGCAGTGGATTTCAATTATATGCTGTAAATAATTGCTTGGAATCATTCTGTAGTGATATTAATTCCTTGTTATAGTCGTCTGCTAGAGTGGAAACATCAGAGGATCGGAAGCAATTCTAGTGAGCAAAGGTTATTTTTGAACACCAAATAAATAAAAATAAAACACAGAAGACTAAATGATATTTCCACCTTGTTAGTAAATTATAACTTATGGGTTTACAATATTATTTTCAAATTCCTTCCTGAAATATTTAAGAAAAATTACATAGCACTTAAAGGACAGGCATTGCTAAATAAACCTAATAAGTCTATAATCTGAACTAGAGGCAAGGTTCCCTATAAGTCAGAGCTGGATTTAATTTTATCATTGTACTTCAAAATTTTTGTTGATTATTAATCACATGGTGTATCAAACTTGGGAGGTTGCAGCCCTCCGTTTTCCTAACTCTAGTGCAGCACTGATACATAATGGCTTAAATGCTTCAATTGAGTTCTCCTAGTAAGTTCTTTGGTTTCTAACTTTGAACATCCATTTACACTGACTGTAAATTATTCCCAGCTATATTATCTTCATGTTAGACTTAAGCTCAAGAACTATATGATCGGAAGGCCATCTTCCTCAATATATGTGTGGTCTAAAACTGTTATCTTCCCAGGACAATTCTTCTGCTGCGCAGATAGGAAACAAGATGGAAAGTGCACTTATCTGCAAACTACCTGCACTTTTTAGCCCAAATGGGCAGAAGTCCTTAGTTTTGAGTCTTCACAGTGAAAAGACCCTTTCTGTACCTGGCAGTGACTGCTCTTAATCTTCTGTGATTTTAAATCACTTGATGTGGAGGGAACAATGCAAGTCAAAGTCTAACAACTCCACTGTTGCTAGATCAAAGTGCTATGCCAAAGATGACACTTTGGAAAGGGCTTCTAGGAATTTATGTCCTGTCCTGTCTTTTCATAGGAAAGAAGTTGGGTGTTTTTTGAATCAAACTAATAAACATTTACTGAGCCCCTGTATTGTGTGCAAGGCATGATGGGAAATGATAAAGCTGAGCAAGACATGACACCTGACTTCAAGGAGCTTACAATCCTGTAGAGGTAATAAAACCAACAGCCAATTTTAATATAAGGTATTATTTCCTTGAGGATCGAGACTGTATCTGTGGTATTCATTTTTATATCTTTAGTAACTGACACTTAGCTGAGTACACAGAAGATGTTTAATAAATGGTTACAAGACAAATGAATAAACAATTCACTATTCTAATGTCTACTCATTTGTCCATTTTTTATTCATTCATATTTATATGCTATGGGGAAGAAGGGGGGATTTCCAACCATGGGCGTCAGAGAAAACAGATACAGTCTATGAGATAAACAAAAGTTTGAATTGGCAGAAGCAAAGAGGGGCTAAATTAAGCAGAAGGAAGAACACATTGCGGGGCGGGGGGGCGCGGAGGAGGAGACATAAAGCCCAGGCTGTTCTTGGAAATGAGTAGTCTGATTTGGCTACATATGGATGGAAAACAGGGTGTGGGAAGAAGGGGACATAAAGCTAGGAAGTTAGAAAGGTTAGGGAGTGGATAAAGGGCCTCTACTCCAGATGACTGTGTTGTGACCACAAAATACACATGAGACCAGCACTGCAAACTGAGGGTATGTACTGCTATTGGCCTAATGTCCAGAGACTACAGTTGACCCTTGAACAAAACATTTTTGAACTGTGTGGGCCCATTTATATGATTTTCTTTAATAATTTTTTTTTTAATTTCAGTTGGCATACGGTATTAGCTTCAGGTGTACAACATAATGATTAGACATTTATATAACTTACAAAGTGATCACCCTGGTAAATCTAGTACCCAGCTGACACCATAATTATTACAATATTATTGACCATATTCCTTATGCTATACTTACAGCCGCATAACTATTTTGTAACTACCAATTTGTACTTCTTATACCATTCCCCTTTTTCACCCACCCCACAACCCTGTTCCCATCTGGCAACCATCAAAATGCTCTCTGTACCTATGAGTTTGTTTCTGTTGTGTTTGTTTATTTTGTTCTTTAGATTCCACATGCAAGTGAAAACATATGGCATTTGTCTTTCGGTCTGACTTACTCCGCTCAGTACAATACCCTCTAGGTCCATCCATGTTGTTACAGATGGCAAGATTTCATTCTTTTTTATGACTGGGTAGTATTCCACTGTATATATGTACCACCTCTTCTTTATCCATTCATCCACTGATGGACACCCAGGAAGCCTCTATATCTTGACTATTGTAAATAATGAATGCAGCAATGACCATAAGGATTCACATATTCCTTCGAAGTAGTGTTCTGGGTTTCTTTGGATTAATACCCAGAAGTGGGATAACTGGGTCCTTCTTTGTCTCTTGATATAGCCTTTGTTTTAAAGTTCATTTTGTCTGGTATTAGTATTGCTACCCCAGCTTTTTTGTTTCCCTTTTTATAAAACATCTTTTTCCATCCCTTTACTTTCAGTCTATGTCTTTAGATCTGAAGTCTCTTATAGGTAGCATATGTAAGGGTCTTTTCTTATCCATTCAGCCACACTTTCCTTTAATTGGAGCATTTAATTCATTTACATTTAAAGTAATTGTTGATATGTAATTACTGCCATTTTATTATTCATTTTTATTTTTTATATAATTTTCTTAATAACATTTTATTTTCTCTAGCTTACTTTACTATATGAATACAATATAGTACACATAACATATAAAATGTGTGTTAATCAACTGTGTTATCAGTAAGGCTTCCAGTCAACAATAGGCTATAGTAGTTAAATTTGGGGGGAGTCAAAAGTTATACCTGGATTTTCAACAGCACAGGGTAGGGGGTAGGTCAGTGCCCCAGCCCCTAACGTAGTTCAAGGGTCTACTATTCTGAACATAAGGATTGATCCTTTGTGCAGGAGCAATTTAAAGAAAATCTGAAGTTGCATATTTGGATTTTAATTAAAGCCTTGCCATTTAACTTTCTGAAGGAAGAACGGTTTAATCCAAATCCCTACTCTGGGACTATGCACTGAGATGCAGGGGAAGAGATCTCTACGGCCTTTCAGAAGTTCATGTGCAACATTCCAGGCACCAGCCAGACAAGCAAGCCATAACCATAAACACACTAGCTGAGGCAGTTTCTACTCCCAGCATCCTACTTCAAGCAGAGGCACACCCAACCCAGCTTTCTCTTTAGAATCCAAGCAACAAAGGGTTACTCCAGCTTTCTCAAGATAACTCCTGAGCCTAGCTTTACACCTCAAACTTTTTTTTGTCTTTAATGAAGTGACATCTCCTATGATACATGTTTAGTTATTTGGTTAGACACTGGGCTATAAATGCTGCCTCCCTAGGTCCCTCCCCAGTGTCAGCGCTTCCTTGCCTCCTCTCACCCACCTACTCTTCTTTCTTAATTAATTAGCATAGAGAAGAAATGTGCTTATTAACTACACTAATGTCTAGCCTAAGACAAATGGGGATATAATGACATATCACCTATCTGGAATCTAAAAATAAACCCCAAAAGGCTCTAATCAGCCGAAGTCCATAAGGTTGGAGTCATAGGAGAGACCCTCCCCTTATAACTTACGTATCCTTAATTGGCCCGGAGTTCTGGTGAGCTTAGTGTTACAGTTTCTAAGACCACAAGGGAAGCAGCCAAGAAGGAGAGACAGGAGTTGCTAAAAGTGGGCTTGCTGACAGCAGTACAGGATGACAGCTGACAGCAAGGAAGAAGACAAAAACCATTCAGAAAGCTCAGTTACCCAGAACTGCTCATTTCAAGGTTTTATTGTATTCAAGAATACATATGCAATGAGGAAAGGGCTTTCCTCATATTCCTCTTATCTTTCTGAATCATCTCATCAGTTCTCAGCACATTTGTCATGAAACACGGAATATCAGAGCTGGAAAGGATCTTAGTGATAATCAAGTTCAATACCCTCATTTTATGAACACCAGGAACAAGGTCCTGATACCACTTAGTGAATGCCCACCACCCAGCCAGCCAGTAGCAGAGCAGGGAGCAACAACCACAGCTCTTTCTCCTGCCTGGCAATGATATGTTTATATGCTTACATTACACCTTATGGCCACTTAGAGAACGGGGGGCGGGGGAGCGGAAAAACTAAACCAAAAAAATCAGCTTAGAGTTAATGTAAGTATTGAAATTTAACATCAAACTAGGAAGTAGCTTAGAACTTCTAAAAAGGACAATACAAGGAATTAAAATCTATGCATATTGTCAAGTTTCTAGAAACCCCTCCCTAATCAAATTTTCATTGATATTATTGTTGTTATTGCTATATCTGCCTTCCTTATGAGTGTGAGACATCGTCCTTAATATCAGGGTTAAGTTATAGTGAATTCCTCAAACACCACACAACAAGCATCCCTTCATAACAGAAAGCTTTCTCTGCCTCAGCAGATGGCCCTCTTTCCAAGCTGTCTTTGTTACAAGAGTTCTAGTACAAAAAGGCAATGTGGACTGCTTTCTGCTCCCTTTCACCCTTAGTGAACACTCTGTTTCCTCCCAAGAGGCCACTTGTGATCCGGAATTGGGATAGCACAAGAAAAGGGGGTCTGGAAAAGAACAGTCTGGGTCCCAAATCCTGTTACGTACTATCGTAGCTTCAGTTGTTTCCACTGGTTAATTCTTTAAGTGGGTTTCAACCTTTACATCTTGTTCTTAATTACCAACAGGCTTTAATCTGTTAAATGTACTGTAGTCGACAATACCAAAAAATTGTTCATAAACAGAAAGAGGGCATGGAAATCAGAAAATATTCTTCTACCTTTTTTCAAACCACCTGGAATATTACTGTACAATGCTGGTTGTGCATGAAGCAAGACGTAAACTGAAGACTTGTGGGAGGGCAGCTGAAATTATGAAGAGTCAAGGGGTAAGGTGAGATGAGGAGTAAGAGGAGTCTTATTTTTACAGGAGAGAAGATTTAGTACATACATAGTTCTAACTCTTAGGACATCATAAAGGCCCATTAACCCTAGACGGGATTATCTCAGGAAGCCACCAACAGTGAAAAGTTCAAAGAAGTGGGGAGTTATTTCCGTTATTACGAAGAAGCACTAGCTCATCCAGTAGATAGTCAACAGTCAATGTGCTATCCCCAGTAATGGTATAAACTAAAGAAAGTATGGCTAAAACAAATCATGGCTATTAGGAGATACATCAGGATGCTGGGATCATCTGAGACACCTTGCTGGCCTGGACTCTGTAGCTGATCCAAAGGGACAATTCCTCCTGGAAGGATATCTAAGCTTCTGAATAATTTATCACTCTTGTTCATTATAGGAAATGAATCTACACAGTTACATATTCTATATTCTAATTCTGTTCCCACAAAGGGTACCCCGGAAATGGTCGTAAAAGGGAACAGCTGTCTTCCAACTCCTCTTTCAAGTCTCCAGTAATGAAAAAAGAACAGAATAATCACTCACCATTTGCCAGACAGCCCCAAAAGCAGCAGCTAAGCTCTCTCCTGTCCTTCCACTTATATGCCCCTCCTCCTTTACCTCACCCTTTAAGCACCTCTTTCACCAGCCACCTGTCAAAATAAAACGAGCCACGGATCTTTCAAAAACTGACACTGGAAAGAAGCCATTGGATGAGTTCTTTCCAGGATCTGTTGAAAGATAAAAGATGAAGCAGACAATTTAAAAGGCAAGACTGTACCATCCAAATCACAAAGCTGAAAGCAGACAAACCGTGGAAGCCAATGACACAGGAAATGCCCTTTGACCAGAGTCAGACATTAGGCATAGCAAGTTATTTTCCATAAAGAATAAGAAGCTGAATTAAGCCATTTCACAACTAATAGTCATAAAATCATTTCATTGTAAAAAAAAAAAAGTAGGAGAGGGAGAATGGAGATGGTTATTATGAGCCCCTCCTTTTAGAAAAATGACACTGCTTTCTAGGAAGTTCTGTTCAGATGGCAAATGTTTTAGGAAGAGTTTTGTTTGAGTTTTCCCTCCTTTGTTTTGTTTTTTAAAGTGAGACATTCGGACATGTGGGAAACTCTCCTTCAATCACTGGGCAGAACCACAGAAAAAGGTGCTGTCCTTCAACTAATCTGTATAGCATTCAGATTTAATCCCCCTTGCTATCAGCCAACATTTTACCTGCTTCCGGGAATATCGCTGAACTAGGTTTTTGGGAACCAAAGTAGATGCAAGTTACTGGCAAGACCTCAGAGAGGGTGAATCGGAGAAAAGCTGGGGTGGAAAATACTGAACTCCTAGAGTTCTAACAAACTCTCTAAGTTAAGTCTCAGATTCCCTCCCTTTTCCCTTCCCTGGATACCTGGAACAGAGGAGACTGGCATGTGCTGCAGTTAGACTAGGCTTTAGGCACAAGGGGAATGAATGTTTTCTTTTAAATCTTGTGAAATTAAAAATAAAAAGAAACATAAAATTTAACTTAAGGAAATTATTCAACAGAAGTCAAACACAGGAATGAAGATGATTGTGCTCAATATAAAAACCACACAAACACACACACACCACCACCACCACCACCACCACCACCACCATCACCACCAGAAAGAAGCTAAATGTCCATATGGGGAACATGTAATACATTATGACACATCAACTTCAGGGAATATTACGCAGACATTTGTAAAAATTAACTATATATAACTATGGAAGCATTTTTATAATTTCGTGTTATATTAAAAATAGCAGATATAGCAAGTAATATGTACAATTTAAGCCATGTAAAAATGTATGCATGCACATAGGAATTGGACCATAATATGCAAATGATATAGAAGTTACTCTTTACCATTGTTGTTATATCATCTTTTCGATTAGAAAAAAATTAACCTATCATAAACCATAATCTCTGGAGGCCAAATGACAGTGTGACAGCTCTGAGTGCCAGGTACAAAGTCCTGATGGCAGAGTTAAGGCAGGGAGAAAAAAAACAGCTAAAGAAGCAAACATGTAGTCCAGAGCCCCCAAATTGTTTCAATTCCTAGATCTAAAGTGGCTTCAGCCCACAGGCTCTCACTTCCCCTGGTGTGTAAGTCTTCCTGGTTTTCTGGCCATTGAAGGTAATTATATTTACTGTTATACTATTGTTAGCTACTTATCAAGAGAGCTCTAACTCAGAGATCAAGAGATAAGAATAAGAATTCATATTTAAGAAAAAAAAAAGCTGTCACCGATAAAAGATAGGAGGAGTTTGATTCTATAGACTGAAGACCACAGACTTGAAAGCCTGAATGAATTTCTCAAATGTTTCTTTGGATTTTACGAGAGAGCAGTACAAGAAATGAAATCATGCTGTTGACACTATTACACTGTTTAATGTCTTTTACATATAAACCTGTATAATAAATCCTTTCCAGATTTAGCAACAACAAGAAATATACTGCCTAAAGAACTGTTATGTTTCTTTTATCAGATAAATGAGAAATGCATAACCAAACCAGTTTGGTATCCTGTTTTACCTCAGCTATCTGGAAGCCCACTGGTCAACAGACGATGGCTCATTCACTGTAATAGCCTTGCTTTTAAAATTCTTTATTCCATAAACCTTCCATAAGCCTTTTTTTTTCCATTTATATAAATGGATTTATTTACATAATGCATTCAAAAAAAAGACCTATAGTGAGTGCTCAATAAATGCCATCTATTGTTATTAAAATAATAATTAGTAACAATTATTGCTGTAATTGTTGAAATCTTCTTGAATATGGATTAAATAATTTTAAGTAGGGTTTATATTACAATTAAATTTTTAAAACCTTGGAAGAAAATGATGTGACTTCTTAAAGTTTCAGGCTTAAAAATTAAAGACATTGGTAAAGAATTGGTCAGTAGTTTCTTTTAAAACTGCACCATTGATGTTTAAGGCATCAACAGATTTCCATTAGCAAAACAATTAGAGGGCTGATGAAACCAGGTTTCTTTTTTAATGGAAAAAAATATCAATATTGACTGATTAAACAAAACAAATATTAGGAAAGGAAGAGAGGAGAAAGGTCCAATCAAGGTTATAATAAATTATTTAAAAAAGAACATGAGCATAAAGTCAACTATTTCAGCAGGCAAAATTCAATACAGCTAAGAAACATACTTAAGGTCTATGGTATTTGAAGAAATCGCCAACATCTTACATTTACCTGTAGTTAAATGCCCTTTTAGTCTTGCTTATCTATATTAATGATCAAAATTTACCTTCATTTCACAAAGAATGACTATCATAATTGAAATATTTTAAGTACATTTTAATGGCCCCTTGGAAACTGTCTTCAGTTGGAGTTAAACTTTCTTCAACAGGAGCATGTACTACTAAACATACAAAATTATAAAAAATTAAGGCATGACATAACTCTGATCACACATCAAGTAACTGTTGAAAGTGGTGAAAAATTTCTTTATAACCATTTTTTAAGAAAAAAACTTAATACTTGAGGCAATTTATATTTGGCAAAATGTAGAATCTAAATCTGCATTTCTTAAATGTCACCCTGGGAAGCCGCAAAGCATTGACATAACACTCAAGCATATAGCAGATTCTAAGACATTTCTGAAATTAATAACTGCACCAAATGCAATAATTTCCCTTTATTCTTAGTGATCAGCTTGCATTACTCTCCCATTAAAAACATCTCAATTTGGGGGGGGGGTTCCTTTCCGCAAAATATGAGAACACAACAAAGGATGGGACTTCAAGAAGGAAAACAAATATCCTGTCCTAACAGCAGAGCTGTTATTAGTCTCGCATGTTAATATGGTCAATTACAGAAATGTCTTCTATAAATTCAACTAACTGAAGGGAATACAAGCTGAATCATACAATATGTTTTTAAAGAAATGCAAACTTATCACTTTTAAAAACAAAGTTACTCTCCCCAGTATTAGTATTGAAAACTAAAGCAACTTCGAGACCTACTTCAATAAACAGATATCTGTAATTAACACAATGGTTTCAATTAAAATGGCTGTTCCTGAGGTGTTTGAAAATACTCTT
>NW_006442490.1:1318249-1331772 GCF_000325575.1 Pteropus alecto | reverse complement strand
CCATTCATTTGCTCAGCAAACCCTTTTATTACAGACCTAGCAGAGATAAATAAGCTTAGCCCCTGCCTCCACTGCCCCAGAATCTCATTATATTTTACTTCATTCTTGACCTTAGAAACAATCAAGAAAATCTCAGGCCTCTAAGAGAAACACTAAGAGGTTATTGGTGAAAATGATGTATGTTGTGTCTGTTCTAAAAATAAAAACAGAAACAAATTAATCACTAATCCCTAAACTTAAAGGTATGTTTAGATAGCATAGGATTGCCCTTTCATGAACTCACACATCTTAGTCCACACAATGAATACTTCTTTGCATATGGACCATTAGATTGATTAGACAACAATAAATAATGTTTATGCAGGTAGTTTATCCTTAATCAGGCAATTTATCTTTGTATTAATAGCAAGCCTAAAACATTTAAAATGGGGCATATGCCATAATCTTTGCATTTAAATTCATATTTAAAATAGGACACACCCTAATGTGTGTATCTAAGCAAGATTTGGCCTTGGCCCTTGCATACAAATATATGCATACAATTTACTACAAATGCAATCAGTTCACTGCGTTAAATGGGGAACTTGGGGCTTCAGCCCTTGTCATCGCAGTGTAGTCTGCCCTTGGTGTAACAGGAGGGGTCTGAATTAGAAGATGGCTAAAAACACTGGTTTGTAACCAGGAAACACTGGGAATACAGGGATCTCATGACTACTTATGTACTTCTAGGTAAAACTGCTAGGCACGCAAGGTGGTGCTTGTATGTACTGTAGCCTCAGAGTCTCTCATCAAAGCTTTGAATTTCTGAACAAACTAACAAAAATAGGGCCCTATTTTTATGTACGGTATTCATCTAAAATTCTGGAAAACATCAATTATATTTCCATTAAAAATAAAATTCTGAAAAAATGAACTTACTTGAAAGGAGGGAAAACCGTGTTCTCAGAGCCTCAGTGTATGGTAGGGAAGGCTCCTTTCCATTCTGCTATGATAACGGCTAGAACACTCCACTCAGGCTGCATTTGCTTACCATCTTGAGTCCCTGGCCAGCCACTGCACCTGTTCCCCACAGCCAGGGTCCTCCTCTCCTCTTGGCAACCTGCACACTTGGTCACCATTAATAAAGGCTTGGGAAAGAGAAGGAATCTTGCTACCAATTGACAGGTGCATCTGGTCTATGTTTTGCTCAACCAGAGTTCTACCATAACAATCATTGCTGAGCTAGGGGGAGGTTGTTTTTAGCCACTCATCATTCTAAAAATTAGTATTTCTGTGGTATCCATGGGAATGAGAGTACACTGACCTTTCACGAAAGGCAGAAGGCTTTTGTTGTTGTTGTTTTTAATTTTTACTTTTTTATTATTTTTTAACATTTTTTTAATTTCCCCTTTCCCCTCTGGTAACCACTAGTCCACTGTTCATGTCCATGAGTCTGTCTGTTTGTCCTGTTCATTTGTTGCTTATGGGTTTATATCCCATATATAAGTGATATCGTGTGATTTTCAACCTTTTTTGTCTGGCTTATTTCGCTTAGCATGATTATTTCAAGGTGCATCTACAGAAGGCTTTTGTCCTGATAGTACTGTGGTTGTTCCTCTGTAGACCACTCCAAGAAAAGAAAAGAAAGCAAAATGGCACAAAAGTTCATTTTGCATTTTCTGGTGTAAGCCCAATTCCTAAAATGATGGCCAAGGTCTATAACCAGAAAAGAGTATTCCATGTAAACCTAACTAACATAGCCCTGTCTCTCCTGAACTGCTCCACCAAGTACTCTAGAATTCACCTCAGGGCCCACTGTCAGAAAAAGACACTGGTCATTCAAGTACCACTGTAAGGAGCACTGTTCCTGGGAAATGTGAAGGGTCTATGGGCCTAGATGTGGTGTCTATATGTTGAAGAACATTATGCTGAACCCCAATTATCATTCACCAAGTGCTGTTCCTTGAAGGTAGTTATCACAACTGTAACTAAAGACTGATCTGTAGAATTCTGGTGTCAGTATCTGTTTCACCATTTAGACTGTGAGCTCCATGAGTGTTTATCAATTAGTAGGCTCTCAGTAAATAACCACTGAATGAATGAATCTTTAGCCTAGGCATCCCCTTTCTACAGATGAGGGTTCAAATGTGTAGCCTCACACTCACAAGTCCTAAAGAGTCAACTGTGCCCTCTGAAAGCTTCTTCCTCAGAGCATCCTATTTACAAGGAGTATTCTTTCATGCATTCATTTAACAAACATTTTTGAGTGCCATGCAATGTGCTGGACATTAGGTATAGGGCAGTGAATAAAAGAGACAAAGTCCCTGTCCTCAGGTCAAATAGGGAGAGCTGCAAAGAAGCATAAAGCAGAGAAGGAGAGGGGCTAAGTGTATGTGTGGGTGTTCACCTTTATATAATACAGGTCAGGAAAGGCTTCTCCATTAAGGAGATAGGTAAGCAAAGCCCTGAAACATGTGATGGAGTGAACCACACTGCTTGCTGTCTAGGAGCAGAATGTTCTAGGTACTGAGAATAAGTGCAAAGGACCCTCTTAGTGTGCGTGGTGTGCTTGAGGAACAACAGAGAGACTACCACGTGCAGTGGACCAAGGGGAGAAGGACGGGGGAGAAGATGGTGTAAGCTAGCTTGCAGAGGGCAACGGGCAGATCATGTAAGGACTTGTAAGCTTTGGCTTTCACTCTGGGTGGCAAGAGGAACCACTGGAGCATCTTGAGCAGAGAAGTCATATGATCTGAGTTAGGTTTAAGGTTTAACAGAGAGGGATCATCCTGGTTGATGTGTTGAGAATAGCCTGGGGTGGGGGAACAAGAGCCAGAGCAGAGAATAGTTAGAGGCAACTGCAATAATCCAGGCAAGAGGTTATGAAGGATAAGACCAGGCTAGTAGTTGTTGAGGTGGGAAGAGGACAGATTCTGGATACATCTTGAGAGCAGAGCCCAAACAGACATTATGAAAGAGCACCTAAGCAGAAAATCTTCCACCCAGTCACCTAAATCTTTGTTCAGATCACGAGAAAACTGACATGGTCCCTTATTTTAGAGGGTGGTGATTTCTTCACTTGCTTTCCAAATTAAAAGATACAAGACCATCTTCTAAGATTGCCACACTGTGTAATGATCAATTGACCTCTCACTAGTAGAAACTTCTCCCCAGAGCATGCCCAGACCCATTGGACCTGAAGAGGCAGGGGGAAACAAAGTTAATTCCAAACTGGGGATAAACAAGTCAGAATATTAACCATCTAACTAGCTGGGGGCATTTAGTTCAAATTCAGTTTAAAGTGAACCCACTGCACTCCTCCCCTTAAAAAAATTCTTCCCATTAAACACACAAAAAAAACTATTCCTCATCATAGCCTCCAACATCCTAGACAGGGAGTGATTTTTAAGGACTATTTCTAAAGTACGCCAGTGAAAAGTTGTCTTGTTTTGCTTTTTAAAATCTTAACATGGGCAAATATTCCATAATTAAGGCAATTTTAACAATAGTAGATAATAATTTGACTATAAATTGTAAGGAATGTAATGACTGCTTATTCTGGCACTAAGGAAACAGGACTTACTGTGAAGTGACTGCCAAGAAAAATGATACTCCCACTCAGACTGGACCATTGCAAGTAGTAACTGTTAACCACATGCTTTACACTGCAGTTTTCAAGGACATGGTGCTTTGTTTTCATCTCTAACCAAACACCATACTGAAAACTCAATGGAGACAAACCATGTGGTAGAATAGAAACAATAACTGAAGGAATAAAAGTATTCTATGGCTTAATGCTTGCTGGAATGCTGACATCAAGGGTATGGAGAACTAAGAAAATCTCTCCAGTCCAAAAGAAACCACTTCTAGTTCGCCCCTATAGACAGAAGTCCAAAAGGCTGAAAGAGGCTGGCAAATGCCAATCGACAAAATAGCTGTGAGAAGACAGGACTAGCATGAAATGAATGGCTGGGATGAAGCTAAAACCAGGTGACCTAGAGTTAGACTAGACAAAGACAGCAATCTTGCCTGGGGCCTGACCTGAGCCTTCTGGGGAAGAGGGAAGTGAGCACCTGGTAGAAAGGCTGAAGCAAGGAACAGGGGCAAAGGCAGCCAGCCTCTCTTCTTTAGAAGCACCTCCACAGGTACAGCTAAGTTTCTATTAATGTCTGGAACAGACGATGTAAGAAGAAACCATTTGTCTACCAAGATTAAAACAAACCACATGAAATACTCAGATCCTACCTACAAGCAAGCTGAGAAATAAATAATGACACTCTAAATTAAAAAAAAAAAAGAAAGAAAGAAACTTTATTTTTCCCTCTTACTTAGGCATCTAGGACTGAATGTATTGGAAAATTGTACATAAATAGCTTAAAATAAGTTAATTGAATTAAAAAGGCATAAATAGAAATAACCATTCCTAGAATGAATACAAAAGTAAAATATCATGCTTGAACTTATTTTTGAACTACAAACATTTCTCAAATACTTACCATTTGCCATGCCATGCAATAGAAATTGGAGATACATGGTCTCTCAGATCAGGCATAATTGGGCAAGAAGGGCTTTTTTTTTTTTAAGGTTCAAATAGCCACAGGGTCAGAAACAAGAACCATCAAATATATGCTCATTCCTAACACAGTACTCCCATTCTTAACTTCTAGTGTTTCTTTAATTGTAATTATACATTTACTTAGTTTGATACATGTTTAAAAGGGAAATCTATATTCAAATATTTAAATCTGTCAACTCTTACTAAAAACCATCTCTTGCCTCTGGTGACTTCAGGTCAGAATGTCAGTTTCCCAAGGTGAACACAGCATACAGTAACAGTATTAGGAACTAAATGTAACTTGGGTGTTCTAGAGGGTTTAGAAGACAAGGTACAGAGGAATAAAGTCACCAATCAAATGCTCTGAAATGAATAAGCGACTGAATTAATAACATACAAGCTTTAACCTATTTTTTAAAAAAGAAAAGGACAAAGTGACACATAGAATTGAGTCCTTATTGATCCAGCACTGTTGGGGAACTAGGTACTCTAAATAGGTAAATGTGCAAGTTAGCTGAACTTTCTTCTCTTTCTAGTACAATTTTTGCCTTTTGGCTATGTCTACTCTTTCTAAAATAAAACTTTCAGAATTTTGAAATTAGAATACACCAAACACAATTCTTGAATACTGCCCTGAAATATACAGTGCCCTCAAGAATTACAGAGGTGCCTCTGAGCATTCACCCATCCTAAAAGTTCTCAAACTGCGAAGATCAGCAAGTTCTGGATCTATTGTTCAGCTTCTGGTCTCGCCACCTGTTTCACACTGGCATCTCTGACTTCTCTCCTAATGTCACCTTGCCTGCTTCTAAAACCATCCCTACCTCTTACCCCTCCACTCTCGGACCAGCATTACTTGTTACTTCTAATCAGCCATTGACTGGGAAGTCAGATAACCTAAGTGGTTTATCTTCTCACATTTAAACCTATCTACATAATTTGAATGTAAGTGCCTCAAAAGCTTGGTTTCAGTTTTAAACTTCTTTGAATCCCCAGCACCTAGCAATCTGCTATTGATAGATGAGCTATTCAATAAATGATTGTGGATGATAAATTTCTGAAGGCCTTTTCTCCAAGCAGACAGAATGCATGGGCTTTATGACAGCTGTTTCCATCACTTAGCTTTCCTGCTCACTTCCACATTCCCAGCTGTGTTCTGGATGGCTGTGCAGGCCAGAAGCCTAGGGATTTACCGTACTTCTATTTCTTGATAAGATACTTGAAGAGAATAAACACATGGCAAAGAGGACATTAAAGTAAGGGATAAAGAGATATATGTATTTTTTTTTTTTTTACCAATAAAGGGAAAGGGAAGAAATATCACCTAGCACACTGACAACTAATCAATAAATAACAAGGTTGGGTTCCTTTCTAATTCTCTCCAAAGTACTTACTCCCAATGCCCTAGTCTTATTTCTCAACCCTCAGCAAAGCATCACTGGTTATGACGTATACTGAATCTTGATTAAAAACTATTTTTTTCTAAGTTTAACAAACCTTCCTCTTAAATGCAAGTAACCAAAATTAACACAAGCACGCACTGAGTCTAAATTAGAGCTCTGTACTGAGACAACACTGTGAATTTCATTGGAAAATTTAGAATCACAGAATCTGAGATGGAAGAGACATCAGAGATCATCCAGGGCAGTGGTTCTGAACGATGGCTGCTCATCAGAACCACTGGGGAGCTTTTAAAAATTTATTATGACCTAGTCCCACTGCCAGGATGTATGATTTAATTAGTCTGGGGTGCTACACAGGCCATTTGATTTTAAAAGCTCTCCAAGTGGTTCTAATGTGTAGCCAGGGCTAAGAATCCCTGACCTAAGCCAGCACTCTTAACACTCCTCACTCCTATTTTTCAAAGGAAAAAGAACCTCACCAAAGGTATCAGACAACTAATTTATCACAGAGCTAGGCTAGAACTGCTCTTTCCAATAAACCATGTCCTCTCCATGTAAACTATTCCATCTAGGACAGTGGTGTTTCTCCTGCCTCTATTATAAATTTCTCTCCTCAGTAAGCCAACATCCCCATCTAGCCCAAAGTAAATGCATTTTCTTAATATTCTTTGCCTTGGAATCCCATTACATAATTCTTGAAAACCTAAACTATGTATGTTTCCCTCTAGTACCCACTTCTTTTCTCTCAAAGAACTCTTGGAGGTTAATCAGGCATGGTTTCCTTTTTTTAAAAAGCCACATTGCCTTTCCTCGGATAAATTGGACTTAGCCCACCCTTTTCACCATTATCACATGGGTCTACTTTCAAATCTCTTGCCAGTTTCACCTCCAATTCCCTTTCAGGCCACTTAATTTCTATCACCTCTAATTCTCTTTTGGCACACTTAATTTCTAGTTTGTACCTGCCCTGCCATACGTCACAGACTTCCCTCTTCTCTTGGCTTAAACTCTTTCCATTTTGTGAAAGATGTCTTTTTCCCTGAAGCAGCCTCTTTTACTCTGCCAGTTAGTCATGCCGGGTTCTTTTTTTCTTCCCCCAAGCAGCTGGTCTTTTTGATGTCTGGCACACATTTATCTGGGCTTCCAATAAGATGTTTTTACATAGTTTCCAGGCTTCCTGGAGGTTATTGACTTTTTTTTAACTCTTCCATTCAATTTTTTCCTAATTTCTAACATTTGTTAGAGTTTCTTTTTCAAAACTTGAATACCTGGCTGATGGATCTCTTTGATTTTTCTTTCCCACCAGATTGCTGAATTAAATGCATCAGAACTTAAATATAATATTTCAAATTACCTCCAGGATGGAATTGCTTCATGAATTTTCCACACTTTCATGTTCTCTATAGTAAGCAACAGATGTTTAACCAAGTGGAACTGAAAATGCTAGTTCTTACCTGTTCGTATTTTGGTGTCTGCTTACATAAAATATTCTGATATCCTTAAGCCTGTGTTCCTCTGCTTGGTAAAGACATAAAACTCAAGATTTTATTTTTTAAAAGGTAACTGATGTGCACTGAACAGCTTTACATCCTGAATCTAATGTGTTAAATTACTCTCTAAATTTGCTTTAAATTGCCTATTCACAAAAGTCTCAACTGTTTGTTCCTTTAAAAAGTATAATTCAAAAAGAGAAAACAGAATTCTGAATCTTTCTGAAAAATTCCTATAGCACTTGGTTATTATAATGAAGTGATGAAGATGAGTACTCCTCCCAAAGTATAAAAACATTCTCCATGTTATACCAACATATCATGGAGCCTTATTCTAAATTTATTTCACGTCAGAAGTTTAGATCCAAAAGATTATCTGAAGAACAAGGTCCATGGGATAACGATCTATCATCAAGGCAGTATAATCCCATCATAGCACTGGTATCCTCACAGAGAATGCGATAGAATTATCTATGTCATACTCTCCACTTGTTTAACTATTGTACTTGGTACTACTGGGCACACAAAAATATCAGGAGCTGCCATCTCTTGTCCTCAGCTTGCTTACATTTAGGGAGAAAGGACACACATGTGCCTGTACACACAATTAACTATAATGCAATATAGTTATGTGCAAAGATCACGGATCTGATGCAAGCAGAGAATTAATAAGAAGAGTGTATATAACCCTAGGGAGTTTAGAAATGACCCAATGAAAGTGTCATTCGAGATACTTGGAGCCATTGAAACTCAAAGCAGAGGAATGACTCCATTCGAATCACTGCTGAGAGGAAATAAAGCTGGCAACGTTCGGGATGGAATGAGAAGGTAACAGACAAGTGGCAGGTAAATCAGTTAAGAACTATTTAAAACAGTCTCCTAACAGCTCTCCCTGTATTTATTCCCTCCTTGCTCCAGCAATCCTTAACTAGCAGTGCCACTAGCTATCTTCCTAAAACAGCTTGACTATTGACATTTACCTCCTCAGAAGCCATCACTGGCTCCAAATGGCCCAGGAATTACAATTTATATTACTCCTGTTAACACCAGATTGTTTATGTCTGGGTATAAAACTCTGCCTGCAAAGGACGTGATTGGATTGGATCCTCTACTACAGCATCACAATAGTATTGTGATGATTGTCTTTTACTAGTAGTTAATTCATTGCCCTCTCACAGCTTATATTTCTAAAATCAGCCCTCACAGGAGTTGGGAAGGTACTTTCTTGTCTTACTATCTGTACAACATAGCATAGACTATACTCTGGATCATATAAGACCTAGGTTCAAATCCTAACTCTACCATTCACTAGCCGTGAGACTGAATATATTTCTAAATTCCTTTGGACCTCCATTTCCTTATCTGTAAAATGGGGGTGGATGAAGATAATTTTGACTTCATATGGTTGTTGTCGATTTTAAATGAGACAATCATGTAAAGCCCTTAGTGCAGGACCAGGCCCAGAGAAAGCACTCAAGAGCTACTATCTCTTTTCACAAAGCCAGTATGCACTTTTTATAAACATATATGGAAACAACCTCGAGTGGTAAAACAGTTATTAGGGAGCCAGAGACACTTCCAACTGATTTAGGTTAATACTGATGTTGTTTCCCTTGTAAAGGCAACAAAAACTTCCATTTTTCATTCCTCAGTCATCTCCAGCTAATTCTGAAATTGCATGCAACCCATGAGTCAAATAAAAAAATAAATTATGCTGCATCAAACATTTTATATTTATATGTTTTAACTAAAGATTGAACTGTATAAGCCAGAACTTTTATTAAGTTCTTTTATAAGCATATCCAGGAGGAAGTTCCTGTACTACCTGGGACAATTTCTATACTGACAGTCCCTGTAGTTTAATTAGATCCTCTTCTCAAGTGAAACACAGGGAGTCAAAATGATGATTCCAACAGAATAGACAATCACAAGTTCTCTGCAAATCCAACCCATCTACTTAAAATGGGGAAGAGGGAATACAAAACTTGAAGACATATACTGTGTGTGTTACGTGCAATAATCAACTCAGTATCAGAACGTATTCCCACCTCTCTCCCTCACACACTTTTCAATGTAATCCTTACAGATTATGCACTTCCCAGAATCCTTAGGGATATACACGTGTGTGCGCACACGTGTGTGTGCATGCACGCCTGCAGGTGCGTTACTCATGAACATAAACAGAAGAGGAAACACTCCAAAATCACAACTACAATAAGAAGTTCTCCTTGGTATCATTCAAGGTCACTATGGAAGGGGCCCCTAGCAACCTTAAGAACGTTTCTAACCAACTGCCTCAAAGACAATTTCGGCAAAGATAAGATTAGTAATAAAATGCCAATCATTACATATCCTGTCTTTATGATGAAAGGCACAATGAAAATGGTTCGATTTTTAAATTTCTTAATAGTATTTTTTACTAGTGAACTAGCATTACCTAGCTAACGCTTTAGTCCCAAATCCCTTCTCCCTTAGAACTTCCTGGGCACTCTTTTCTCCTCATCTGTACCACTCATATGGTACTTTCCACACATCATGTATTCCAATTATGTGTATGCACGGCATCTCTCCCTACTACCTGAAAATGTCCTGGTGGCAGAGGCCCCTCCTGCCCTTCTTGCTGCCTCCACAATGCCAAGCACAAAATGTTGTACATAGTAGATGCTCCAAAAAGATATGTCCATTGAAAGCTGAACAAAAAAACTATCCTTTGTGTTAAGAATCCCTTGTAATCATGGCATCTGGGCTACCCATTATATGATAAGGACAGGGGTCATTGTAGGACCTTAGCTGGAAACCCTGTCAGCATGATGTACTCCCCCAACACCCTTGAGAACACATCAAATCATCTTAATTATGATCTAAAAAGACTGAAAGTCCTTAAGAAAATGGAGTATTCTTAAAGTCTGTTCAAACCTCTAGAATGCAAGTGCAAGGCCCCTGAGAATAAAACCTTAAACTTGGGCTAAGCCTGGGGCTAGGCACCCAGACATTGTGACCTTTGCCTGGAAAACAATCCTGGACATATTGTACTTAAAAAATACATATCCCTCCCCCCTACACCAATGCGAGTGGCAATTCATTCAGACACAAGCTGAATACAAGTCACTATATTGACTATCCTCCCCAAAATGACCAAAATTATATGAGTGTAGCCCAGGGAAGACAAGGCTAACATATGCATCTGGAGAGGCCAGGCCGATGGTAAAGATTACCCGTTTCTATACTGGCCGTCTAAAGGTATTTATTTGGGTCTGTCTGTGTTGTGACAGTGTCCTAGACACAAATGAATGCCTCTAACACTCCACATTTTTGAGCCATTCAGTCATGCATTTTTGTTATTGTTGAAAGTGGTGCGAAATTGCACTGCATGAGCTAAAGTCCTTGGTGGTCTTCCAAGGATTCCAGCTAAAAAGGCACTTCCTTTGTTCTTCAGGAGAATGCAGTCCAGTAGGTCATTCAAAAGGGGAAATAAAAGCAGCAGCCCTGGGAGGGAGATGAAGGACAAGACAAAAAGAATAAAATGTTTTGGGTGTGAGCACATTAGCTTCCATTTCCTGCTGCTGGTCACTAATGACTCTCCTATCTTTGGGGGGTAAATGTCCAAATAGACATTCATGCAAAAAATATTCCTCAGGTGTTTTCTGGGGATCATGATGATCAAAAGGAACACCTAGCACATCCCTTGAGCACCCATCAAACTTCTTTTTCCCTGGGATGCTGGTTGGGGAAGATGTCCTGCCTTGGCAAGACTGCAGGAGCAAAGTTGGAAAAAGTGGGGAGGGCATTTCACAACCCACTCCCTGAAAGCCTCTAGTCCATCTCAAAGGCACATATTGTTTGCATGAGCAGAAGATGAAAACTTGTCACATTCCCATTAAGTGCCTCACTGCATCTATCCCTTCAAAATGTGAGAATGACAAGTGTAACCTTCACGCCAATCATCTCTGCTGGGCCCAAGCCCAAACCGTGTAGGGCACAAAGACCCCAGGTCTGACCTGCGGAGCCCCAAGCTTCAGTGGCTGCTAGTTCACGTTTTCTGACGGGTGCGGGGGAGGGAAAGGAAAGAGGGCTTTTCAGACCTCTCTACAACCAATAAAATCTTGCCTCTGTGAGGACATACTTGAGCTCCTTAAAAGACAGGCAGCTCAAGGACAAATAGTCTCTAACCAGTAGTGTGTTATTTGATAACTGCCAAGGTGCAGTGGGCTCCTAGGCTGCTCCAACAATTTCTTGGGTTCTATTTCTAGACAGATGCCGGTTACAATCAGAAAGTGCCGAATAACTTCTCTCAATTACCTTTGTAATTTATATTAATTGATGACTGCACTTAATCTCTAAGATTATTAATAGCCTTTCTAAAAAATGACCCCAAGTTTTCCTAAGCCTTTGGAATTGTCTGGTTGGAATTACAGTATTTCTTTTGCTGGCTGCAGGCCCCCTGCCTGCCCCACCCTGGTGACCATCTCCAAGAGGCAAAGGCGTGCTCTGCTCACTTCCATGAAAGGTTCGGAATAGAGGCTTGGCCCCAGGGCTCGAATCGCTCTCTTCTCCGTTAGGTTATGCTGGCCACCAGCCAGCTAGATTCGTGGTTCTTTCTGAACCCTCCGGGCGAAGAGGCTACCTGCGCCGCCGCTGGCCCCATCGCGGCCCGCGGGGCTGCGCGCAACAGTTGGACGAATGAGAGAGCGCAACCTGGAGGGGACCTGTCGGGCCAAAGCCGCTGACCGGCATTCCAAGAAGGGCTTTCACAAATACCCCCGCGCACCCACCAGCGCCGAAATCCAGTGAAATTTTCCACAGGCTAAAGCGTCCCATTTGCATAACCATCTCCGAGCTCAGATTCAGGTTTCCTGTAATCAGTCCTTTCAAAGGTTTGTAATTCAATGTGCAATTAACCCTTAAAATTAGGTGAGAAAAAAGAATGAGGGAAAATACCCTTTTCATCCAACACCTTCTGGAAAACAGGAGAGTTCCCAAAAGTCAGGGTTTGTAGGGGTGGAGAGTCGTTTGGTTTTTAAAGGCGACTTCTACCGCCGCTGTAGTTACTAAAACTCCTAATCCTTGTCAGCGGTGGGAGAGAGGCGAGAGAGGGTTTTTTAAAGAACATCAACGAAACATCAAGTTCCACGTCTTGCGTCCCCTCGGAATCCGGCAACCTTTAGAAGGTTCTCCCACCCGGCCTCCCGTCACCCACACAACAAAGCGGGGAGCCCAGTAAGAAGTTCAACCCGGAAAAGGCGAGGGAGCCGGTGACACGCACTCTGCAGGCCAGAGTCCTCTGGAGCTTCCTGGGACTGGGAAGACTGCGGGGGAGGGGAGGAGGCAGAGCGCGGGAGTGGCACCGGGCAATTTGGTGGCGCCCGGCCACTCGTAACGCCCGGAGGGCCGCCGCGTCCGCGGGAACTTTCTACGCAGGGGCTCGCTCACTCTCCCTCTGGGCTACCTGCGTCCGGCACGGGGACGGCGGGCAAGGGGTCTTCTGCGGCCCCTCCTCCGTGGTTCCCATCTCTGTGCTCGCCCCCTGGGGGCTCCCACCTACCGTTGATCTCATGCGTGGGGGCATCGTTCTTGTTGAAGCCTTTGGACACGTAGAGACGTCGCACTTCCGAGCAACTTTTCGACTTGAGCTCTGCAGCCAGCAGCGCGGCCCTTAGTACGGCCAGGGTGCAGAGAAGCGCCGGCAAGCCGAGCCGTGCCATGGTGCGAGACCCGCAGACGCACTCCCACCTTCGGGACTGGACGGAAAGTGGTGGGCGTGGAGTCGGGGGCTCACGAGTAGAGCGAGAGGGTGAGGGAGTTGTAGTAGGAGTTGGAGGAGGAGAGCGTCAGGAGGAGGATTCGCGGGGTGAAGGAAAGTGGAGCTGGGCCTCGCGCGTCAGGCAACGGTCCCCGGTGCCAGGCGCCCGGCCAGGGTAGGAGAAGGAGGAGGAAGGTGCACGGCCCTAGGGAACGGAGGCGCGGACCGGTGACCTCGGGGCTCCGCGAGGACAGCAAACCGGTCGAGCTGCCCGGCCGGCGGGACAGGGGCGCGAGGAAAGAGGATAAGGTGGTGGCAGGCGCTGCGGGGCGTGTGGGCGGCAGCTGCTGGAGCTC
>NW_006442490.1:1297374-1317479 GCF_000325575.1 Pteropus alecto | reverse complement strand
CTGCGAGCGGCTCGGGCTGACTAGCACTGCTCCGCTCTCCTGGCTCCACTCGGCTCGCTCACTCTGCCGTCGGCCGTGCGGCTATGCCCTCCTCAGCTCCGCCGCTGATTGACTGGCCGGCGTGCACAGCGACGCTCGGCAAACTTGGCCCAGCGTGCGGCACACGGGGAGGGGGCGGACGGCGAGGGGGGGCGGAGACGGGCGGGAGCTCGTAGGGCCGGGACGGGAGAAAACCTGGAAGCGGGGTTGGATCCGGAGCAGCTAAATCCACTTCCTAGGGGGCCGCACCAGCCGCGCGGCACTCCCTTGCGATATATGCCAAGCAGGGCTCCTCCCTGCCAGCCTTTCCCCATCCATAGAGGAAAGGCTAATTTCTCCGGAGTAAAGGGTCCAATTCCTGGGGGACCGAGCAGCTGCAGACTTATCCCTAAGTTCACCTCTGAGTCCTAGGCCTTCAGCGCACGGCCACCTGACCGCTGCCAGCGGACCAAAGCCAGGCGAAGCCCTTGGGCCTCTATACCTGTCCCCCACTCTGCTGCCGCCCTGCAGCCGGGAGGACGCTCCTAACCGTCTAGTCCCGGGGCCATGAGGGGAAGGCACTGGCATTACTTGCATTGTTTCCCTGCAGGCACCAGGGGGACTTGAGACTCTGGGCTGGCCCTAGAGCCTCGCCTGGCCTCCTCAGACTTGCTTCCTAACAAACGGTGCTCGTAGAGCACCGCCTTGTTGGGAACACTGACAGGCATTCTCCTACCCTCCTGGTGTCCTCCCCACCATGCTTGGTTTTGCTACCAGTCTAACCAAACCCTGAAGTGGGAGAAACTCCTCAACTGCTAGGCTGTGGGACAAAGTCAGGGTTCTCCTTAGAAACCTGGCCCAAACCCTCCTTCTGTACGTAGGGAAACTGAGGCCCAGAGAAGAGAAGTGACTTGCATGCAGCTAGGGGGTGGGTCCAGAATCCAGGACTCAACTCTCGCGTCACCTGGAATAAAGGTAGTCCAAGACCCCCAATTCTTCGCCCTCACATCTCTGGGACCCTTAGCTTCCAGAAAACTGGAAATGCGCCAGTCTTCCCACCTTTTAAGCTTTGTCAGATTCCATTAATGAGTGTTTTTGAAGCTCCCAGGGCTCCTTTAATGACGGGAACTGTGCAGATTGGGAACTTGTCATTACCGTTGTTATTGTTACAATCTGCTTTAAGAGGTTATAGTGAGAAGTGCCTCAGACACCTCGGGACTGTGCTGGGAACTGGGCAGATAAAAGGGGCTGGAACTTATTATTTGGCTAGACTCTCAATTCCCATAAAATTACATAGGGTGATGATATGAACCATCATTACAATTATCACCCTCACAGAATTTGTTGAGACTTCCTCCACTGTTGTTTGCAAACCACGTTGACATGGTTGGCTATGAGGAGCTGTAGAAACTAAGGTGGCTGTTGTTTTAAATGCCACTGCAGACTTCTACATTTTATTAACTCTTGGAGATCATCGGCATAAACAGATTGTGACCCTGTCTGTAAGTAGGGCAAGTTCTGTTGGTTGGCAGAACATTTAACTCTGCAACTAGGAGAATTATACAAACTCAACTACAAATGAATTTCCTGCCATTTTCAAGTGACTTTCAAATAGTACAGGTTTTCCTCAAACTGATAACCATCAGGTCCTCAAGGCATTGCTAGGGCTTAGCTTAGCACTTTTAACTTTAATTAATGCATTTACGTAAAGATGTTCTTTACTAAAGAGAATATAATCTAAGTTGCAGCGAACATTAATAATAAAAATGAAATCCAGTGACCAAAAGTGAGAAAAAGACACTTCCAAACCATGAAGCCCTAATCAGAAAGCTTCTTTTCACATCAAATCCAGGGGGAACTCATTCTTTGTTCCCCCCATTTACTCCTGCTCTTCCTGTTCAAGTATTATTAACCAAAACTTGAGCCTTTTCCACCAGAAACAGTAACCTCTGGCTAAAAACGAATCTGGACAAGTCTGAACTTTACCACACAAGGCAGGAACCCCAAGCTCTGCTCAAAGGCAGCTCCCACTTCAAAGCCTCCTTTCATTTAAATACAAACTGGGTGAACAACTGGCAATCTATGAAACAAACCCCATCCAGCTTCCTTTTCATATGGCCCATAGCTCCTCCTTTCAAAGAGGCTCTTTAGTGGAGATGCACCCACTCTGTAAATATTCTGAATGCAAAAAATGGATTGCGGCTGCATGTAGAATGCAAGAATCAACAACTTCTCAGGATTATTAACACTCATATAGCACTTTTTTCCCTTTTATTGTGGTAAAATGCAAAACTATAAATTTTAATAATTTTAAAGTGTACAATTCAGTGGCATTTAGTACATTCGCTGTGGTGTACGGCCATTAACAATCTCTAGTTCTAGAATATTTTCATCATCCCAAAAGGAAACCTTGTACCCATTCAGCAATCAAAGTCCATTGCCTTCTTCCCCCAGCCCCTAGAAACCACTAATCTACTTTATGCATTTATTGATTTGCCTATTCTTTACATTGCATATAATTGGAGTTATGCAATATCTGAACGTTTGTGTCTGGCTTCTTTCACCTAGGATCATGTTTTTAAGATCCATCCATGTGGTAGCATGTATGAGTACTTCCTTTCTATGGCTAAATAGTATTCCATTTTATGGATAGACTACTTTTGGTCATATAGTACTTTACAGTTTGCCAAGTGCTTCCAGTTATATTTGTATTCTTAGAAAATTTTAGTGTTTTTTTAAAAATAAATAAGCAAATTGAGTCTCAGCAAGGTTATGTGGCTTGTCCACAGCCCTAGGGCTCTTGAGTGGCTGAATCAAGACTGAAAATTTAAGGCTTTTGACTAAATCCCATGCAATTTTTTGTTACAAACACTCTGGGTCTCATTTAGGGCAAGGAGTGAATGTGCAACTGCCCAGATCCTGTAGACATGTCCCTGTTTTGTATTAATAAGTGTTCATTGAGCAACTACTATGTGCCAGATGCTGCGCATCCCTAGGAATGAAGATGTACAAGCCAAAAGGAGTTTATAGTTTAATGTACTGGGTAAGACCTATATGCATTGGCTTGCTTAGGTAGAATGCATTTATGGTATACTTGGTTTTCCCAAGCAAAGTGTTTCTCCTAATGTGGCATGGGGGCATATTCACTAGTGGGCAGACAGAACAAAGTATGCACTCACTACTGCTGTCCTCCAAGCCAAGAACTAATTGAATCAGGTCCGCTCTCTCAGCTTTGGGAACACTTCTCTTGGCCTTCTGGGGAGCTACCTTGGTTGCAAAATATGGGGATGTGGAGCAGAATATGACTTCCTCCTTTAGAATAGGTGGTTCTCTTGCAGCTCTCTAGTCTCTCCCTCTACCCAGCCATTTCTCCCACAGCCATCAGAATAAGACTTTGACAACATCACCTGAACAATGTTCCACCCCTACTAACCCTGCCCCCTCCCCCATTGTACTCCAGATCAATTCCCAAGTTGTTCAACAGATCTGGATCTTTGCTATCGGACCATAGTCTACATTACCAGCTCTCTTACTGGCCCTTTCCAACCTTGCTCCATCCTACAGGAACACGTCATCATTCTCCTTCATGCCATGCACTTACTTGCAACCTTACCCTGCCCCTGCTAGGAATACAGCTCCTTTATACTCACCTATCAAGACTTAGCTGAGATATCACTTCTTCTGGAAAACCTTCCCAGATTCTCCCCAAGCAGTGCTAATGGCTGCTGCTTCTAGGCCTCCAGAGCCCTGTCTACACAAAATGCCTGCCAAACTTGCCCCTTACCAGAGGTCATATTTTCTCTGAGGGTTCCTCAACCCCCCAGCCTTTGAGAACTCTTCTAGACTTTATTTTTATTTGAATATCTATTGCCTCCCAGAGTACAGATTCACCTGGTGGGCAGTTTCCCAAGGGAATAAAAGAAATACCTGAAATCTCCTGATTTTTAAATGTTAGTGGCTACTTCAGAACACTTAAAAGTGCACTGGACAAACTCAACCAATCTTCAGCCTAGATTTTACCAAGTAAATTTCCTCTCCTGCCCCACACTTCTCCTTTTCAATCAATCAAGCAATACCGTCTCCTGACCACTCACTATGTACAAAGGTTGTTTCTGTGAAGTCTCTAGCAACATGAAAAACTAGAGGCCTTTGAGGATCTGGCAAACTGCTTGGGGAGGTAGAATCCATATCTACATGGTGCAAGGCACTGGCAAGCATAACACGAGACAATGCATGTCCCCCAGGACAGTCATTTGCTCAGACGCAGCCCTGCCAGCATTGAAATGCTTTTTAGTATGATAGTATATTGGTCTAATAATCTTGTATTGGGACATATGAATTACATCCATATTGGTCCATAATTAGCATTGAATTATACAAGTTGTAGAACAGAGAGGGATCTGAGTTACTTTCATACAATATGACTCTCTCACTACAGGGAAGATGTTTCTTATCCCCATATCCCTGATGAGATAACTGAGGCCCAAAGAGTAACATGGGCATTCTTATGCAATAATCACATTTCTGTGGATATTGCTATTTTCTCATACTTTACTACTGGGGTAAAGTTTTCATGAAGTATGCAGCTTTTGTAAAAATTGCAACTCATGTCTCAAGCTCATAGGAGAACCAGGACCAAAGGCTATATAGGAAGGAAGCTATTTAGTCTTCTCTATACCTAAGCTTTTATTTATAGTCTGATTTATAAAGAGCATTTCTAATTACTGAAAAAAAAAAAAGAATCCACTTTCAGTAATTACACTTCCATGTGATGGCAAAACGGTTGCCAGCGGTATTCATTACTCTAGCTTGTTACACATGATTTGACCTACAGCTTTAGATGTGAAATGTGTGTTTCAATATAATTGGGAGAGAGTTCCTTCTCAAATTTGTCCACTGGACATAAGTGGTTCATTCATGGAAAGAAAAGTATTTCTTCATATGCTTTTGATTAAATAAAAACACTGATACTTTGCGTTTGGCACTTAGATTGTGAAGGCACTTCTGGAACATTCATTTTTCAAAATTGTTTCGTATTACTCTTTCACATCTTACCCGGCTGATGAGAAAATCATACAGGTAAAAAGATGGTGGAGGCAGGGAACAAAGCATTGTCTGAGCAGGTACTACTAGAATGTGAAATATAGAAGAGACCTTGGCATTTGTCTAATCAGTCTACCTCGAACTTAACTTTTCCCTTTGTGTTTGAAATTTCAAGCCTGTGAAAGACTGTCAGAGGCAAAACATAGGTTCTTACTAGAATGGCAGCAGTAGTAATGGTGTTTTTCCAACCTCACTGCTTCTACTCAGGACTTCACTTGAGAGCAAGGGCTCCTAGGTATCAGGTACATTGTGGTTCAAGTTGCAGAGGACACCTAGTGACGTGGTACTGAATATTATATTTTATATTCATTCTCTACCTTGTTTGAAAAAACAGACAAGCTATCTGGTGTCAGCTTCACTCTCAAAGGGTTCCAAGGAGCGGAAGGGCACCCTCCCCAACTCTGGCCCTGAACATTATGAAACCTGTTCCTCCTCTGTGAGGATCAGGAAACTGAGCTGCAAAACCAAGGCCCTGTTTAATAAAAAGCAACAAAATGTTTTAAGTGACATGAGAAAGTTCTTAATGAAGTACTAATTTAGCCCAACAGGTTTTTGGACCTGTACTTCAAACCTGAGAAATCAGTATGAATTCCTTTTTTTTCCTTTTTTCTCCTCCTCCTCTTCTTTTTATTCTTCTTTCTCCATAGCACCATCATCCCTGCCTTTATGTGAAGAGACAATGTGCATTTTTAAGAAGACCCAGCAGGGAGTAGGCATTTTTATTCCAAAGAGATACCACAGATAAAAAGAGTTGAAGAGAGTCAGGGTCAGACATAGTTTGACATTTGTCATTTTCTAACCACTGATGGGCAATGTCTACGGTATTGCTGCTGTTACTGCTGCTATAACAATAACACATTCAAATGATCAAGGCAACTATTAAACCTGGACAGACATTCTGAGCATCTAGCTGAATCCAGGCTATACACACAGCACAGGGCAGGGTTGGCCTTTCCCATGTCCCTCTCTGCTCACATGTACAAGCTTCCTTTACCCAAAGTGACTTTTCATAATTCTAACCAACATTTTCTTAATTCTCAGAGTACGCAGTGCTCTATTCCAACATGCAGGAGGCTTGTGGGGGAGGAGAGAGGATGCACAAAAATTGGCAGAAATGAGAAAGAAGCTCTTCCCCAAACTGGCACTTCCACCACTTTTAGGAGAAACTTGCCTTTCTTCCCTTGATTTCTCAAAGTCAAGGTAAGGAGGCAGCTAAAATAATATATCAAGAAAAATTTGTTTTCATAAGTCAAATTTCCAATTTTAGAGAATCTAATCTAATTTCTGTGACCCCCTACTTTTATTTCCTTTAAAATATAGATTCTCGAGTTTCTCTATCTTTAATAAATATGTACAAATTATGTGATTTTGAAAATTTACTAGTTTTTGTCAATATTTTAGCTATTATGAATAAAGGATTTTGAGAAACCCTTCTGAGAGTGCTTGAATGTTCTGTTTCTTGATCTAGGTGGTGGTTACATGAGTGTATACATATGTAAAAATCAGTCAGGCTAGACACTTCGTATTTATGCACTTTACTATATGTATGTTATACAAATAGGTGGGGCTATAACAAACCACGAACATAATTTTTTTCAGTGGAAGGGTTAGGGGTAGTGTATAAACATACAGACATACATATGTCTGTACAGTCTCAAAAAGAATATATTTTTTTTAATGAACATCACTATCCTGGTGAAGAGAACCTCTCAGTTTTCTCACTTGCTTTTTTCTTTCCTCCCTAATTGTCCCTGTCTTTTACTTACATCATATCTCAGCTCACTTAAACAAAGGTCTTCTTTCTTCTTGCATTATTCTCAAACATTTAGCAAGAAACTACTCCAAATTCATCACCTTGGAGCTCTCAGGTGGCATGGGTATGGCCGATGACTAGAATGCAGTGCTGAGATATCAAGGCCTGCTCAGGATGCTCAGGAGCTAGAAGATCTGGAAGCATGAATGCAATCAAGTCCTGGAGGGAGATCTGAGGATGAAGAATGAGGAGTAACTGCATATACAAAGTACCACGGGGACGAACTGGTGGCATTACCAGCTACAGAGCCAAAAGCAGAAATCCAGGTGAAAACTACTTAAGTGCAAAACAGTTGGAAAATAGTAAGGAGAGTCAAGGCTAACAGCTACAGATTATATAAGGGGCATGGCCCATCTTTGTTAATTAGGAGAGGCTGGGTGCCTGGCTGTCAGACTGTATAATGGTAATAGGATGAGATGGTCACCTACTCTGAACTGAATATTGTTAGATGCTGCACTTTGAAGACCCAATACTTGCTTGGCTTCTTTGTTGTTTCTTTCAGGCTGATGACCTACTGTAGATAATAGCTACTATTTAAATTGAGCTCTTCTCATCTATACACTTTCCCTAAAATATTATTTGTCACCTTTTGAACTCTGGCTATACGTTAGTTAATCTTTGCAACAACATCATGAGGTAGATTCTAAAGTCATCTCCATTTCACAGGAAACTGTGAGGAAACTGAGGCCCAGGGAGATTAAATCACTTGGTGATACTAAAGCCCATGCTCTTGATCACCATGCTTGCCATACAAGACTATTTGTGCCCCAGTGACACCCTGTTTGGTGTTGGGGCAGCCAGCAGTCAGTCATGGCCTAGGCCCACGAGCTAAGATGCTAAAATGCTTTCTTTTCTTCTTTTTTGAATTAAGTTGAATTTCACATACCTAAAATTAACCATTTTAATATGAACAATTGAGTGGCATTTGGTGCATTCATAATGTTGTATAACTACTACCTCTTATTAGGTCTAAAACTTTTCATCACCCCTAAAAGAAACTCTATACCAATAAAGCAATAATTCCCCATTTTCACTTCTACCAGCCACTGATAACCTCTATTTCTAGGCTCTATAAATTAGCCTATTCTGGACATTTCATATAAGTAGAATCATACAATATTGGTCCTTTCGTGTCTGGCTCATTTCACTTAGCATAATGTTTTCGAGGTTTATGCATGTTATAGCATGTATCAATACTTCATTCCTTTTTATGGCTGAATAATAGTCCATTGTATGGATATACATATTTTATTTATTCACTTATCAGGTGATGGACATTTGTGTTGTTTCTGTGTTTTGCATGTCCAGGAATTTATCCTAAAGAAATAACAAAAGAGATGCATAAATAGTTATAAAGACCATCATTGTGTATATATACCACAATTTGTTAATTCATCCATTCTCTGATGGATATTTGAGTTTTTCCACCTTTTAGCTTTTGCAAATAATTTTCTATGAACATATATCACATGTATTTGAGTACCAGTTTCCAATTCTTTTGGATATTGACATACTTTCTTTATCATGGATTGTGTCCAGATATTATAAGAGAAGTCTCTATCATGTTGCTCTCTGTGGGGCAGTAGTTGTGTAGCCTGTCTTTGTCAGATCTTGGAGAATGGCATGGTGAGATGTCATTGGGCTGTGAATCCAAAGGCCTTTGACTGAGTTCTAACTCTACCATTTATCAGTAATTTGACTCTAATTTTCTCATCTCTGATATTTGAGCTCGAGAATTCCTTCCAGCCCTGACATTTGATTTTACCCTGGACAAGATCCTGGCCCTCAAGAAACTTATATTTTTACTGAGGAGGCAGGACATTGTCTTGACAATTGATAGCCTATGTGTGAAACACCAGTAAATTAGTCTTACATGTGTTTGGAGAAAGGAGTTTTCCTTTGTTCTACCTACTTTTGTTTCCTTTGAGTGGAGTTCTACCTTCTCAGTTCAGCATGAGGAAGACTTTTTGATGATTTTCAAATTTGTTACTGCAATAGCTGCTGATGCTGCTGCCATTAATTTAGATGTCTTGGACACTGCTCCAGTGAGAGATTACCCATAGGGACCAGGGGCAGCAGTGAAAACAGAAATGTTATAAAGGTTGAAGTACTGAGCTGTCAGCGATACCCAATTCTGGCTGCACAAATCTAACCCTTTACCAGGAAATGAGGAGCAGCTGACCACAGTCCTCTCCAAACCTGGAAAATGGCTGCTTCCCTAATTTGAAGGAAGAGCAGCAAAAATTCCAACTCTTCCCCAAGCCTGTGAAGAAACGCTTCTCTATTACCTGCATCACAACTTCTCCATTCATTCTGTGAAGAAACACAGCTACAAACTGTGCCTCAGCCTCTCCATTCATTGCCATGTCCCTTCTTTGAATTCTATTTTAAATGTTACTTGACAATTGGATAAAATCACATTTCAAAGAATGCACTGGACAACATGCAGCAGGGACCCATTAAAACACTGCTTTGGTATATACAAAAATATACTCATTTTCACAGATTTAAATATTTCTCAGCTGTCTCCAAAGGACTGCATGGCAGATGGTTTCAAAGCGAGTCACATTTACAAACAGCAGACAAAAATATTATTTAGCAGATTCTCTAAGAGTTTTTCTGAGCCTTCCAGAACCAATATTTTTTCCATGGGCTCTTTTATTTATTTGTAGAGGCCAACGAAAAAGTGTCTCTACTTCCTAGCAACTTCTGTGTGTATATTTCCTGGGATTATAAAATATAAGAGCAGAAAGTAGTTTTAAAGCTATGGAGCTGGCTCTTGTGTTATTTTAGAAAATATTACCATAGCCTGAAAAATATGAATTATTAGCCTATCATAAACATGAAGCTAAAAACCAGAGTTGAGAAGAGGAAAGGGGTTATATGGAGGAAAGAGAGAAATAAGAGAACAAACTGATAGAATTGTCACAGAAGTTATGAATCATGTACACAGACATTTAATAAAGTAAATTATACGTTGCTTTATGTCATCGAAACAAGGAGCACCTCCTGGACAACTCCCTTGCTTTTCAAGTTTTAAAAAATGTCACAAGTCAAGTGCATATTATGAAGAGAAAATAAAACACAGTGTGGCCTGTCCTCCAGCAGCATCTACAGTTGGCAAGGACTAAAACATTAACTCACAAGGCAGGCAATGTGTGTTTGATTCAGATAGCCAGTGATCCTCATGATTAGAGGAGGGGTGAGGCCACTGGGCCTTCTGGGGCCAGGTCCAGGCAAGGGGAGATATCTACACTAGAGAGACCTCAAGGGAATAGGAAGAGGGCAAAGGGCATGTCAGATAAATAGAAGGCCTAGAAGATAAGCATTTAGGTATGGGCAGAGGGCAGAGAGTGGGAGACATTTCAGCTTTTTTTGAGTGGAAACAGAGGTAGGGAAGAGCAAGTGAGCCAAAACTATGGGGTTGGCAGCATGGAGTCCTGTCTGGCTGGAAGGAAAGGATTCTTGACAATGTGTGATCTATCAGATTGTTCTCTTACTATACCTGTGAAGACTGTCTTCTTTTACTGTTATCCTTACCCTGAAAACCAACAGTATTTACACCATCTTTAACATGTATTGACAAGGAGAAGAAAACGCCTGAGCAAAACAACAATATACCTAGCTCAGTGTCTGAATAACAGCACAATTGTGGGTTGTCAGAGTGAAGCCACGCCACAAGGAGTTGGTGCATTCTCATCTCTTACAGTGAGATGTTCCTGTGTATTCCTCCCACTCATGTTCCAGAATTTTATTTATAACACTTTTTGGCCTGCTCTTTAAAGTATCTGTGTACGTGCCTCTGTGTGTGAGAGACTGACTGAGAAACTCAAGTACTCTCTTAGGTTTTGAGCTTGAAAGCAGGCCCTACATACGTTCCAAGTAGTATAATTATGATCTATTATGCATAAGGAGAAGCAATATAGACGGTACCCCTCTGTTCTGGCTGCACCACCTTGCATAGCTGCCTCCTTTGCTAATATCCATGGTCCCAGCAAAGCTGCCTGTCCCCCAGGGCCATGGGGCCATCTGGGGATCTGACTCACTGCACCAGAAGGGGCTTCAGAGAGCCACCAGGGCCAGTCCCCTGATGCCAGGCAGGTCCAGGAGCAGACTACCCAGACAGGTGGTCAAAGGTGTCAAGAGAGAGGTAACCAGCCCAGCGCTAAATGAGCCTGACAGGCACAGAGTACTTCCCCAGATCCAACAGGAAGGAATGGGCCTCCTTGTTCTTGTTTGTGGCCCGGCGGTGGTGCTGGCGGAGGAGGTGGTGGCAGCAGGCTGCGGAGAGATGGAAGAAGAGGAGGCCTGGGCCACGTGAAAGCCTGGAGAGGGATGGAAAAGGAGAAGGCTTGGACTCCACTGAGGCCAAAGTGAGCCCAGGCATCTTCCCTGGGACATGGCTACCTTTTCAGCCCAGGCCCAAGCCTGGACAATCACTTGCCCTCTCGCTGGGGTGAGGCTCAGAGATAGAAATCCCTCCCGCTGCCGTTGCGGGCTGGAGGCTTTTTCTTTGGCCCACAGGGAAACACAGAGCAGCCTAGTACTTTGCCTGGGGCGGGATAGAGACAACTGAGGTTTGTCTTCTGTTGTCTCATGGTCTAGGTTAACACATTTGCTACTAGAAGACAATATGATGCGGAAAGAATCCTTGATTTGGAATTGGATACACTTATGTTTGAATCCTTGCTTGACTATTTTGTTCATATGTGATCTTGGGAAAGTTATTTATTCTTTCCATACTTCAGTTTCCTCATCTGGAAAATGGGAATAAAAACAGTGCCTTCCTCAAAGGGTAATGCTAAGATTAAGTTATGTTTAACATAATATACAAATAACAAATATTAGCTGCCTCCATTTTTTACCTCAAAGTACCATACTGATATAAAAAAATAATTGATTTCATATAACATGAAGAATCCATCTCAATTTCTATTGCTGTAAATATTGCTTTAAATAAATGTACTACCGCTTAGAGGTTTAGCCAGCATTTTGCTATAGGGAGATGTGGTTGTGATGGAATGTTTTAGAGTAATATATCTCATTTATATATTTGGAACATTTTATTCCTTTGGTGCTTTCTTTTTCTGTGTCTTCTTCAGATTTATTTTTCATCATCCTGCAGAAGAACTTCAGGTTGGACCCCGGCTCCTGGGTAAGTTTTCATTATTGCCAAGTGCAGTGGAAGAATGCTTCTTGTTTTTGCAGATTAATGTTTCTGAACAAATAAAGGACTGATAGTACTAATTGTCTTTATTTAACTTAATAATAATCCTTTCTATTGTGGTAAATGAAATAACATAAGGTGTCTGACATAGAATAGATATTCAATAATTAGCAGCAGATGCTATTATTATTATCACTTCTATTATTATTGTCAAGCAGGAGATGATAGGAGAAGACACTCAAGAAGAGAACTTTATCATTCCTATTACTGACAGAAGTGCTGAGTTCCAACTGGATACACATTACATCAAAGGCCTATTCAGTCATCTCAGCAAGATATTGACATACCCGTTCTGAAGTCAATGAAGTCCCCATAGTTGTCAGCTTGATCCTTGTGCCTGAGACCAGAGAGAAAGAGGAGGCTGGCCAGCCTAAAGTTCTTTTTAATTGTTCCAAACAAAAGGTAATGAGAAAATGGAGAGCCCCTTTCTGGGGAGGTGCGGAGACACAAAGGCAGGGCCCTCCCCTCAAGGAACTTAGAATCTCCTTTTAGCTCGCTCCTCTCCTTATTATACTCACTTGTATGTTGATTTGTAAGTGACCTTAAGTCTTTTCTCAAGGGAGTCACTTTGAGATCACTAATTAGGCCTGTAAACCCATTGGAGACAAGGGCCCCTGCCTTTTATTTCTTTTGTTTCCCTCTCCCTCTCGCAGAGACTAGAATAGTACTCAGCACATGGCGCAGCCTCAATAGAAGTTGCTGACTGTCTGACCTTGGGGACTTGGTCAACAGGCTAGTTAGAAGCCCCAGCGTAAGTTGTGTTAAGTGGCATTCACTGGTGGTAGTGCCTGTCTGGCTGACTGGCTGGTGCAGACAGAGCAAAAGGAAGCACAAAGGTCAAGTATGTCAAGGGCAGTTCAGTCAGGAAAGCCAGGCCACGAGCAGTTAGGCTGGAGGAGGTGGCCAAGGGGGGATGGCTCAGTCATCTCCTTCAGTAGATTAGATATAATTACCCCTATAGCATGTGCCCAGATTACCTTCTGTGGCATTGAGTCTGACAGCAAACTGCCTGTTAAAAGTGATAGAAACTAAAGGGAAGGAAGAGGTGCAGGGGAGGGGGCGGTTTGAAAAGCTTGACCTTTTAAGATATTTTAATCTGTAAAACATTTGATACTTTGGGTTGCTACTGTCATCACCACAGTTAAGGCACTTAGCTCTATGGGGTTTTGTGTGATATTTCCTTCTGCTGGCTAAGAATTCGTTGACCATATACACCAAAGTACAACATTCTGGTTGATAATGGAAATTCAGGGCAGCTTTTTGTCTCCAGGAAGTAGAGGGGAGCATACCTGGAGTCAGGAAGGATTCCTAATGGAACCATTGAAATATTATGTGACTTAGAGACTGTCATGTCTCCTAAAATAGGTTTAATTTCCTCTTCATATAAAATCATAAGAATGGAAAGTCATTTAATCAAGTGAATACCACTACAGCCAGTGCCCAGCCAAATCTGAAAGTCTGGGAACAAAGTTCCTAAGGCCTGTTGGAAAAAGAGAGCAGATTCAATCCACGTGGTTCCTGAAAGAGGAACTAGAAACAAAGGGTAGAAGACACAAGGAGGCTGATTTCAACTCAATATAAGGGAGAACTTTCTAACCCATTAGAGCCATTAAAATCTAAATGGGTTGCCTGCCAAGGTAATTAGTTCTCCAGTGGTTAAGTGTTTAAGTTTCTGATTTCATCCTCCTAACCACATATCCTGCTTCTCTGCCCAAATCTGCAAAACCAAAGCCCTAACTGCCCCTGACTTAAAGTGACTAAATAAGAGACCATGGCATCCTAACCTCTGTGGCTGTTGGGTCCAGGGCCAACCCCCAGTCTCAGCTGGTACAGTGCAGATTTCTTTCCCTGGAAATCAAAGTAGGGTCCCCCAAGACAGTCTTCTGGAGGAGGCATGGCTCCAGACCAAGCACTTCTTGAGGTGAGTTAAGATACTCCTGCTTTGACCCTCAAGGAATTGGGCACTCTGGGTATTGGGCTTTCCTTCCGTTCTTGGGGTTTCCAGGTGCCAGGGGGGCCCTTGGGGCTGGGCCAGCCAGGCCATACACAGCTGTCCATCCCACCTGTTTAGCCATTCTCCCAGGCAAGTCCTTTCTTCTTCCTCAAGGAAGAGTTGCCACCAAGCAAGCTTGGCAAGTAAATACAAGACGTTTACAAACCCCAAACCATTTTTCACTAGCTTGCTAGTCCCCTAAAGGTACTCGTAGAGTAAAAGACATGAAATTATCATTCTTGACCTTTGACTCCACACAAATCATCATTCCCTTGAAAGAGTGGCTATTTACAAAGCAGAATTCAACCATTCTGGCCTGAGAGACTCAACCTGGGATGTGCACTTTAAGAGGCAGATTTAGAGCTCTAGCCTCAGTTCCATTTAAGTTTTAAGTGCATTCAGTCCTTAAATGAATACTCATTTTAAAGAAAGCATTCAAGACTTTTGAGTGTTGCTTTCAATAGTAATACTTTACGTTTTGGAGGGGTGCACACATCGATTTACAAAGCATTTTTCAGCACCAGCACTTAAAGGAGCAAAGAGCGCACCCTGGAACATATGTGCTCAATGAATGTTAAAATCACAACTGAAAACTCAGATACCCCTGTCCTATTGAGGTGCAGGCAGATAGGGTATTGCCACCCACTCTCAGTTTACTGATGAGGAAACTGAGGCCTACAGATGTTCAGTGACTTGTCCTCTCACCTCATCTGCCAATCTTGTGCTAAACAGAGAAAGCAGAAGCCATGAAATTGAACTGGCTTCCCTTGCTGTTCTGTGTAAGGCAAGTAAGGCTTCACCGTAATCTCTTCATATGGCTTTGCACTCTGCCTTAATCTGAGCTGCAGAGTTTTGGTTGTCTAGGAGGTTTGGGGTCTGAGATGAGTTACACCACCTTCAAATATTACCATAGAGGTAAAGGAAACACTTTTGTAAAAAATTATTTTAGTAACTCAACAACCCGTATATTTTCCTGAGTTTCTTGGCTTTTTTTTTTTTTTTTTTAGATTTGAGAAAGACTTCATTATTGTCATGTTCTTTTTGGTTTTTTAAAGATTTAAGTGTTATTTTTTAAAAGTTTTTTTTTTCTTTTTCTTTTTATCCTTCTCCTCTTCCTTTTTTTTTTTTTTTTTAAGAGGGAAGACTCTAAAATTGGTGCCCAACTTCTCTTGCTGTCTTTTAAATAAACCTGTCACCTGCGCTCCTGATTCTTTATTTCTTCTCTGGCTGGCTCAGGGCCCATCTCAATGCACTTCCAGGAGTAGGTACAAAGACCACCACCACCCTATGGCTCTTGAAGACATCAAGAGCTTCCTTTCCAGGAGTTCCTGTGAGAATAGCAGAGCTAATCCCCAACTTGGGGCAACTATGTTCCAGGGCTGAGCCTTTCGAAGGAAAGCTGTGAGAGTGGCCCCTATATATTAATGGAAAGGAAGAGGTGACATTAATGGGACAGCTTTCTTGGGGCATAGCTTGAAACAGTCAAAGACAAGAATCAGTGGAGAATCTACTGAGGAAATTCTTGCCAATGTGGGTGGCAGAGAGGATGTTTGAAAGTGAGACATTACCATTTGTTGAGGGCCAGTTAAGTATTACTTATTTGTTTCTAGGTTCTTTCTTATGTTATCTCCTTTAATCCTCTTAAAAACTTCGTGAGATAGATGTTACTATCCTCTATTGCACGAATGAAGAAACAGAGGCCCTGAGAGGAGCAGGCACCTGCCCAAGGTCACACACCTGGTTCTCTGGGTATTCCTGTGTGTCTAACTTCAGTGCTCATGTTCTCAGGCTTTGTTGCAGCGTGCCAGCTGCCCCAACACTACCTGACAGGGAAGAAGGAGAGAGGAGATATCGGAAGCTGTTTTTCCTTCCTGGGTTTCTGCAATTTCTATGTGTAATACTGAGCCAGGGAAGGTCTGGAGCTGCTCTGCTCCTCTGATTGGTGCTTATCGACCTCTTCCCTTGTTGATCCCCACCCCAGGAACACACAGTCTTTAGTGCGGATGTCTCCCCAATTCCCTTCCCCCTCTCCTACAAGCTAGAGCTCTTATCCTAGAATTCAACCCTCCCCGGAAACAGGAATCTATGAGCTAATGTGTTAATCCTCCTATTCAAAAGGTTGCTACCTCCCTACTGTGAGGACCAGCGGCAGTCTATAACCTGCTGCATACAGTATTTCTGTCCTGGGGTAAGCCTTGTTCCAGCTTAATTATAGCACAAAGGGGAGTTTAGACCCACTCATGCACTTGTTTAAATTTACTGGGAGCAAATGGGGCTAGGAGATTTGGAAGGTAACAACAGGGTCTCGACTTCCAAGTTACTGGAGACCACTTGATGGCCAGGGCTCTTAGAGAAACTAAGAGGGCGTAGACAGGAGGGTCATGGATGTGAGATCTAGACAGAGGGATCCCTGTAATGAGCAGGAGAGTGTGGACAAGTTACCCTACCCAGGGCCAGGACTGGTCTAGAAGAATGTGGCCCTCCCTATGGCGTGCCATCGGAGCCTTTAAAAATATCGCCTTTATTGTGGTAACCTTTCTTGTGTGGTAAAGAACAGAGCTCCTGCTTCAACCAAGCAATCCTGATTAGGCCAAGAAAGAAGGGAATTGTGGGAATAGGCAGCAAGGGCCTTTCATAATGGTGGCAGACACTAAGAAGGGGCAGTGATGGCCTCTGTATCTGGCAGGGGCTTCCTGAAGGATATATGCCAGGTATAGTTATGGGTACTTGCTCCTACTTTGCTGAGCAAATGACACAGAGGAGAAGATCTGGCAGAGGATTAGTGCATCACATTCTGCTCCTTTCCTGCCTTTCCTCAATAACTGTGGCACAGTAGTACCAGGGGAAGGAGAAGAAGTGGGCCCTGGTCACTAGACCTTGGAGGCTGCAGAAAGGATCAGTGATTGAAGAAATAAGCACTGGACTTGGAGTCAGGAAACCAATCTCTTTCAAGCTCTCTGGCCCAAGGTTTTTCTTCATCTATACTCTAAGTGGGTTAGACAAGCTCATTCCTCGGGACCCTTCCAGCTCCAGTATTCCAAAATTTACCTCCTGAGGAAAGTTTCTAAAAGTTAAAGATAGTACAGGACATGAGATTGGAACACACAGAGGATGTTTCCCCTGGTGAGTCAAAACTAGTATACCATGGTGGTTGCTGTTGCCATGGTAAGCAGCCTTACCCCCACTGTTCACCCCTCCTGAAGCACTCATGTGAGGCCATGGCGGCCCCTGAGGGTCCCTGGGGCCCACTGAAGAGCACAAATCTAATGTTGCCCTCTAAAGACCATCTGACTGACAAAAGGCCTAGGATCCTAATGAGCAAGCTGGGCAGAGTGGGAAAAAAGTGCACCAAAATACACAGTAGTTATAATAATCCTGAGATTAGAGATAATGAATTTTTTCCCTTTTCTTTATCTTCCAACTTTCCAGGAAGGTGGTTATATCAATTTTTCTAAAAATTGCTTTGCTAAAAGAATATTTGCTAGGGGCAAGGTGATTGCGACCTCAACTAGGCTGAAGTTCACTTTGAAATTGTACTGTCCAATATGCTAATATTAGCCACTTATAGCTATTTAAATATAAATTGAAATTAAGAAAACTTAAAAATTCACTTCGTCAATTGCAGTAACCACATTCCAAGTGGTTAGTAGTCACACGTGCTAGTAGCTACTATATTGAACAGCACAAATATAGAATATTTCCGTTATCTCAGAAAGTTCTATTGGATAGTGCTACTTTGGAACATTTATGAAGATAGAATTGAAAGTCAAAGTTATATCAAATGTGTGCTAACAGTACAATGGCCCTATAAAAAATACCAAATGTCTTCAAAGCACCTACTTGGAAACCTTTGCTTATAGTAACATGATTGGTCCACTTTATTTTCTTATAGTAATTCAAAGAGGTGAACCCAACTTCTCTGGGCAACACTTGTTAGATGTGACTGTTATTGCCTGACTGAAAGTAATAAAACCATATTTCCTGAAAGCTTGATCTTACTGCTTTTACGGTAGTAACTGACCTTGACTCATTTTTCTGGATCCCAGTTATACCATCATTCTATAAGACAACCAGTTCATTTGAGAGGTGGCTGTTTTGCAAGATGAGTGAGATCTCCTGTCGATCTTGAAATGCCTGATAGGATTCCAAGACTAGTTGTTGCCTCCACACCATACTGACAGAAATCTAGGCCTTATAGCAGGGAGTAGGCATATGGGGTATAGTGGAGGTGGAGTGGGAACGGGGTAATAGCCCAGACAACAATGGCATTTGACTATTTCTTAATGCTTTTAGGAAATAAAAAAGTCTTCTTTATCAGGAGATTGGGAGCCCCTAGATATCCTGGTCTTTCCCTCTGATCCCTCCCCCAGCTAAGAGAACTGGACTCTTGCTGCGTTCTCACCCATTTAAATGCCTCAGTCCTTTTAAACATCATTAAGTGGGCTAGGCCACTGAGGCCAGGCCCTGTGTTAGGAACCATGGGCTCAGAAGTGAGCAAGATCCAGCCCCTGCCCTCAATCAAGTGTATCATACTTTAGCAGGAGACACAGACATCTAAATAATGTATTTCAACCCAGTGTGTTAGGTGTTATGTACAGACATGTACAGGGTGCTGTGGGAGCACAGAACAGAGAATGATGTATCCTGAATGCAGGAATAAGGAACATGCCTGGAGGAGGTGACATGAGTACTGAATAAAAGATGAGTAGAAGTTCAATAGCCATGAATGAGTAAAAGTTGGGTGTTCAAAGGAGCAGCATGGAGGTATCTAACAGTCTGGACTTTGGGTGCCTGAGCAAAAACTGAAAACAGTTTAATGTGACTCCAGCACAGTGTAGAGGTGGGTGGGAATAGGGGACACCTGGGTGATTGGGTTGGCGCGGCAGGTCACAGAAAAGCCTATAAGGAGTTTAGACTTGATCTAGAAAATAATGGAAACACACTGGAAGGCATATTGGCAAAGATGGACTAGAGGGAAATAAGTCTGTATGGAAAAAGTCAGTGGATTGTCAGAGGCCCTGCTTCTATTCCTAAGACACTTACTGGATTCACTCACTCAAGGTCACTCAGCTTCTAACCCAGTTTTATCTGTCTCTACAGTATATTCCATTGTTTCTGAAAGTGTACTTCAGGTAATAGCCTGGAATCAGCCAATAGGCTAATTTCCATTTATTTAACTGGTTTATTTGAATGACAAGGTGCAAGGCACAGTGCTAAACTCTCTGGGAACTATAAAGAAGGATAAGGCGTAGCTACTGCCCTCAACTCTCCTGCTTTTTGAATAATCCAGATATATATTATTGGGTTTGACTGTAATTTAAACCGGCAGTCCCCAACCTTTTGGGCACGTGTTCTTATGATAATCTAACTAACGCCTGATGATCTGAGGTGGAACTGAGGCAGTGATGCTAGCTCTGGGGAGGGGCTGCAAATACAGATGAAGCTTTGCTTGCCAGCCTGCCACTCACCTCCTGCTGTGCGGCCCGGTTCCTAACAGGCTACTATAGTATTGGTCTGCGGATCCCTGATTTAAACAGTAGCGAATGCACCACATCTTCAGGATTATAATGCTTTTTAATAATAACTTAAGTAATACAAATGCTTTTACCAAGAAACGATGCGAGTTTTAGGTAGAAATTTGTTCTACCAAGACTAAAATGTGGTATTTAGATCTTCTGATTGACCCAGAGAAGTGAGACCATGACTAGAAGTCCAAGTGAGCCAGTTTCTTCTGTGGCCTGGGACATATCTCTTCTCTGTACACCAGTTTATTCTTCTAAAAATAAGCAGGTCTAACAGTGCTTCTATATCTGATAAGGCTATGGCTAGAAAATTTACTATCAAGTCTCATTAACTACTTCAATATGCATTTACGTATGCAAGACATTTCCTTTTATGTTCTTTCTTCTTTCTTTTTAAACATTTTCTCCTTACTCTATTTCTCAGGAGGA
>NW_006442490.1:1285211-1297351 GCF_000325575.1 Pteropus alecto | reverse complement strand
AACATTTCAAAACTCTTCAAATGAAAATATGTGAGTCACGACTTGTGGGTAGCAAGTTAGGACTTGTGGGGACAGTGAGAAGGAAGGCAAACTCTGAGATCTGCCAGCAATTGTTTTCCCCCTTGATTCGAATGAAGGAAAAGATCATGTTATTTATACAGCATAAGGTTCCAGATTTTCAGGAATGAAATCTGAGCCCAGCATGTCAACATATTGGTCTGGTCTGTCTTGGAATCTACAGTAGATGGATTTCTTTGTGCTGGGAAACATTAGGAAGGTCAATATTCTTTTCTGATTTTTTTTTTCTTTTAAGGAAAGGTTTCATTCTCACACTCTAAAGTGGTAGTATTAGATATCACCCAGATAATACATTCAATGGTCATGCGACTTCAGTTTCAAACATAAAGCCCCAGGGCAAAGAGCTTTTATGTATTCAGTTACATGTTCTTTACTTTACAGATAGTGTTTTTCCACAAATACTCCCAGCCTGGGAGGAAATACAGAAGTGAACAATCAAATGAAATAAAAATAATAGTGATGTTAATAACAAGGAATTTCAAATTGCAAAGAACCTAGAAAGACATCAACCTGGGCTTTCCCTATCGCCTACAAGTTGCCCCAGAAAGGGGAACTTCATAGAAGGATCACCTCCTGGAGAAGGTGAGCTCTGAAGTAGGACAGCTGGAAGTCTGCCTCCTGGTCCTGCTATTGGCTAATGTGTAAACCTTGTAGTTATTCTCTGAGCCTCAGTTTCCTCTCCTGTAAAATCAAGGACAATAATACTTTCCTGCTTGAGCTATCCTGAGCACTAAAGGGATAATGTTTTCAAAGTGTCTAGTGCACAGTAGGCAACATTCAGGAAACTTGAATTTCTTTCCAGCTTCTTTAAGTCTTTTCCAGCCCTAAAACACTCTGGCCCCAATCCAGTTCCTTTGTCTTAAGAATCCAGTCCATGGCTTAGAAAAATCCCTAATTACCAATCACTGCAGGAGTACACACACCTGAATTGCTTCTTTCAGTTTTCCAAAATGTCACTAAAACTTTCTTCCTGAGAAATATTTGCCCAATTCACCGTCTCTTAAAGTGTGTAGCCACAGCTTTTCTCCTCTGATTTTATTTAACTTCCTTTCCACCCGGCTGTGGCAGAGCGAAGCTTAGGGAGAAAGGGTTTGCCCCTGGAGAGAGCTCCAGTCAGCCTCAGATTCTGCTCCTCCAGGTGTTTCGTTGCAAGCTAGAAATTTAGCAAGTGTTTCCCACGTAGGAAGGGCACATGCATGGCCCATTTTCCAAGCTCTGGCTTTGGAATTAGTATATCCAGAAATAGGGTCCCTTGGGGGGTTGGTTTCTTGGTGGTTTGATTACCGTGGCATGGGTATAGAGGGCTGCTGCCTGGTGGTCCTTCTCTGGGAAGGGAACTCCTTGTTCTGAACTCCTTAATTCCAGGAAGCCATCAAATATATATTTATAAAAGTAACATATATAATTTATATATATTTATAACAGTAATATAAAAACATTACAGAACCTTTGAAAAGTGAAGAAAAGACAAAACCCCTTCATATTCATAATTAGAACTCCTAAAGTCAGACACCAGTAGTATTTTGCTGTTTTTTTTGGGTTTTTTTGTTTTTTATCCCTTAGTCCTCTCCCAGTGCTGGCTTGCTTGCTTTATTTGTTTGTTTGTTTGTTTGTTTGTTTGTTTAGTATGTACGCTTTTTGGTGCCTTACTTTTCATGCTATAAACTTTTCTAAGTGGGTACTTCATATTTATTATTTTGTAATTGCAGCCTACACACACCTAGGGGATTCACTATCACTTATTTTACAATTTTCTGTTTAGCACTCTAGGTCGTTTCCAATGTTTCTATTGTAATTAACTCTACGATGAATAGATATTAGTGAATTAATGCCTTTTCACCCAAATTTATTACTATCTCCTTAAAGTCATCTCCTAGGAATGGAAATATGAGGTTAATGAGTATGACCATGTTTATGGTTCCATAAATTTTTCCCAAATGCTTCCCAAAGTGTTGAACCAACTTACACTCTTACCTGCAGCAGGTGAGAGTGTCCCTTTATCACACCCTTTCCAGCACAGGCTACTATCTTGTAAAAAAAAGTTCTTTTTTTTTTTCAGGGTATCTATGTTTTGATTTATAGTGAGAGGAATGCTTCCCCTCTCCCTTGAATTTGATTACTAGTTTTTTTTCTGTTTTGTTTTTTAAGCAAGCCTTTTAAAGTGAGTGGAATGTGAATGAAGAAAGATGGCCTAGTAAATAAAAACTGGGAGGTTGTCCCAGTAATGAAGGTAAAGGAGAAATGATGAAGTGGAAGAAGTGAATGAAAGTTCTCCATGGAAAGGAAAGGAAAGGGAGAGTTGGGGATGAGTTTGGGAGGAGCTAAATTGTGAAGCCAAGTCCATTGATGTGGTCCAAGCTGCAGGTGTGAGAAAGATGAATTTAGAAGCAATGGTTTGGACCAGTTGAAAGCAAAAAAGGCTGGACTCCAGACCTGAAATCGGCATCAAGGATTTGGCAAAGAGATGAAAGAGAAGTGAATTTTGAATTAAATAAATGACAGAGTCTATCAGGTACAGGAGGGAGGGAATTCTCCACTCTGGCTCCTATTTATTGAACACTTTCCCTGTGCCCAGATACTTTTTGGAGGCTATCTCAATGAATCGTCACAATAACTGAAGGAGAGACGTAACATCATTATCCTCATTTTACAGATATGGAAACTGAGCATATGAGGGGTTCAGTGTTCCAGCCAGGCCTCATATTTATTACAAGTAGCAGAAAGGATGATTGGAAACCATGCCTTCCTACTTCAAATTTAGCACCTTCAGGATCAAGAACAAGATTTAGACAATGCAGGAAGAGAAACAGCATTTATCTAGATCATGGAAGCATGGAGGTCAGGCCTGGGCAGAGAAAGCCTAGAGAGACTAATGGCCTACATACCCAAATTATTTTTGGAGAGGTGGCTAAGGGACCCCAGAATCCCACTTTGAATCTGAATAGGTTATTCCTGAAGGCCTGCCCCACAAGTGAGGCCTAACAAGCATTCTAATTTCTAAATCCTCTGCTATTTGAAATCCTAGTGTCTTAGAGCTTTACCCATCCCCTCCTTCAGGATACCAACACCTCTTGAGACCAGCATAGTGAGTGCAAGCACAAAGATTTCTGTCTGCCTAAACATGCTTTACTCTCCCTTAGATCAATGAAAGAATGTGTCTCCTGCTCAACTTCAAGTACATCGTACTCTACCAATTAAAGTGGAAACTCTGCCAGGGTTAGTAGGTTTGTGGTAGACAATGCCAGAGTTAAATTTTCAAAGGCATTTCTCTCCTAGACCCTTATTTCAACTCCTCGTTATTTAACTAAGAAAGTTGGATTTGAAATGTAGATTATGTTTTACTGGTCACCAATACAAATGCATTCATATTTCACCCCTTTCCATTCTGCACAGAATCTTCCAAAGTATGATTGTGTAGTACATGTCCTTTAGAGATATGAGTAACAGAGGTGAGTCATGGAACCAGGAAAATATCTTAGTGTGGCTGGTTTCCAGGCCTGGGTTTCCAGAAGCCCCACACTCAGCACTCAGCAATGAAGAAAACCCAGTTGATCTATTGTTTTACAGTATTACAGTATTACAGTTTTACAGTATTACAGTATTAACAGTAATAACTATTATGGTCTTCATATTCATATTGTCATATATATACATGTATACATACCTTATACATATATATACATATATATTTATATGTGTATGTATTATATATATGTGTGTGTGTGTGTGTGTGTGTGTGTGTGTGTAAAATCTGTAAGTAAATACTCCAAAATGTTAGTATCACCATGGTATGTTACTGGGTGATTGTATTATAGCATATTTTTTAGACATTTTTTGAGGAACAAGAGCCAGGGTTTTTATTTGTTCACTTTTTGCATTTGAAATACTCCTCGATGACATCCTTAGCCTGAGAGCATTTGCCATAGTCCACACAACTGCAACCAACCACTTTACTGGGTTTTCCCTCTCTGTTGATTTTACAGAGGCCTACCCAGTCCCCCAGTTTCTTGTTGTCATTAACCTGATTTAGGCTGATTTGGTGTTCAGCACGAAGGGCCTCCACAAACTTGACATACAAAGGATCATCACAGTTAGATGCAAGCACACACAGATGGGGATGGTCTGAGACTTTGGCAGCTTCTCAAATTCCCCATTCTAGGCCCTCGTGGATAAGGGCGGTCTTCAGCATCTCTGATAGAGCAATATTAATGTCTGTTACACCTCCAGCATCAGTGCCTTCCTTGGACATGGCAGGTTACAGGTGAATGCACCCAAGTCTTCTCCTCTGCTATACTTGGTGGTAGAAAGGGAAGTGCTAGATGTTTCCTTATATGTACTTTACTCTGTTTTCCAAAAATTTCAATAAGAAGGATGATTTGCTTTGACATTTGGAAAAACAGAAAACATTCAAAGTTGTTTTAGTCAGGACCATCAAGGTGATGCATCACCTGGCATATTTTTATTTCGCATTTAAAACAAGCTGGCCTGGAGATGGGGGCAGGATGGGGAGGGAGATTCAAAGGGAAAGGCTGTTTCATTGAGGGCCTGTTATTTACTAGGTATATTTCTGCTGTTTATTCAGTTCATCTTCCAACAAGGCCGGGAGGAAGGTTTTTACTAGCACTAAGTAATACAGATGAAGAAACTGAGGCTTTGAAAGACCATGCAGCATAGCTAAGAACACACAGTAAATCGGTAGAAATTCTGGGCCCAGAAGGCAGGTCTGTCTACTTCAGAGCTTCTGCTCATTAATTATATACCATTTTTCTCCCATAATATATACACTCACATATATGAAATATGATTCCGGGCCTTTCAAATCTTACAGTCTAGTTGAGAAGATAAGATAAATACAAACAAAAACATACACACCGGCAGTAACTTAGTTCTAAGCACTCATTACAGACAGAAGTCGGGTGTATCCCAGCTTGAAAACTCCGCCTCTTGGGCGTTTGGGAATGCTAGGCTGGGCTGCTGGGCAGGAAATGGGGCTTTTATCCATAACCGGCCTTGCCTCTGAAGTTTTTAAGCTTTGACCAGGACTGGAATCTACCATTGCTGTCTCAATTCATCAAATTGCAAATCTAGGTTTCATTCCATTCTGTCTTTAACAATTAGGGCAGTGCTTCTCAAATTTAAATGCGTTTAGGAATCACCTGGGGATCTTATTAAAATGCAGATTCTGAAGGAGTAGGTGTCAAGGCTGAAAGTCTGCATTTCTAATTACTCTCCCAGGTGATGCTGATCGTGCTAGATTGAAGACTGGGTAGCAGGCACTAAGGAGTTAAAAGCTAACCCAGACCCAAACCTCAGTCACCTCTATCCCGCCCCAGGCAAAGTACTGGGTTGCTCTGTGTTTCCCAGTGGGCCAAAGAAAAAGCCTCCAGCCCGCAACGGCAGCGGGAGGGATTTCTATCTCTGAGCCTCACCCCAGCGAGAGGGCAAGTGATTGTCCAGGCTTGGGCCTGGGCTGAAAAGGTAGCCATGTCCCAGGGAAGATGCCTGGGCTCACTTTGGCCTCAGTGGAGTCCAAGCCTTCTCCTTTTCCATCCCTCTCCAGGCTTTCACGTGGCCCAGGCCTCCTCTTCTTCCATCTCTCCGCAGCCTGCTGCCACCACCTCCTCCGCCAGCACCACCGCCGGGCCACAAACAAGAACAAGGAGGCCCATTCCTTCCTGTTGGATCTGGGGAAGTACTCTGTGCCTGTCAGGCTCATTTAGCGCTGGGCTGGCTACCTCTCTCTTGACACCTTTGACCACCTGTCTGGGTAGTCTGCTCCTGGACCTGCCTGGCATCAGGGGACTGGCCCTGGTGGCTCTCTGAAGCCCCTTCTGGTGCAGTGAGTCAGATCCCCAGATGGCCCCATGGCCCTGGGGGACAGGCAGCTTTGCTGGGACCATGGATATTAGCAAAGGAGGCAGCTATGCAAGGTGGTGCAGCCAGAACAGAGGGGTACCGTCTATATTGCTTCTCCTTATGCATAATAGATCATAATTATACTACTTGGAACGTATGTGGGGTCTGCTTTCTAGAAGCTCAAAGCTGAGTAAAGTATTGGGTACACTTTTTGCTAGTCTGACTACCATCCATAACTTTGTTTCTATGGGAAATGATTTCCAATTCTCAAACGGTGCCTGATTGCATGCTGAGAACTGCCTGCACAGAGAGGAGAAACAATGTAAGGCAGTACTGTACTCACTAAGAGTCAGAGGAACTGTTTTGAGAATGTGTGTTATAGTTCAGAGGAGGGAGGTGTTGACAGAAGGGGAGCATGAGCTGTGCCTTTCAGAAGGAATAGGATTTTGGTAGGTGGGCTAAAGAGGTATAGAACACTGAGAGAGGAATAGGGTGCTCACTATACATGCTGGGGAAAATGGAAGGCATTCTGGTTGGAATTAAGGGATTTCAAGTCAGATGGGATCGGAATTGCCTACAGATGTTTCATATGAGAGGAGAAGCAGGGGAAAGGGAGAGAGAGAGGAGAAACACAATTTATCATCACTGCTTGGATCTACCCAGGTGGTTAGTACTAGAACCAAAATTTGAATCCAGGTCTGTGTGGGTGATTCTATAACACTGTGCTTTATTACTCCTGCATATGTCCCTGACTCATATTTTGAGCTTAAAAATGCCCAGGCAAGTCCATATTTCTGAATATGTTCCAAGGGTCACCTGGCCCAGGTCCTGAAAAGTCAGAAGCCATAGTGACTCTCTTAAATTCCTAGAGCTGCCATTAAAAATGATCACAAACTAGATGGTTTAAAATGATGAAAATTTATTCTCTCACAGTTCTGGAGGGCAGGAGTCTGAAATCAAGGTGTAGGCAGGAGTCAGGCGTCTCCCAGGATATTGGGAGATTGGGAGAAGGATATTGGTTCTGTTTCTCTCCCTGTCTCTCTCTGTCTCTGTCTGTCAGTCTCTCTCTCTCTCTCTTTCAACAAAGAGAGCCGGTGTTCCACTCTGCTATGGGACCAGGAAGAGCCAATATCTCAGATCAAGATGATGGGCCATCTGTTGGAAAATTCTCTCTTGCTTTGGTTGGGGGAGGATGGACTTTTTGTTCTATTCAGCCCTTCAACTGATTGGATGAAACCCACATAAACTATGGAGGATACTCCGCTTTACTCAAAGACTACTGATTTAAATGTTAATCTCAAAAAAATGTTAATCTCAAAAACCCTCACAGAAACACCCAAAGTAATGTTTCACCAAATATCTGGGCATCCTGTGTCCCAGCCAAGTTGACACATAAAATTAACCATCACACCTTCCTTGCCTGTTCCAGCTTCTAGTGGCTTCAGGCAATCTTTGTCTTGGGGCTGCATGATTCTAATAGCTGCCTTTTTATCTTGGTTTTCTCCTCTTTGTGTTTATGTTCCAATCTCTCTTCTTTTCTCTTATAAGACCACCCATCATCAGATTTAGGGCCTGCTCTAAATCTAGGAAGATCTCATCTCAAGATCCTTAGCCTAATTATATCCGCAAAGACCATTTTTTTCCCAAATGTCACAATTATAGTCTCTGGACATTAGGACATGAAAATATATTTTGGAGGGGCCACCGTTCAACCCACTAAAGTGGTATCCCCCAGCCGAGGAGTTCTGCTGGAATGGCTACTTCCTAGCTTCAGGTAAAAACAAAAAAGACTCCACTATTAATAATAATCCCTTTGCAAAGGGCAAGCCAGACACCATCCAGGCTGGTTATTGTAAGTGTGGTGTCATGCTGATGGTGGGAGGCAGAAGGAGCTCCCACCAGGAGGAGCTGCCTGGCCCATCCTTAAGTGAAATGAGAAGAGAGGAGGATGTTCAGAGAGCCTTTTAAAATTTTCCTTAAAACTTTATTTTTATGATATGTTTGTTATTTATTTTATATAAAACTTTCCCACAGTGGTCAGATATAAAAGGTTTCATTTTTGTGTCTTCACTTTTTTTATTATAAAAACATTTAACATTATAAGAAATTTGAAAGTGCAAAGACAAATAATTCCTAAGCTGTCTGCCCTAATGCAACTGATTTCTTTTCTTTGTATTCCCTTTCATTATTGTCCACATATGTCTTAGCCCCTTTGTGAAGTCTTTCCTCACTTCTTCAGCAAGCTTTAATGTTCCTTCTGCCCTCCAAAAGCATTTTGTGAATTATAATACCTTTCAGTATGTTTGCATGACTTCCACTTAGACTGAACCTTCTCCTGAGCAGGGAACCATGTATTATCACCTTGGCGTTTCCTATGCATAGCACAACACCTAATACATAAGTTTCTCAAATGAATTAATTCATGTATATGCATAGTCATAATCATGGTAAACATGTAATTGGTGATTTGCTTTTGTTACTGAGCATCAGGGTACACACATTTATGTGCCATTATTTTTCACATAATATATTTCAATAGCTTCCTAATATTCTATTCCATTAATGAACAGTCATCTTCTTAATCATTCCCTTCTTACTAGAAATGATTGTTTTTAGCTTCACACTATTCACAGTTATCCTGAATTGAATACCTTCATATGTAGTGCTTCTTGGGAGTTTTTCCAATGAATGAACTTTCCAAGAATGGGATGAACATTTTTTTTTAAATTCTCGATAACATTTTGCTTCTCAAAATTAAACCAATTTGCATTAACATTGTATAAATCTAACATTCTAACCATAATTCTATCACTATTGTATTTTTAAATTATTTTGTAATTGTTTTCAAATATTATCTCATTATGATTTCTATTTCTTCTATTTGAATTCAAAGAAATTTAGTAAACACATTTAATTTGAGTCCTATATGTAATTCACACTTTAAAACCTAGGTATATCTAGAGGTTTACAGGTCTCCAGGGGTGCATATGTACCTCACATGGACAAGAATAAAAGTAAAATTTAATATTTAGTAAAAAAAAAAAAAATGGCCCTGAAAAGAGAAGTCACCGTCTCATTACAGATCAGGCATCATAAAGCAAGACCTCCCTGAGGCACATATGAAATGATCCATTCTGGACCAGCTCTGAGACACTCCTTCAGCCACACTGGTTAAAGCCCCCACATATTTATAGCGAAGAAGAAGGGAGACTAACCATGTCTTTAATAGTAGGAAACTGTTTTACGGCTTTACTGATATTATATGAGCTCTGTCTGTCTTTTCAATAAATTATTTTGCTACCTTCTTGAATCCCTTTAAGCCACTTTCAGTATTTAATATCTAGACATTTGACTAAATAAATACTGACTACTGAGTTTATATTTGGTGCTATTGCTGATGGTCTACATTCTTTCCCGAATATCTGTTTCCCTCCAATATTATTTCCCTTCTGTCTAAAGAACTTATTTCTTCTAGTACAGGTCTACTGACAATAGTTTTCTTAATTTTCTTTTATCTGAAAATACCTTCATCTTCACTTTTTAAGGATCCTTTCATTGGCTACAGAATTTGGGGTTGACAATTTTTCTGTAGGCACTTTAAGAAGTTGTTCCACTGTCTTCTGGCCTTTGTGGTTTCTGATAAGAAGACCATGATCATTTGAATCACTGCTCCCCTATATATAATATTTTGTTTCTCTCTGGCTACCTGCAATATTTATTTTTTTATCCTTGGCTTTAAACTACTTGATTATGATGTATTAGGTATTGTTTTCTTTATATGTATCCTGTTTGGGGTTCACCCAATTTTGGAAGTTTTTGATCACTATTATATATATTTTTTCTTTTATCTTCTCTCCTTCCATGACAATTACCTATATTTTAGATCTTTTGATATTGTCCCATGGATCTCTGAAGCTCTGCTCATTTTATTTTCTGTTCTTTGTTCTCTCTTTTCTTTAGATTGGAGAATTTCTATTAATCTATCTTCATATCTTTTCCATTCTGCTCTTGAGTCCATTCAGTATTTTTCCCCAGATGCTGTATTTTTCAGTTTAAAATTTCATTAATTTTTTTATAGTTTCTATTTCCTTTCTCGAGATTTCCTTCTTTTTCCCATTCATTACAAGCATATTTTTCTTCACCTCATTAACTACAGTTATAATATTTCCTTTAAATGCTTTGTCTGATAATTCTAACATCTGGAGTCATCTCTGTGTTGAACTCAGCTGATTGTCTTTTCTCTTGAGAACGAGTTGGTCACATTTTCCCGTTTTTTTTTGTTTGTTTATTTGTTCATTTTGCTTTTGTATGATGGGTAGTTTTGGATTGTATACTGGACATGCGAATTGTTAGGTTGTGCAGAATCTGGATTCTAGGATATTTGTCCAAAAATCATTGATTTTTTTTTTTTAAATTTTAGTAAGCAATTAACTTGGTTAGCCTTGGACCACAAACTCTGTCTCACCTATGGAGGACATTAGCTCAATTATCAGTTAAAATATTTTAGTTCTAGCTGTAATGTGATTTGAGTCTACCTCAGGCATGTAGGGTACAAGGGCCCAGGTATCAGCAAGAGAACTTGGCTAAGTCTACGCACAGAATATGGGAGTTTTCCTATTCTGCTTCTCTCTTCTCCAGGATTCCCTCAGCATTTTCAAGTGGCTGTGGTTGCCGTGGGTTCTGACATCTGGTTCTTTAGGCCAGACAACTGAAAGGTTTTCTATCAGAGTTTTCGCCATCTTGTGCCATGCTGTAACAGCAGTCTGTGTTCAGGCTAAAACCATAAAAAATAAAAACTCACCCCATGCCAGTTCTTTCTGACCAGTTTCAACTCCCATTCAAAATCTGCCTGTATTTTTTTTTTAATTATCCAGAATCTCTAGATATCCTCAGAGTTTGTAGTTGTTACCTTCAGGGAAGTTGTTCTATTAACAGCTTAATCCACCATACCTGGAGTGGAAACACTTTTCTATTTTTGAACTAAAAAAAGTTGAGGGATTTATCCCTTGTTAAAAAAATTAATATATATGCATTATAAAATAATATGACATATAAAAACACAAAGAAAAATTTATATTTACTGTTAACATTTTGGTATATTTACTTCATTTTTTTATGTATGTATATTCAAGTGTGCTTATATAAGCACAGAAATATATATATATATATATATTTCTTATAAACTAAAACAGAGATACACGATAGATATATTATAACCTCCTTCTCCCCCCAACCCAGTTTAGCAATATATAATAAACACTGAAAAAGAGCTATTCTGGGTTTAAGAATAAAGGGTTGGAGAGTTTACTGAAGATAGACTGAAAAATGAGAGCTTGGATCTAAAAGGGTATGTTGCTGAGCAGTGGTATCTTTGAGGGTGAAGGCTAAGAAGGGCCTCAGGACTCTGCCTTGTTGGCATTATAGAGAAGGGTAAACAGTGTCTTTTTCTGGGCCCTAAATACCTGGGGAGGAGGTGAGGATTTGGGATAGGGCTGTGGTTTCTTCTGCTGACTCTTGGCTATTAGAGACTCTGATGGGAGAAAGTCCCAGCCCTAGAGTCTGTGGTGGATTAGGTAGGCCACACAGATAGCTCTGCAGGACACTGGGAGTCACTGTAGCTCCTGGGTGGCCCCTCCAGTTGCAGGTCCTGACTGGTATTAAATGCACATGGAAGAGGTGAAGACTGGGAAAAACTGATTTATTGGAGCATAGCTAACAACTACTGCATTGATTTGAGTTTTTAGGTGTTATCAGCTATAGCAGGGGATAAGTTCCTTCAGAGTCAAATTACCTGATGAGAATTCACTCCTTGTTTTTATAATCAGTCTCCATTTGTATAGGTTTGACTAGGGTATTCACTTCTTTTCCCTACTTGTCCATTTTTTACAGTATGTTGAATCTTTGATTAGATCTTTAGAACTGTAGCTTCCACCCAATTTTGTTAATTCCTGACTTCAAACTTAGTATGTTCTAATCTGGGCTCATCACTCTCCTCCAGGTCTTACTCATCTTCTTTCCTTTTATATTTTTGTTCAGGATACCACCCCTAGGTCACCTACTTTAAAGTGTCCTCACTGACCCCCCTCTCTCTCACTTCTATCTTACAGTCAGTTGCTACATTGTGGTGACTTTTGTTCTATGAAGAGGAGCCACTAAAGGCTTTTGAGTAGAGGAATAAGATGTGATCAGATGTGGGTTAGTCTAGA
>NW_006442490.1:1266172-1285155 GCF_000325575.1 Pteropus alecto | reverse complement strand
TAGGCGATGCAAGGGATTAAAGCAGTAATTCTGAAGTGGAGGAAAGAATTTCAAGAGACAACTCATAAATGGAATACCAAAAATTTTCAAAAGCAGTGCTCACTTTGGCAGCACATGTACTAAAATTGGAACTGAAGATTAGCATGGCCCCTGCGCAAGGATGACACACAAATTCGTGAAGCATTACATATGAAAAAAAAATTCGAAAGCAGAGGAACTCTTAAAAATCAAAAAGATAGGTAATATCCAAAATATATTTTTTTAAAGAAAACTTTTTAAATTAAGTATATAATATACACATAAAAAGTACACAAATAAGCATTCACTTGATGAATTTTTACAATCTGAGCACACCTATGTAGCTATTACCCAGATCAAGAAATGGCATTACCACATTACCAGCATCCTAGAAGCCCCCTTAATGTCCCCTCCCAGTCATTTGTTCCCCTGCAAGGATAGTCACTATAACTAATGCCATAGATTAATTTTGCCTGTCTTTTAACTTTATATGAATGAAATTCTATAGTATATATTCTTTTACGTCTGGCTTCTTTCACTCAACATTATGTTTGTGAGATTTATTCATGTTGTGTTTTTTTTTTTTAATAGAAATAGTTATTCCCTTCTCAATGCTGTATAGTATTCTATGGTTAATGGACCTTTGCATGGTTTCTATTTGGGAATTATTATGAATAGTGCTAGATGAATGTTCTTGTATTTTGGGGAATTATTATGAATAGTGCTAGATGAATGTTCGTGTTTTTTTTTAATAGAAATAGTTATTCCCTTCTCAATGCTGTATAGTATTCTATGGTTAATGGACCTTTGCATGGTTTCTATTTGGGAATTATTATGAATAGTGCTAGATGAATGTTCGTGTTTTTTTTTAATAGAAATAGTTATTCCCTTCTCAATGCTGTATAGTATTCTATGGTTAATGGACCTTTGCATGGTTTCTATTTGGGAATTATTATGAATAGTGCTAGATGAATGTTCTTAGATATATCCTTGACCTAAATGTATACATGTGTATACATTTAGGTCAAGGATATATCTAAGAGTGATTTTGCTTTTTCATAGACTATCTACCTCTATTTATATCTATCTATCTATCTCTGTCTGTCTGTCTATCTATCTATCTATCTATCTATCTATCTATCTATCTATCTATGACTTCCATGTAATTTTCCAATGTGCTTATATCAATTTATACTCTGCTTAGCAATGCAAGAGAATTCCAGTTATCCCAATGCTTGGTATTTTCTGCCTTTTAAATTTTTAGCCATTCGGATAGATATGGTGATGGTGTCTTTTGCTGCCCTTCTATTAGATGCACCAAATGGAATCACATACATTAATTAACTTTGAATTAAAAGTAAGTCAAATAAAGAGTGAGCCTGCCTTCAAGCAACTCTAAATCCAGTGAAAGATTCACTGATATGTAAACAGATGATTACAATATATACTATGTGCTATTATTAAGTATTGACTTATAGTAGAGGGAAGATAATGTTCTAGGTTAGTTAGGGAATGAGTAGTCTGCTCTGTCTATAGTATGGAACACAGATTGGAGAGGCCTAGAGAAAGAAAAGAGACCAGTTAGGAGTCTATTAAAATAGCGTAATTGGGAGGTGAATAAAGAGCAAAGTCCTGGAATTGTTAAGCAGGTAGAATTAATATGACAGAATGGAATTACCAGATGGTGATATTAAGGAAGTAGAATAAACAGTTGGCATCCAATGTAATGTGGAAAATCAGAAAGTTATCAATGGTGATTCCCAGGTTTTGGACCCAGGTGTTTGGGTGGTTGCTGTGGTTATCAGTTGAGAGAAGGAAAACAGGTAAAGAAGAGGGTTAAAAGTAGGAGGTAGAAAGATGTATTCAATTTGGACATGCTGAGCTTGAAAGGCCTATGTGATATCTGGGTGGAGGTATCATCAGGAAGCATTTGGAAATATGGGCCTGCAACTCATAAAAAAAAGTGATGGGAGAGAACTATGGATATTATTTGAAGGATATTTGGTGTTTGGGAAGTATTTGAACAATGGGAGTACCTGGAATTAATAAGGAGATGGCGAGTAAGCTTAGGACAGAACCCTGTGGAACACCACATTTAAAGGGCAAGTAGTAGAAGAAGATGACTTTCCCCCAAATGAGACTAAGCATAATTATAGCTGCAAGGTGGGAGGAGAAGTAAGCAGAGAGAGAAAATTTGAAGACATAGGAGGCAGACACGATGAGTCATGTAGCAAGGAGTCAGAAGTGGGGAAAAAAATTGGCATTAAGACACTGCAGATGAGGAGGGACACCCCTTGCTGACACTGGGGGAAATGAAGAAAGAATAGGTTGGGAAACACATACATACATATAGATATGTTTGAAGAGAGGGGAAAGAAGTAAAAAGTTCACACTTAATGGCATATATCTCTGTAAGGATATCAGAAAGGAATCCTGCTAAGAGTGAGGGAGGCAGAGGTGGGGCTGGGGGCTTGGATCAGTCATTATGGTAAATGAGTGGTACAGATGATTAGTGGCAAAAATAAGATTGCAGAGCAACACTGAAGTCTTTACTAAGGTCAGCTATCAAGTAAGTCAAGATTCCCCAAGAGAGAGGGAGCCATGGTAAAAACAAACGAACAAGCAAATCTAGCATCTCTCTTTGAGCCAATACCCTAGCAATCCACTTCATGCTGAGCTTCTGGAGCCTTGCTATTTTGTTGAAAGGGTCTCAGGGAAAGTACCTTTAGGTGGAAAGTAAGTCAGACTAGGGGAATTCTCAATGTATTTATGAATTGAATGATGGGAAGGGAAAATGAACTCATGTCAGATGTGATGTCCTTCAGCTAAGTTTCTCATCTGTCTCCCCTCTAGTCACATTTTCCTTATTATACCTACAACTGGATTGCCTTACCAAGCTTTAGGTCTTGGGATCCAGCTGCATCCCTTTTTATCCAGGCTGGTGGTAGCAGTGATATAGTAGAATTCTCAATTCTCTTAGTTGACAACTTGGGAATTTTAGCAATCAAGTCAGAATGAATTCAATTAGCTTTCACCTTTTTGTGCTGTTTTGTGCTGGCTGGAATCCTCACCCAGACATCAGCACATCCTGTTCTTGCATTTGATACAAGTCAGTGGTAAAATGAAGGCACCTTACAAATCATAAGTTACACTTGAGAAACACAGGCCAAGAAGCATCATCTTTCCAATTAGGTGGGTAAAAAGAAAATATTTTGATTTAATAGGACCTCCAATGAAGATCTCGATACACTGTTAGCAAAATTTTGGATGTTAACCAAAATCTGTCCATCAACTTGCAATCTAGCAAATATAGCTTCTGCATGGGAATTTTACTCTAGATGGGACTACATTTCATCCAGGAAGAGCTATCTGGATGACTCTTATTCAAGATGCAGGTGTGTTGGGAAATTTAAGTAGCTAACATTTGTGAAACACTGTACTCTTTCAATGAAAGTTGTTTTGAGAATAGTCTACTATTGTTAACATCATCTTCTTTTTGAGACACTTCAGGAGTCAAAGTGCTTGTTTTCATACTAGTTTTAGGAAACAAAGGTGTTGGACTGTACCGAGTTAATCCATTTCTACAAAATGCCCAAGAATCCAGCATGAATTGGAAAGTGGTGACAAAAGGGACCATCTGAAGGTTCAAAGACCTCAACATCAATTATGCCAAGAAATGCTAAGCAAATTAGCACTTTGGCTAATTAAAAATAAACACTTAAAGTAGTTAGTGAAAATGGCCCCTCACCTTGATAAACAGTCAATTTGTTTGAGTAGCATTTCCAGTGTTAATTGAGATCTGGGTGACTCACTGCCACAGTGGCCAAAAATTAGTCCTGAAAAAAAAAATAAAGAGAAGATATTCAGAGGCTAGGTCATGGCTTTTTACATCTGCACACAGCTCCTAGGCCAGCCCTTTAGAACACCAGATGATTACGCTTTACTTCCTGACCTCCCTTCCAAATTGCAGTTCTTGAAGTCCCACTAAAGGGCTTTGCAGGCTGTTTGTTATTGTGTGGAGTGCTGAGGATTTGATGTTTGCCTGAAATGACATCCTGACAGACTCGTTTCCCAAAATGATATTTCACTAAGAAAACTTTTGAAAACAAGGACCAAAATGTGGACATAAACTCCAATGTTCTCTGCAGGCCTAAGACCCCATGAGTGGACTGGGATGGTGTGCAGGGGTAAGGGTAGAGATTCCTATGAACCGAAGAAAATCTTAAGTTTAAGGCAAGGTATATTTTAGAGTCCCTAGGGAGATGTGAGCTTGGGAGACTTCTGACTTCTTCAGTGTGGAAACCATGCCAAAAGTAACTAGAGAAATAAACCAAAATGTTGAGCCTGGCAGCATGAAAGATTGAGTAAACCCATAATTCGGTCATTTGCAAAGTGGCTGGAAAAATCGCCTCTTGTTGGCAGAGCAGTCCCATGTAGGCGATGACATGTCAATAATGAAGTGCCTGTCACACCCACTTGTGCCAGGTCTTTGGTTCTGGATGCCACAAGGGAGAATGTACCATTTAACTTAAGGGCACAAACAGACCAAATCATTTTATGGTAAGGCCTAATCCAGTGCTTTCAGCTCTCTGAACAGGTAGTCTGACTGTTATTGAGATGCTTGCTTTGCTGTAAACAATGTAGTTGCTTCCATATCTTTTTCCATAAGCCCCCTTCTTTGGGAAACCCCATTAACATGCACTTCAGAGAGTCAAGTCAAAACAGGCCAGAAACTACTGGCTACCTATTCTGTGTTCAATATGGTACCAGGCACCAGAGGAGAAGTAGTATATTACTTTGTTGTGAGGAAGAAGAGAGACACAACATAATTAGAAAAAGTTATGACAGAGCATAGACTCAAGCAATGGATTTCACAGTGGCAGAGGGTTCACATTTCTGTGGAGTCATAAGTTAACATTTGGGAAAGAGATGAAGAGGGTGAAAGGCATTTCAGGTGGAAGATTACAGCATGAGCAAAGATGCTAAGGCAAGAATGAGCATGGCCAGTGCAGGGTCAATGAGGATGAAGGAGAGTAATTTTTAGAGAAAAGTTAGAGGTAAAGGTGGACTGAGGGAGAGTGTTCAATGCCACAATGAGGACTTTAGAATATGATCCCAAGACAATAAAGAAGACCATAGAAAGACAGGGATGCCAACAAAGGAGCATTTGTAGCAGATGCCTATAGTTCTGTGTGTTAGGAGTTGGAATTGTTGGGCTGGGGGTGTTGCAGCACTACAGACATTCAGTGGTGAACACTTACCCTAGGCTGGGGGTTTTGAAAATAGAGAGACAGCACTGCCTATGGCACAAGCAAAGGCTTTGGAGCCAGACACACCTGGGTTCAAATACCCCTCATTCACCACTTATGAGCTATGTAACCATGAGCAAGAAACCTCACCTCTTGAACCTCAGTCTCCTTTTCTGTAAACTGGGACTAATCCTTTTGCTTGCCTCATGAGGAAATGGTATAGATGAAAGGAAGTATATCTATAGCATATAGGCAGCCCCACTAAATTTCTCATGTTCACACTCATTTGAAGAGACTTTTTGAGAGAGAACCAACAGGACTTGGTACCAAGTAAGACTAGAGTTGTGGGAGATGGGGTAGTCACTGATGATTTCCATGGTTCAAGGTAGGAACAAGAGTGGCCTAAATGCCCAAGCCTGGGAAATGAGCTGGTCCTGAGTGGGGCAGTGACAAGTCAAGTTCTATTTTAGTCAACATTTGTGAGGGCAAGTGAAACTACCTCCTAGTCATTTGTTTCATATATATATTCATCTTTATCTGTGCTCAGGCTCCAAGTGGGCCTTGTTTAGAGAAATGCTATAGCAATGCAGAGAAGGTATATTTTTAAATGACAGGTCTAAAAATACTGCTTTCTCTTTGCCCTTTCACAGCTGCAGATTCTGAATCCTGATCCTCACTGGGAGAAATAATAAAATGCATATGTTTATAATAAAAATCATATTTCCCTCTTCCTGTGATGTCTCCCAGTTGTAGGTTCCCATCCGTTTGCTGTTTTACCTATCATTTAACAAATGTATTTTAAGAAAAGTAATCTTTTCCACTGACATGTCTTATAAACGTCACATCCTCAGCTTTGGTTCTCATTGAGGAACAGAGATGCATGTTTTGAATATTTCTAAAAATGCTTTTCACTCCATTCCCAGGCAAGGATTTGTAAATCTTTGGTTAGAGACAGAATATACAGAGAAGGTACTACACAGTGATGTGGGCTAGATTACCAGAAAGCAAGATGAGAGTTTGAGTTCTGAGAAATTAGCTACAATTGACAGTTGAAATATAGGCCTCAGTTTTTGTACAGTCACCACTGAGGTGTACTCTGTGTAAGGCATTCTGAGAAGTCAGAACTTGGGTAATACAAATAAGTAGAGTGAGTTGGACTCTAGGAGATTTTTCTCATGAAAACATTTAGATGGGACTGTTGAAGGTGAGGCCAACGTTGGAGAGTTGGCCAGCCAAACAATCAGTGCAAGGGGTAAAGAAAGCACCCCCTCCCTTGGTTTGAGGGAAGAGGCACAATCTGAAGGCATATGGAGAGTAGCTGGCTTTGTTTGGAGATATAGATCTATGAGTAGCTCTATGGAATAAATAAAATGTATATGATGCATTTATTATGGCACCTGACACTAAAGCCAGCAGGATATGAGGACTATTGTCAAGATCCCTGCCAACTGTGCTGAAAGTCTTGACAGGAATTTGGTTGGGGACTAATAATAAGGAGAAGACATGGAAAAAGTGTAGTATAAAGCAGAACACAGACAGAAGAAAATTGAGGGAGCCAAGCCAGGAAGAATCAACATGATTGGGGAGAAAAGTGTAGGAAGAGCTTTGATTAGAAGACAGGTGAGTAGCAAGTTCACTCCAGCATACTTGGTCATTTCACTGGTTCACTCATTCATTCATTCATTCAGCTAACATATTTATTGGGCATCTACTATGTTCTTAGCACTGATCTAGATGTTAAGAATACAGCAGTGAACAAAACAGAAAAGGACCCCTCTCCAAAAGAATTTACAGACACATGGAAATAGGCAACAAAGGAGACTTCAGAATAAGTCAATAGTATTAGAGCCCAGAATTGGCCTACCTGAACCCCATAACCCACTGAATGGAAGCCTAGAAGTTGTTTATCTCAGTCCTTCCTGGTTGTGATTTGTCCTATAGTGGCAAATAGTGGCGGCCAACCCTCACCCCACCCCAAGCTTCCTGACAAGGCTGACTTCACAGTAGACACCTGACACTGAGGAATACTTCAGGGGGAAAGGTAGGTTTCCTTATTCCTATTTCCTGTTTGCTGTGGCCTGAAATGCCTTTTGCAGAGAAGGAAGCCTAACTTTTCCCATCTCAAGGCCAAAATCTACTAGAGGAATAAAAGCTAAACTAAATGATAAATGATAATCACTATGTAGAAAAATAAGCAGGGAAAAGGAACAGGGTTGTAAATTTAAATAGAGGAGTCAGGGAGTCATTTAAATAAGGTACCATTTGTGTGGAGAACTGAAAAAGGAGACAGGGTAACCCATGCAGACCTGGAGTGGGGGAGAAAATTCAAGAAAGAGGGAACGGCCTGAGCAAAGGCTCTAAAGTAAGAGTGTACCTGGCATTTTCAAGGAAAAAATATAGCAGTCATTGTGATTGGAGTGGAATGTATGAAATAGAAAGCAGTATAAAATGGCACAGTGGGAGGCCAGAACATGTGAGGCCTTTGGACCATGGTTAGGACTTTGGCTCTGACACTGAATAAAATGAGGAGCCATGCCAGGGTACTGAGCAGAGGAGTGACATGATCTGACCTACAATTTAAATGGATCAGTTTGGCTGCTGTGTTTAGAATAGAGCATAGGAGAATAAAGGTAGAAGCATGGAGGGGGATATTGTCATAATCAAGGCTACAGATGATGGCGATTCAGCCCAGGGTAGCAGAGGTGGAAGAGATGAGAAGTGGTCAGATTCTGGATACAGTTTGAAGGTCAAGCAAACAGTATTTGTTGATGGATTGGATATAACATTTAAGAGAAAATGAGGAGTCAAGAATAATGCCCAGGTCTTTGATCAATGCTATTGGAAGAATAGTTATGTTAAGAGAGATTGAGAAAATTATGGTTGAGTTTGGAGAAGAAGATAGACAACGATCAAGACTTTGGGTTTTGGTATACATTTGAGAAAATTATCTGACATCTAAGTGGAAAAGTTGAAAAAATAGTTGAATATATGAGCTTGGAAATTGTAGGAGAGGCCTGAGTGGACCTTTGATGGGCCAAAGGTAGAGGCCCAGATGGCTATGTGGATGCAGGGCCTTAGCTAGCTTGGGCCTCTTTTTCTTTACTTCTGTTCTCAGAGTGGGAGCTGGACCTCAGTACAGGATCCATCCTCAATAGGTGAAGCCGACCTTTCTCCTCCCTTCACTGTCTCTTTGGCCTGTCTTAATCTGTTTTCCTCAGGATCTAGTCTCCCTATGCTACTTTGGCTGCTCAGAGCTGCCCAATTCTAGGACTCTCTCACACGTACTTTTCCTTTAGGAAGCCCTAGGAGAGAAGAAGCAGGCTGGACTCCAAAGCTGGGTGCAGGATGGTTGCAGTAAACCTAGGGCTTCCTCGGGCTCACTAATTATTGGTATCACCCTCAGAAACAACTTGTAGGAATAAAGTGCTGGAGATACTGCAGTTACTGTGTTTTTTGAACCTATATATACAATTAACATCTTTGGAGGTCACATTTCTCATGTTTACAAAAAAAAATTTGTTTCCTGTGGTGCTGTAGCAACATGTAGAAGTCAAGTAAAAAAGTATATAAATATTGGAGTCTTTCTTGGACATTGGCCTGAGTCTTCCTTTCTGAATGTCTATTTTCTATCATGATGCTATGAAGTCCCATTTGGCACTACCTGTTCTCAGCTATTCCTGATACAGAGGGTCACTTGGTTTTCCCACATCCAAAAAACTCTAGATGGCTCACCTCTATAATTTCTTAGCGGTCCAACTTGGCACCTATGGGTTAGAGAATGAACTGCTGTTTCCTAGATGTATGGCAATATCGCAAATGCTCTTGCCATGTGCCTAGCAGCCAATAAAAGAGAAAATCAAGTTGAGGTGCCCTGGTGTACATGAAGAGGCTCTAGTTACTAATCAGAATGAACCCCTTTCTCTCCTTGACCATCAACACTATTCCTTCACCCTGTTCTTACAGAGTGCACATATGTACATGGATATACTTGTAGGAAGCATGGAATTATTTGTTTTCTCATCAAGTTTTTCTGACATACTTGTACAGAAACCTAATGGAGCTTTGGAGATCTTCTGTTTATGAGTCACAGAAAATAACTTTCTTTTCATAAAAGCTCTTTATAAAAAGAAAAAAAAAGTAGAGCCAATGCCTGTTCTTTGAACTTAAGTTGCCTTCCAGTGACTTGCTGAAACCTGAACCTGGCTGTCTGTTAGTCTTAACCTTGCTTTAGCTTTAAAATTTCAATTAGCCTCTGTACCCAAGAGAAGGACTGAAGTAAATGTCCCAACCTGGACCTGTCTAATTTCAGAACTCAGTCTTTTTTTCTCCCTCATCCCCGCTGCCAAGGTGCCCCCCAAAGGAACTATGAGGAATCCATAGAACTCTATAACAAAGTGGCCATCCAGGGTTTTATAAAAACCTTTAGAGATCTAGGCATAGAGATTATGATGTCTCCTGACAGTGTACGTAAATCAACTAAAAACAATATTAAACTAAAAGTAAATGTAAGGAAGACCAAAAAAGTTCTGTTTTTTCCACAATGACTAACTTCAATTCTATTTTTGAAATGCCAAATCTCAAATGCTTTCAACTACTTTTTCTGAGGTGCCTTAGCTTCACAGGAGTCCTAAGCATGGGTTGAATTTGTCTTTTGGGTAAACCATCCCTGTTGTTAGTGAATATTTTCTGACCATGTTTAGCTTCAAAAGTAACTGAGGGGTAAAATGTGTTCTTGGGATGTCTACCACCACTATATTTTTTGGCTTTCTGGAACAACCTTTAAGAGATCCATTTTCTATATAAAAAGATTGAGCTTATACCTTGGTTTCATTGTCACTAGGAGCAAGAAGGTACCTTCTGTCATAGCTAAGACCATAGGAAACTGCTGATCATTGAATGGGTTGGGAGACATGAACCTTTCAGTCAAATTGGAGCTGGGGTTCTGAAGCAGGTGGACAGACTAGAATAAAGACACCCGTGGCAATATGTATATATAAGGCAGTGAGGCAAAGCCCAGAGAGCCCAGATAAGGGTCCACATCAGCCTGGTGGTGAGGGTCAGCAGTGAGACAGAGCAGGTGGGCATTACAGAATCTCTTTCCAAAACTGAGAAGGAGAAGGAAATGGGAAGTAGTTCCATGAGAACCATACAGTAGGATAAGGGAGAAGGCCAGGGATCCAGGCAAGCATTTGGCCCAGCAAACACAAAACTCAAATTAGAGCACCTAGAGAATGCAGACTAAATGTCAGTTTTGTCCAAAAGTTCATTATATTCTCTGGTATTATAAGAAGCAGTCCCAGGATGTGGACAGCCCCAAACAGGCAGGTGCAGGTAGCTAAGTTGTGGAGTTTGGCCTATAGTGAAATTGAGGGTCTGGGAGAGGAACACATATTGACTCTGATTCACTTGGTCTCATGAGACGAATACAAAAGTACACATTTAATCTGAGATACAGATGAAAATTAATACGGTAACTCATTTTTCCAGGCCACCTTAGATCATGGGACAGATCAGGGCTTGAGTGGAAACCAGATGCTAAACATGTTCACAAAACACGCCCTGGCAATGGTGCTGGCTTATCCACGGCAACGAGTCAAACCATAGTTGGGGCATATGGCATATAACTCTGAGCCCCACCCAGTCTCATATTAAGATCTCTAACCCCTGGGCTTCTCACTATCCCATGAGTCCTGAGCGTTTTAGATTCCTGTTTGGTAGCCATATGGAATTTGGTTTCTTCTGCGGTTCAGTTGTCTCACTGTATTTCCTGCCAGTGCTTTCTGGTGCGGGTCCTGAAATCATGTAAGAGTGGGTCCCTCAGATGATTACAGGGAGCTCTAGGCTACCTTTTACCGATCTGGCCTCACAAGTTTTGTTTGGGCTGAATGGTAGCTTTAATTTTAAAGCTTTGCAGGGTCCCTCTGCCAAAAGAACTGAGAGCAAGGTCCTCAGAGACTAGATTGGAAGCACTTTAGGGATTCCATGCTGTGTTTGGTGTACTTGAAGTACTTCCTCCAGACTGGTGGTCAACAGGGGTCTCAGAGAAGCCATGTCTTCTGTTCTCTCCATTTATAGATGGAATTCTTGTTTTCCTGATATATACTCCTCATACTTAGGGTCTCCTTTCTCTCTTTTCTTTGTTCAGAAATTCTTAATCCAATTGATCCAGGGACTTGCTCATTAACTTCTCGAATCCTCTTCACAATTACATTTACTACATGTAAATGGGTGAATAGGTTAAAGATAATACTTATGTTTTATTATTTTTGCTGTGATAAAAACAACAGAAATGTTGCCATTTTAGCAATTTTAAGCATACAATTCAGTAGCGTTAATCACACTTACAATGTTGTACAACTACCACCACTATCATTTCCAAAATATTTCATCACCCCAAATGGAAACTCTGTACTCATTAAACAACAACACCCCATCTCTGCTCCCTCCAGTCCCTGGTAAACTTTAATCTACTTTCTGTACCTATGAATTTGCCTATTCTAGATATTTTATATAAGTGGAATCATACAAGCCTTCTATGCCTGGCATTTATCATTTAGCATAATGTTTTCAAAGTTCATCCAAAGTTATACCATATATTAAAATTTTTCATATATTTAAAACACTTCTTTTTAAGGTCGAATAATGACTCATTTTATTGATTTTGTTTATTTGTTCACCTGTTGATCGATACTTGGGTTGTTTCCATCTTTGGGCTATTGTCAATAATGTGGCTATGAATAGAGGTGTACAAATATGTATTTGATCCTTGTTTTCAATTTTTTGGAGTATATACCTGGCAGTGGAATTATTTGATCATATGGTAATATTATGTTTAACATTTGAGGAACCACCAAACTATTTTCCACTGAGGCTACACATTTACATTCCTGCCAGCAATGTATGAGGATTCCAATTTCTCTACATCCTTGCAAACACTTATTATTTTTTTCCTTTTTTTTTTATTATAGCCATACTACTGGGTATGATGTGGTATCTCCCGTGGTTTTGAATTGCATTTCCCTGATGACTCATGCTGTTGAGTGTCTTTTCATATACTCATAAACTATTTGTATATCTTCTTCGGAGCAATGCCTGTTAAAGTCCTTTGCCCTTTTTAATTGGGATGTTTATCTTTTTGTTGTTGAGTTATAGGAGTTCCTTTTTCACACTCTTGATAATGTCCTTTGATGCACAAAAGTTTTAAATATTGATGAAGTTCAATTTATCTATTTTTTCTTTTGTTGTCTGTGATTTTGGTGTCATTTTAAAAGAATCCATTATCACATCCAAGGTTATGCAAATTTCCTCTATGATTTCTTCTAAGAGCTTTATAGTTTTAGCTCTTAAATTTAGGTCTTATATCTATTTAAGTTAATTTTTTATATATGATATAAGGTAAGGGTCTAACTTCAGTCTTTTGCATGTGGATACTCAGTTTTCCCAGAACTATTTGTTTACTAGACTATCCTTTCTCCATTGAATGGTCTTGGCATCCTCATCAAAACTCAACTGACTATAGATGTAAGGACTTATTTCTGGGCAAAAATGATACTTTTATAGAACCATTTGTAGAAAGAAAGCTAAACTCACATTATGGTTTGTAGATTATGTTTTGTGTGTGTGTGTGTGTGTGTGTGTGTGTGTGTGTGTGTGTGTGTGTGTTTTCGTTAACAAGTGCTTACTTCTTTAGATTGCTTATTTTTTTTCTTTTATTCCTCTCTGAAGAAAAACCCTTAGCTCACATTCTTACCTACTTACTTTTGAAATAAAATTATCTAATTTGCTCAGTTTCCTCTTTCAGCAGCTTCATGCAGTGTGGAAGCTGCCTAAACCCTGCCTGTCTCTTTATGCATTGTTGATTTTATCCTCTCTTATGACATCCTTTGGTATAACTACTCCCGAATAATCAGACTTATTTTGACCTCCGATTCACCATCTCTCACCCACTTGTTAGAATCATCAAATCTTAATGTATTAGAGTTGGAAGATACCTTAACTGTATCTCATCCAAAGGATTTTATATTATTCCACAGTGACAAGAAGATGCCTCAGGGACTACAATGGGTGAAGCTTCACAAGAAACTATTTGGGCTCCACCCTTGTTCAGCCAAAGTTTCCCAACTTTTATCTGTTTTATAGATTGAGGCTCAGTGTATGGTCTTGCTTGGAGAAGGGATTGATTGCAGTATCATTTAGGTAGAGGCAATAGAGATTGACTCAGATAATAAGCAAAAGGAAGGGAGGGTAGAGCTATTTGGAAGGAAATGAGAGTAGTTGCAGTAAAAGCTAAACTACCAGGTCTCAGAAAGAATAGAAACAGGGCAGTTCTAGTGATTACAGATATGGGAACTTAGGGATAGTTTTATCAGGCTACTTCTCCTGGGATGAATCAGCCCCCACTGGTCTTCTTCCCTTTGTTACTCTACTTTGCTTCACATCTATAGTCTTTGAAGAGAGACTGGCTTAGCTTGGTTCAGAGAAAGGAAAGAGATCTTCATTGACATTCTCACTAAAACAGCATGCAATAGGGGAGAGATAGCTCCTTAAAAGAAAATCTAGGTTTTCTTACCAGAGAAAGGGGTTCCTAGGAAGGTAAAACTGCAGATATTCACTAAAACCAGTAAAAAAAAAGTTTGAAAACTCATGATCTAGATTAGGATTCAGCAAACTATGGCCTATGGGTCAAATCCTGCCAATGGCCTGTTTTTGTAAGGCCTGTGACCTAAGAGTTATGTATATATTTTTAAATGATATTTTTTAATCCCAAAGAATGGGATAAAATATTTACAAATTATATGTCTGATAAGGGATTTGTATCTAGAATATAAAAGAATATTTACAACTCGACAATAAAGAGAAATAACCCAATTTAAAAATGGACAAAGATTTGAATAGACGGTTTTCCAAAGAAGACATACAAATGGCCAATAACTCCATGAAAAAATGTCCAACATAATGAGTCATTAGAGAAATGCAAATCAAAACCACAGGAGATACCACCTCACACTCTCTAAGATGGCTATAATCAAAAAGATAATGACAACTGTTGGTGAGAATGTGGCGAAATTGGAACTCTCATACACTGCTTGTGGGATGGGAAAATGTTGCCATCAATTTGTAAAACAATCTGGCAGTTCCTCAAAATATTAAATATAAATTTATCATATGACCCAGCAATTCTGCTCCTAAGTATATACACAAAAGAATTGAATACACAGAGGTCTACATAAACATCATACATGAATGTTCATAGCAGCATTATTCATAATAGTTCAGAGGTGGAAACAACCCAAATGCCCGCCAACTGATGAAACAATAACAAAGTATGGCATATCCATATAATAGAATGTTATTTGGTCATAAAAAAGAATGAAGTACTGGTACATACTACCCCATGGATAAACTTTGAAACAGTATGCTAAGTGAAATAAGACATTCACAAAACACTACATATTTTATGATTCCATATGTATAAAATGAACTGAATAAGCAAACGTATAGAGATAGAAAGTAGATTAGTGGTTGTCTAAGGCTGGGAATGATGGGGGGAAATGTTCCGACTCCTAATGGGTACAGGGATTTTTTTAAGTGGTGATATTTTTTAAATCGATTATGGTGATGGCTGCAGAACATAATGAATGTACAACACCCCCACTAAATTATGTAGTTTAAATGGACAAATTGGATGATATACTAATTATATCTCAATAAAGCTATTAAAAATGAAAAAAAAAAGAATATACTAGAGATCATATGTGGTCCACATTGCCTACATTATTTACTATGTGGTCCTTTCCAGACAAAGTTTGCCCACTCCTGCTCTAGTTCAACTCTCACAGTTTACATCCAAGGAGGCTGTAACCTAGAGTGTGGTAACTTGCCCATGCTCATTCAGCTTTATGAGTCCACCACTCATTCTCTAACCTACTCCTTGTCAACTCACAGCAGAACCCCAAAATGAACAATATGTTTCCTAAAGTATTCTAAGATGAATTCCCAAAGCCCTGTTGCTAATGGTTTCCCAATACGAAGTAACAAACTCCTGATTAGACTCGAGGAAGTGAAAAACCTTGCCTTTCCATCAGATGTTTCCAGTGGTACCTGCTAGCTCCATGCTACTTGGAATTTAAAAGCATAATTTATTTTCTTTGCTAAAGCCCATACTTCTAAAACCCTGCAACATTTACAAATTGCTTCAGTAGAGGAAATCCTTAGAAAGTGTGCTAAGTAAGACTTTGTATCCCTTATCATAAAACATTTAAAGTAAATTTTAAGAATGGATTTGGAATAGGATTGAAGGGCATTTCATCTTGCTCCTTCAGGATTAAAGGTGCACATGAGCTTCTTGCCATGAAAATAGCCCTTCAGTAATGCTGAGCTCTCCTCTAACGTATGTTGGTGAGCAGGACTTTGTGCCTGCCCCTCCATTTCTAGTCTGGTGTTAGGTGCTTTTTGGTTTGTACTACCTCAGATTAAACTGTGATCTTTTTCTGGGGGCAGGAGGATAATACTTCAGAATATTCAACATGTAATAATGTGTTGGTGATGTTATTGTCCTAACCAGGAGTGCGTCCTTCACAGCACCCTATTATCCATGGAATGGGTAGGGGCCTGGAAGCAGAGGCTTGCATAAAAATGCCACTGTTTCTAGAGTCTCTCCTGCTCTGCTTTTGGCATACTTTCTGGCCTCTACTTGCAGTAGGGTCCAGATTTTGCCATTCTTGGGCCTACTCTTTTGCTTCCCTCCTTGTAGCAGCCCCAGTCCATTCCATGTGCTCTACTCAGCCTTGGCTCCCTGGAGTGGACTCTGAGTTAGTTCCTCCGTCCCTGATTACTGGAGAAGGACTCCTATAGCCATCGTCACCTCTTTCTCCCACTGGCCTCTAAGCTCAGGGCTCCAGATGAGCACTAGTGTCCATCATGAAGCAAAAGACTGGTCTACGGTCTCCAAAATAGGAAATTTGCTTTTGATACTTTTTCTAGCTTTGGAGTAAATTCCATCGACTGTCCTGGTCACTCCCTTCTTTTCCTTGTGAAGTTTCTGCTGGAAAATTGGTCAGTCTCTAGTTGGAGTATTTTAGGTAGGTTTTCTTTTTTGTTGTTTTTGATTTTTTTTCTTTTCTTTTCTTTCTTTTTTTTTTTTTTTTTTTGAGGCAAAGGAGATCATGGACTCCAATCCATTCTTACATAACAATTGAGGCTGAAAGAGAATGTAGGTCCAAGTAAGGCTGAGAAAAACTGTACTTCTGAGATATACCTGGCTCTTGTGTAGCCTTGAAGATTAGGGCAAATTGTGTCTGGAGCACCCCCAAACTGCAGTATAAAGCCCCAGACACCAGACTTGAAATATTCATTTCACAACTTTCATTTGCATTTTCTGAGGCTGGGAAATGTGGAGACAGCTGAGTTGTTTGTTTGGAGATTCTTCGGTGAAGTTGATGAGCCACTCTCTTTCCAAGAGTGCTTGAAAATGCCAAGAACCTCCATGGATCATTTTGCTGCTCTCAATTCTCTTTCTCGGGTCATTGTTGGCCTTTGTCCCAGGCCTCCTCTGGTAGCCAACTCCCTCATTCCAGCAATCATTTCTTTGCAGGAGTTTGCTTCTTACCTTTCAGTGTGTGTCCCGAATATTTAATGATGGACTCAATCCAGTAAAATATTTTTTTTTCCTTTAACTCATTTAAATTACTTAGGAAAAATGAAAGCTGTACGCTGAATAAACACTGCAGTTGTCTTCGCTCAGTCACTTCTGCCTGGAGCCTCTCAGATTTAGCATTTCCTGGGGCTCCTTCCGTTCTGCCTCTCACCTTCCTTGCTGATCCAAGGGCGCTTGGGATTTAACGATCCAGTCCCATGTACGGGACTTCTTTGTTATGTGCTGGGCAACACTGCTCCTTGAGCAATCAAACCTTGAGTTTCTGTATGCTCCTCTTTGTTTCTCTCAGGTTTATTATGGGGTGTGACACCTGCCATTGATTATTTGACCCTGTAGCCTGGCTTAGTTGTATGAGGATGGAAAGAATTGGCTTCCCTCTGAAGGGGAGCTGGGCTGAGGGCTGGCACAAGGCAAAGCTGCAACAGGCTCCCTGGCTCTGTTTACTACTTGCTATTTTGAGACTTTCTTCCCATGGAGCTGTTGCATGACTCCAATGCTAGAAAGAAGTGTGAGATGAGATCCATGTGAGGAAAACATTTTGAATGTGTTGACATATTATGTTTACCTTCCAAGACTCTTTTAGTGGTGTCTGCCCAAGCAAACTGAGAAGAAATGGAGATCTGTGGAGATTAGATTACCTGACTGCTTGAAAGACCACCCCCCCCCGCAAAAAAATAAAAAGGAAAGAAAGAAAGAAACGAAGAATAGAGAGAAAAAGGAAAACCTCTTGGTTCCATTTTTCTTCACAGTCCAAGGGAATATGTGAGTTCTCCTCAGCACTTGATCTGTGTGTGTAGAAACAGCCCCAGGAAAGCCCTTTCTTCTCAGTGGTTATTACAGTTGAGACTCTAGGAAAGCTATGAGAAGAGGCTCTTTTTGACTCTAGGAGATTATATTATGGTTACTAAGAGATAGACATTTTGTTCACATAATCCTGACTGCTTTTAAAACAGGAAACACATCCAAGATTTGCAGACAAAAGAATCTACTTCAGCATGGGAAGAAGGACAGGGAGCCATGGGTAATAAACAAATTAACCAGAGTGTTCTTGCCTACCTCCAGGAAAAATAGAAAGCATATTAAGAACAAGAAGAAGCCTTTTAGCCTAACTTTCCCATCTTTGGAGGATTTACTTTAAGCACATCTTTCAGCTTTTTCACCATCCCCAACACTTCCTAACTTCTCTTTGAACAGATCTAGGTGTCTCTCTCCAGAGCCGTTTTAATGTGGGCTCCTTTGCCCTGCCTCTGATAAGCTATTCCATATGATTGGGCCTTTTGTTCTCATAGTGCTAGGTTTTACAACTTTCCATTGACTTTGAGTTTCTTATTTTTCCAACAGACTCTTTGGGGATTTGTACCTCTTGCTAATATGCAAATTATTTTCTCAGGTACATCATGTCTGCCCAGAGGATTGCCTAAAACTCTGCCTCCTGCAACTTGCGGCCCCACCCAAGCCACATCAAAGTGTATCCTCTGTGAATCAGGTGCTGCTTGCTGAGCAGTGCCTAGACTCACAAGGTGGCAGCTGGCCACGGTTTCTAGCGTGGCCTCTTGAGGCAACTATGAGCACAGCATCTGTGGATTGCTTGCTGAACCTTAATAGGTGGCCCTAGAGGGGCACAGGCTGGGGCTAAATTTGGCCTGCAGCTGAACCCCTCTCAGGACTGTGCCACTGGACATCTGCTGTTCAAAGCTGCACTAATAAGACCAAGAAACTTAGGAGCTTTGCTTAGTACATAGAAACAGACACAGAAAGGAAGCCCAACTGGGAAGACAAAGAAGCAGAAACCACATGATAGAACAGAACAGAGATCCAGATATAATGGATTCAAGTAATTTAACAGATGCAGAGTTCAAAACATTGGTTATAAAGATGCTCAATGAACTTTTGGGAAAGGTAGAGAACTCCAACAAAGAGATAAAAATGGAGATGGAGATTATAAGAGGCAACCAGTCTGAAATGGAGAACATATTATCTAAGATGAGAAGTATATTAAATGGAATAAACAAAGGAATAAACAAAGTGAATAAAGAAGAGGATCACATGCCCTATCTAAG
>NW_006442490.1:1255416-1265592 GCF_000325575.1 Pteropus alecto | reverse complement strand
TTAAAGAATGATAATAACCACATCCCTATCCACAAGTACCTCAAATGGAAAAGAATTAAGTGCTCCAACCAAAAGACAGAGTGACTGAATAGATAAGAAAACAAGGTCCCTACGTATGCTGCCTACAAGACTCACTTCAGATTAAAAGACACACACAAATTAAAAGGAAGGGGATGGAAAAAGATATTGCCTTGATGGACCTAGAGAGTATTGTGCTGAATGAAATGAGTCAGATAGAAAAAGACAAATATCTCATGATTTCATGTACATATGGAATCTAAAGAACAAAATAAACAACAAGAACAAAAGCAGAAATAAACTCATAGATACAGAGAATATTTTGAGGGCTACTAGATGGGAGGGAGATTGGGGGACGACAAAAAAAAGGCAAATGGATTAAGAGGTACAAATGGATAGTTGCAGAATGGACATTTAGATGTAGAGTGTAGCATGGGGAAGATGGTTCATCATGTTGTAATAAATATGTAAGGGGAAGGGGGTACTAGATTTAGTTGGGTCATCACTTTGTGAGTTATGTGGATCTCCAAACAGGCTGTACCACTGAAACCGATATATTCTTGTATGCCAACTATAATTGAAAAATAACTCATTGAATTGTACAATGTAAATACAAGCAACTAATTGTCTATTAAATTTAAATAAAGCCAGAAAAAAAGACGAATCAAAAATTAAAGAAAAAAACAGTAGATGGAAATTCTGAGCACTTTCAGCTCATCATTGTGTACCAGGTCCAAGGAGATTACTTTCGTAATTCTAAGAGACAATGATTTTAGAAGGATCCTATATATTTTAAAACTCTATCATATAAATAATGCATGACCTAGTGAAGGCTCTGTCACCGACCAACTATATGCTTCTGAACAAGCCATTTTGTCTCTCTGGGCTTTAGCAAATGATGTTAGGCAAACTGATATCAAAGAACTCTTAAAACAAATATTTATTGAGCATCTATTATACACTTTTCACCATACTCAAATATTTCTGCCGCCTAGGACATTTCAATACTTATTCACAGCACTTACATTTTGTCACATTCACCACGGCCTCCCCAAATTATCTCATCCTAAACCCAGGTGCTGGGATTGAACTAAAGGAAGACCCACAGGGTTTTTAGACCAGAACACTGAGAGACTGAGGAAACTTGCCTACATGGATTGATGAAGCCGAATGGGAATTAAATCCAGATTTTCCCCTGAAGAAGATAAATGCTCCTTAGAAGACAACTTTTTAAGAATGGATCAAAAGCATTTTCCACATACGCATATGGGAATATAAGGAGGCATATGGCAGACTTTGGGAACCTCTGTTCCATGCCTAATTATATCCAGCCCTAGCAAAGTTCAGTCAAAGTTTGTGAATCTGTGGGAGGAAGGTTAGACTGGGCTTCCTAGTGAATTGTCAAGTAATTTGGGGGCAACAATGAAGTATTTCTGGAGCAATCAGGCTTAAGGGACTCCAACAGAAAGACAAACATGAGGTTGGCCAGAATCTTTTCATCTGGATTGGCAGAGCAAAGAGCCCAGCTTAGAGTAAGCCAAGGGTCAACTTGTGGTAGAGGAGACTTAACCCATATTGTTTCTAACTTCCCCAGAACCTCTGGCATTTTCTGATTTCTACCTCTGTGCTCAGAACCAGTCGTGGACATGTATATGGGCTCTGAGAAGCAGATATCCAGTTTGTGGTTTCGGTTCCTCTTTCTAGCTAAGGGAATCCATCTATGAGCAGTTTCAGGGGGCTGTGTCCATTTGCCTCAGTCAACCCAGTTCCTCCAGCAGGCCCCTTCTAGTCACCCCATTACCCTTAAGTACCTTGTGGACCTGAAACCCGGTCCTGAGTATGCTGTGTCTCTCAGTTGCCTGGACTTGGTCTTGTGAGATCTGGGACTTGCTGCTTTACTCCCAAGATTCAGATTCATTATGTAACTTCTTGCCCAAATAAATGATGTCGGGGCTCTCTCAGAAAGCATAGGCTGCCTGTGCTATGATAGATACACTCCTGATCTGGAAATCTGAAGACCTGAGTTCTAGCCTCAGCTCAAGCATTAACCAGCAGCAAAACTTTGTCCAAATCATTTTCCCTCTCTGGACCTCAGATTGTCCCTCAATAAAATTAAGGCATTGGTCTGCTTGACACTCTGATTTTCTCTGTTTCATTTTCTCTCCCTTTTCATGTCTTTCTATCTCCCTTTCCTGCACTGTGCGCATTTATCTTAGCTGCCATTTTGTTTTATTGGTTTTTTTTTTTTTAGTTCTCCCACTGCCAAACCCTGTTTCTCTTCTCTCTTTATCTTTTTTTTGTCTTCTATCTTTCTATTTCCTCCCAGCTGTCTTGCTTTCTGTACCCCTAATCTCACTCTCTTATATGCCCTCCCTCTTTCTTAAATAGCCATCAGAAGAAATGAAGCATATTTGTGAAATAGAATATTGTTGAATCAAGTGTTATGGTCCACTTTCTTAATTATCTGGTGTGGGTTGCTTAAAGGTTAAAACAGGGCCCCAACACTTAACCCTGCCTTAAGAAGTAGTCACTGTAAACAGGTTGCTTTTTTAATAATTGTGTGTGACCTACAATTGACATTTGTTTTGTGGGTCAGTATTCACCATGGAGGATATGTTCCCAGCCCTTGGCTGTGGCATCTGACCCACTTGGTTAGCTCAGGCTGTCACCAGGGCATTGCTAAAGATACTTGGCCTGGGTGGGGGAATCTTATGTGTAGCTTGGGACTTGATGAGCCTGTGAAGAGAAAAGGGAGTGCCTTGCTAGCTATATAAAGCACTGCTCTTAAACACATTTCAGCCTTCAGTTTTCTCTAAGACAGAACTTTTTCTGTGATGACCAAAGCATCAGACCTCCCTGAATCACTGAAACGGGAGAGAATGGCACTTGTACTTTGTGAAAAATTCAAATATCAGATATATTTTTTTAAACCCTCATCAGTAAGAGCATTACGTAAGTGATTAGACTTAGAGTAGTGAGCACATTTTGAGTAAGGAGGACCGAGAGGGTGGATATCAAGGACTTCACAAAGCTCTGGGTGTCCCCAGGCTGGAGACCTGAATTCTGAGGACCCTCCACATGTCTAGCCATTCTCTTGCTGGTCCAGCCCTGCTTCTCCCATTAGAATCCAAAGGTGAACCTATGGTTTGAAACTATTGCAGTTCTAGACAGTGGAATAGCAATGAAGCTTGACTCTGTACATTTGAATTTCAACCTGATAACTCCCAGACCCTTTTCTCTACTCCCGTTCCCCAACCTGTGAGGTTCGCTGCATTCTATGAGATTTCCTACAGCTGGACATTACTTCTACCTTAAGGGAAATTGTGTACTCATTAGCATTTAGAATTCTATTGTACTCAATAAAGCTCACTAGTCCTTTCCATTCTAGTGTCTGCTACAGTTACAAATGTCATCTTAGCATTCACCAAAAATGTTTTAGCTCCTCAATCAGATGACCTAAGAATATAGTCAGCAAAGGAGTCTGTCAAGTGGAACAGAAGTAATTCGTTTCATATTATGATAGGAGTTTGTGATATATGGGTGTATACTCATCATAATAAAACTCATTAAATAGTACATTTAAGATTCGTATATTTTCTGTGTGTAAATTTTACCTCAAAGAAAGAACAATAAACACGTTACACTCTAGTTATATGAATGCTAAATGTTTAGAAGTAAAGTGTACTCATGTCTGAAGCTTACTTTGAAATGAATCAAAGCAATAAGACGAATTGAGGGATGGGTAAACGGATAAAATGTGATATAAAGCAGATATAGCAAAATGTTAATCGAAAACAAAGCTGTCACCTGGGTGGGTTAAAGGCTCATACCCAAGAAACTGTCTATTCTTCTCCTCATTACCATGCCACTCAGGCATTGAGTTAGTTTCTCAAACGAAGGGAGAAGACATTTGGTCCTCATGAGCCTTCACCCAGCTGGCAAAGCACCTCTTTGCTTTCCAGAGCCTGCATTTGTCAAAGCCAGTGATCCAGTGCATTGGGCATAAGTCAAGAGACTCTTGGGCAAGTTCAGGTACATTTTCTCCTTGGTTTTCTCCTTATTCAATTGCCAAATGTCAACCACAGAAGGATTGGAGGCCTGGCTCCTTCGGATCTCACAGCCTGCCACCTGCTTGACTTTAGCACACTAATGACTAGGAAAGAAAGAAACATGTTATTTCCCCCAAATCCTATTTTGCCATGCTTTTCCAGAAACATATTCTTTTCTACCTTTCATCTGATCATGCTAGAACTGATTCCAACATAAGGCTGGTGACAAAATGGCAGTGTTAACCTCAGTTGTTTGCGAGCTTTTTGCGGGGAACTTTTACCTGTTTCTTGATTCCCTCTTCTCTCTGTTGAGCACTTTCTCTCAAACCTGTTCCATGTCTCATTCCAAAGGCTCTGAGATCTCAATAGTGTCACTGAAAACAACCACTAATGTTATCATCTTGTTAGTACTCCGCCCTCTCTCACAGCTGTAGCCACTTGACAATTACCCCTTATCTCAGTGACTATTGTTCAGGTATTCAACAAACAGGTATTGGGTGCCAATTCTATGCCAGGCAGTAAATAAGGTGCTGGGGGAGGTGGAGAAATGATGACATGAGCAAACGTCAATCTCTGCCCTTGATTTGTATCAACCAAGTAGTTGAGCTACACAGAGTATATGAGAGGTAAGACTACAATAGTTGTGGTAAAGGGGCCAGCTAAGCAATCGGCCTTTTTCTTAGCCTTATCTTCCCCACCCACTCCCAAGGCTTCCACTACCACTAAGTGCTGACATTCCCTGAATCCACACCACCAACTCACAGCTTTTTTCTGAGCTGTAGACCTTTAGTGTTTCAAGTACCTACTCAATATCTCTTCCTGGATATTCCACAGGTCCCTCAGACTCAGTATGTCCTAAACCAAACTCAGAATTTTCTTTCTAAAGCTTATTTCTTCTTCTACATCTCCTATCTCATATCACAAATCTTTTGAGACACAGGTCACATTTCATCTCTTCACTGTACCTTTATCTGACCTCTCTAGGCAGGTTTATTGACTGCCTTCTAGGTGTTTCCATTGTCCATTGTACAGACCCCGATCCACAGCATTTACTATACTGTCTTCAATTCTTTTAAAACATGGCCTACCTTACTGTACTATCAGCTATTTCAGGGTGGTACCTATAATAGTTTATCATTATTGTATCCTTGTGCCTAAAACTGCATGACACCTAACAGGAGCTGAGTGTGTGCTAGCTGAATTAAAAGGAATTAATTGGTAACTAACTCTGTCCAGGAAAATTCAATAAAGCTTCACAGAGGAGATCATATTCATACTGGATCTTAGAGAATAAAAGTTTGTCAGTTATTGGGGGAGTGGGACAGGAAGGGAAGAATGGAGAGCTGGCTCATCATAGACAGACAGAACAAGAACAAATGCAAAGGGTCAGAAGGTAATTCTTGTCATGACAGGTAGTTTAGTGCAGCTAGAGAGACAATAAATGAACCTGGGAGAGTCATTATGGATCAAATCACAAAGGATCTTCAATACTTGCCTTGGAGTTTAGATTTTAGCCTATATGTGTGGTCAAAAGGGAGCCATTAAAGAGCTTTTAAAATGGATTTAACATAATGAGAGAGGTGCTTCTGGAAGCTGTGCTACACAGAATAGATTTAGCATAAAGTTTAGATTTCAGGAGTAGGAAAGACTGGAAACAGGAGACCAACTACGAGACTCTTGTAGTATTCTATGTGAGAAATAAAGAGGGCATGGGCCAGGGAATGGGTAGCAAACGTATAGAGAAATAAAACTGAACCCATAAATAAGGTCTCCACCTCTCATGCCTGATGTAGGAAAACAGATTTTAAGCAGGTCAAGTAGCTAGCTGAATTCAAAGTATTTTATGAGCATGCTCAATTTGAGTCCTATATTACCTAGAATGCTAGGCCAGAAAATAACTCAGCATTTTAAGTCTTTGTTGGAAACATCCACATAGCAGAATCTGTAGGCTATTGTTATTGTGACAGATTAGAAATTTGAAATGAGAAGCCAAAAAAGACTCCAGGGTTTTGGGCCTGTGTGACTGAGTGGAGGAGGAGTTGGTCTAGAATGATGGGAGTGGGGTGAATGCTGTCTGAGCATATTGAATGTGCGAGGTGCTGTGAGACACCCAAGTGGAGCCATCAGGGAAGACGCTGGATATATGGGCCTGGAGCCCAAGAAATAGATCTCAGCTGAAGATCTTGGAGTTGTCAACTTCGAGACAGAGGTAAAGCCATGGTGCAGATGAGATCACCCAAAGATAGTGTATGGAGTGAGAACAAAAAAGCACTTAGGCTATAACTCTAAAAATGATCAAATTTGAGGGGTAAGCAAACAGAACAGAAGGAGTCCATGAAAGAGACTATGAAGAAAGGGAGTAAAAAGGGGTGCAGGGGGTACAAGAGAGTGGTAGAGGGAAAACCAGAAAACAAGGGATGAAATTCATGGAGAAATAAGTCTAATCCAAAGAAGATGTATAAATGGACAACAAGCACATAAAAAGATGCTTAGCACCAGTCATTAAGAAAGTGCAAATCAAAACCACAAAGAGGTACCACTTCACATGCACTAGGATAGTTACAATTTTAAAGAAAAGAATATATGTTGTTGAAGATGGGGAGAAATTAGAACACTCATACATTGTTGGTGGGCTATAAAATGGTACAATCAATATGAAAAACAGTTTGGTGGTTCCTCAAGAAGTTAAACATAGACTCACCACATGACCCAGCAATTTCTCTCCTAAGTATACACTCAGAGAACTGAAAAGAGGTGTTCAAACAACAACTTGTAAATGAATGTTAATAGCAATAATGTTCATGATTGCCAAATGGTGAAACAATACAAATGGCCATCAACTGATGAATGGATAAACAAAATTGACATCTATACAATGGGATATTATTTAGCCATAAAAAGGAATGAAATACGATACATACTACCGCATGGATGAACTTTGAAAACATTATGGTTAAGTGAAAGAAGCCAGACACAAAGGGCCACATGTAATAACTCCATTTACATGAAGTAGGCAAATCAGTGCAGACAGATTAATGTTTGCCAAGTAATGGAGGCAGGAGTCAGTGAGGGGTGACTACTAACAGGAACGTAGTTTCTTCTTTGGTCGATGAAAATGTTCTGGAATTAGATAATGGTGATTATTGCATAACTTGGTCAGTATACTAAAAAACAATGAACAGTGTACTTTAAAGAGTTTAATTTTATGGCATACAAATTATACCTCAATAAAGCTGTTACCAATAAAAGAATGATGCCTTGATTGGCTTGTGTGAATAAGTGGATGAGGTGCCATTTACTGGGACAGAACAGATGGTGGGGACAGTGGAAATAAATATATCCATTCAACAGGCCAAGGTTGAGGTGCCTGTTAGACCCAAGTGGAGAGACATCAGTGATGGAAAAAAGAAATGTCTAAGTTCTTTTTTTCTGAGGTGCTAAGGAGAACCTGGTAGGAATCCTGGCTGCCTAGCATAGGACTGGGAGAGGAGTTGATTAGACTGGTGTTTATCTGGAACAGCTGGAGTCAGAATTGGTAAGGGGGGATTTGAGGTTATAAAGTAGGTGCTGCACAGTTATGAAGTAGGAGGCTTTGGGATGAGTCCTGTATTGGACTCTTGGACCAGAGTCCATTGTCACATGGGTCTACATACATATTTCATCTTCTAGTTATTCCGTGGGCATTCAAAACAGTCTCTGGCTCTTTGTAGAGTTCAGGATAGGTCAGATGGGGAGGGCTAGGACTAGGATTTGTTGGTTTTCTCATTATCTATCATCAGTAAGCCATGGCACTGTTCAGTAATAGATGCAGCGTCTTCCTCAATACAAGCACTGTTTCTCTTCCTGAATGATCATCCTTTCAGCTGATATCTATAGAGAGTATGTTTCCACCACAGCAGCCATCTCCATTCTACATAACCTGGACTGGAGTGTATGTCTATGATGGCCAGATGCATAGCTCTAAGGGTAGTCAAGGCACTGAATAGTATCCCCCATAACCTTTTCTGATAAGGTACCAGTGGTGGCCCAACAGGGACTATGACCTCAAGAGAAGCACCTCTTTCCATAGAGGATGTCTAATTTCTAATCACAGGGCTGGGGCAAATAGAAAAAGAACAGCAAGCATATAAGTTGGTGTTAGAACCTGGATTGAATGGGAACAATGAGGTAGGTACCTTGTGTATCAGAGGACAGGGCTCATTCAAGGGAATCCAGGATCCAGTACCAAAACAGCACTATCTGTCCTAAACTCCATGGGATGAGCATGAGGTCTGCATAAGGATAAGATGCGAGTTCAAAAAGGTGTTTGGGAATTGGAGTGGTGACAGGGTGAAGTAGTAGTGATCTAGATCTGGGCTAAGTGTAGTGGCATAGGGCCCAGCTCATTGGTACTGGGTATTGGCATTGTGGAACAAGATCCGGTTGGTATGCTTAAAAGTTCACAGCCAAGAGGAGAGGAACAGCTTAGGTGGAGATTAAGAAGCTTGAGGACATGTTAAGGCTGTGCCTCTGGACGTCCAGGTAGAGATGGCCAAAGTAAGTGGTTAGAGATAGAGTCTGAGACCTAAGGAAGAGGCCAGAACTGGAGGTAGAGAGTTGGCAAGTATTGTCATAGAGATGGTAATAGAAGTTGTGGGAGTAGATGAGCTCACCAGGGAGAGAATGCAGAGGAGAGATAACAGGCCTGGATCCAAACCCTGGGAAGCACCAGTATTTAAGGGGCTGGCAGAGAAAAAAGGGAGCGTGCAAAGGAGACTGAGAAGGAGAGGTTTGAGTGGTGGGAGTAATGGAGAGGGAGTAGTCGGGAGTGACAAAATTAAGTAGGATGAATAAAAAGAGACCTTTCCATGAGCGAAATAGAAGTCATCTGTGTTGTTAAAACGCAGGATAGAGTCAGCAGAGGGAAAGTGCTTCTTCTCCTTGTTCAAGGGAAGTTGAAGATTCTCTACTTCAGGTAACTCGGGGCACTTCATTGCTAGGGCTTTGCTTACTTTGTACCCTGGTGCACCATTCTTGTGACCCAATCTGCTCACACTGGGTTCTAGTCATTGCTTCCCTGCAATACTGACCTGTAGCTGACTACTTGCTGGGAGTCTCTGCATAATGCTGGCTCCCAGACAGCCTTGTGCCATGTTTGCTCACAGCCTACTCGACCACTCTGAAACCAGCTGCCTGCCTGGGGCTCCAAATCTCTTTGACCTTAGGATACTGGGTGTGGTGAGATTCCTTTCCATCGCTATATTTTTTCTCCCCTCATTTCTCCCTGCCCCAGATCTGCCTTATGCTGGTTTCTTTCTTTATTTTCTTCTTTCCTCCCTCCCTCTTCCCCTTCTCTCTCCCTCTCTCCTTCTCTTCCTCCTAGAACAAATATGTATTTATTTTTCTTTATTGTAATCTTTTTATTATAAAGTAAAATTCAGATACAGGAGATTACATAAAACAAATATACATATATATGGCTCAATGAGTTACTACAATATGAATACTATTGCAAACACCATGCAGGACACAAAACAGAACTTAGCCAGCCACCCCAGAAATCCTTCCACATGCCCTGTCCCAGTCACAACCCCTTCCCTTCCCCTAAATGTAACCATGGAAATTTGCCCTTATACATAGAGAGAGAACTCCTATTTATTGAGCACTTACTTCCTGCCAGGACTGTACTAAGAATGCTTCATGTCTCATAACAATCCTATGAGTTAGGTACTGTTATCCCCATTTTAGAGATGCAGAAATTGAACTTTAGAAAAGTGTGGAAATATGTCCAAGGTCACATGGTGCCAGAGCCAGGACTGTAACCTTGGTGTATCTAACTTCCAATCCTGTGCTTTCTACCTCCACTCTACTGCTATGTGCTATACCTCACAGCTAAGCTCTGGCTAATGAATGCCCTGTGCAGGAGGCTGCCTGACTTTGTGAGGTTAGTGGTTGTCACAGAACTAAATCCAGTGGTCACACCTGTAGCGAAGTAGTGAAGCTGGAGAAGCCAATCCTCACTGGCAAAAAAGGTTCTATGATGTTGATTCTTGCCTTGGGGTCTGAGCCAAGCCTTCCCTGCATCCCTTAGAGAGAGGGAAAGCAACACACACGTTCTTTCTCTCTCTCT
>NW_006442490.1:1241442-1255326 GCF_000325575.1 Pteropus alecto | reverse complement strand
TCTCTCTCATTCTCTCTCTCTCTCTCTCTCTCTCTCTCTCTCTCTCTCTCTCTCTCTCTCCCCACACACACACACACACACACACACACACACACAGAATATCATCAACACATTTGCAACTGCCTGTATTCTCTCCTTGTCATCTGATGCTAACATCCTTCCATTACCCGATGAGAAAATAAACAGTAAATGGCCATACCAGTTAAACTGTTTAATTACATAAGTTGGGAAGAATGACAATTTGTGTACATTCCCCAAAGACAAAGATTAAAGAAATGACCTTTGCCTTGGTGTGAAACTAATTTGTTGCATATTGGAACTCTGATTGCTTCAGTTGGGGCAGGCATTTGGTTGCCCCAGTGTTTTTTTCTAAGGCTGGAGATGATGCTGAATGACGCTCCATCTTAGGCTGGATTGATTTGTATATTAGCATTTTATAAAACATCCCCATCTGAAATATATTTCCAAAGTGTGTCTTCCTGTAGCCATTCCTAGTATTTTGCACATTTGTTCAAATGTAAATGTATCTAAAACATCAAAGACTATGAGCCACAGAGTGCAAACAAATGCCCAAGTATCAACAATGATCATTTAAAGACAAAGGAGCATCATTTATGGGGCCAGTGCTCTTTTTATAATTACAAAAATCACCTGGAACCAGTAAAAGAAATTATAGAACTAAATGTCAGGTATCACATTGTTAGAGCTTTATTAATTACTAATTAGTAAACACTAATTCTCAATTAACTACATTAAAATGTTTCAGTGTTAAGGCTCTGTTAGTTAAAACACAAATATATTCAGATTATACTCTTCTCCAGTGTTATTTTGAAATTTGTTGTGGATATTTCCATAGTAGTTGAAACATTTAAAACATTTCAAAAATGCATCTACCAACTCAACTTCTGGGTTCTGGGAAGTTTAGGCTGATTTTTCTCTATAGAGTACAGAAAAACCAGTTAAAATTAGTTATGTCCATGAGGAAAGATTTATTTTTAATGTATTGGTAATGCAAGATTTATTGTTAATCCCTTGAATTTCAGAGGAAATGTGGTATTACAAGCTCCTCAAACCTTAAGTTTCAGGAGGAGAAATAACGGTAATCAAACATATGTGTCTGAAGCGTCAATGAGTTCCACCAGCCACCACCAAAGACAGAAAGGCCATGATCTGCAGTGTGATGATTTTATGGCTGCAGCTGGATTTGCTTTTTTAATGAAATGCCTTTTGAGGGGTAAAAATCGCCAAAAAAAAAAAAATCTGCTTCATGTGTCATTTAAACAGAGAAAATGTCCAATAGATTCCCCATAGACAGCAACAGTGGATTTCTAGTGAAATAAGATCAGATGTTTATTTTCAAAAGGATCCAACTCTGAACAAAATATATTCTGATTAACAGAAATATTCTTAGACAACAAAATCATTATCTGTATAAACATGCCAGGAGCTTCTAACAGAAACTCCTTTACTTTAGCTGAAGGTAATGCCATTAAGTTGTAACCAAAAAATCCTCACTGCTTCTTAGGTTCTGCCTACTTGCCTCCTGCCCCCACTCTCAGTTTTCCCCCACCCCCCAATTCCCTGCACGAGCCCTTCTTGCCATCCATATCTCCCAGGACATAGCAGTGGCCCAAGATGGCTCCAATTACTGGGTCTAGTCAGAAGCTAGATGGTCCTATTACTTCTCTACATCTTCAAAGTACTGACGGTCCCTCTTGGACAATGACTTCAGAGCAGATCTGTTGGCCTGCACTGTGTTCCCTTGGAGAGTCTTGAAATTCGTCTTTGACACTGTCTCTTCTCCCAAGTTGAGCTGAAGAGGCACAGAGTAGTTTTGTTTTTCCACACATTCCCATCCGAGACCCCTATCTCTCAGAGAACTGCTTGCTTTAGCTCCAGTATTCCTGGCTGGCTACACAAAACAGATTCATTTTTTCCTTGTATTGGCTCCCAGCTGCTCTGCTGCATTTTTAGTTTCTGTGATAAACCAGCACATTTGGTACCATGAATTTGGTAGCTATGAAAACACATGAGGAAGGTGCAAATTTGATCATATTTTATTCAAATAGGTCTGCTCGATGGCTCATTTTCTTCACCTTTGAGGTCTGATTGGTATTTTTTTAAGGTTACACATTTCTCAGACACAGAACTCTGCTTTGAGCATTGGTTACTTAATGTATAGCATCCATTACTCAAGAGAGCCAAGAACCAAGAAGCACTTTTCCCTAATGTTTGATGATTGTGGACCTATGAGAGTACTATGAGAGTGAACAACTGAAAACTGCTAAACAGAGTTTACTGTTGAAATCAAACCTCACAAACACAGTTCATCAAGACTCATGCGATATATATTTTTTTATACCTGGTTCTACAGGGTATGATAACCAAGCATTAATGATAGATAGTTCAGGGAAATGACAGTGACTAGTCAGATTTCTATACAGTTGACACGGTTATTGTAGGGAGAAAACTCTAGAAGAGGAGGGAGAGTTTGTTGTACTTAGTCTTTTTCTGCTGGAGGAGGTCTGTCATTGCTCTGATGACGTCCAACATCAGGTTTCTATCAGAACTGAGTCCAGGGATACGCCTGTCTGGTCTAGGGCTTGTGCATTCTTAAACCAAGTAGTCCCAGGACTTCTGATCCAAGGGGACCAGGAGGCTGTCAATACGTGCTTCTGGAATACCTGTCACAGAATAAGGCTGTCAAGTCTATGGGTTCTCTTGGGCTCCTCATCTAGACATCTTCAGAGGGGCCTCAGAAAAGCATTTCGTTCCACTTACTTATTTGTTTGTTTGTTTGTTTGTTTGTTTATTGCTTCTTTTTCCCTCTTTCCAGCTAGGTTGGAGATGAGATCTCAAAAAATCCTTTTCTTTTGTCTTCTTCCATCCTGACCTCCCAGGATTGCATTAAACAAGTAAATGGAATGAGCTGAGGACTGTGGATTAAGCAACAGTCCTCAACATTTGCTGCACATTGAGATCATCTGGGGAGTCTTAAAAAAATGCCAAAAGCTGGGTCCCATCACCAGAGATTCTGATCTAATTGGTTGAGGTTGTGACTTGTGTGTTGGGAGTTTTAAAAGCTCCCTAGGTGATTCCAGGATGCAATTAAAACCAAGAGTGAGAGTTTGTATTTAATAAAGAAGTTTCAAAATACTTTCAGGTTAGCACTTTCTGAACTACCTGCTAGGAAGATTTTGGAAGCATCAGAACTAAGTCTTCTGCAGTTCACACTTGCCAATGAGTCTGCCTGGAGATCTCAGTCCTGTCACAAAGCGTTTTACCACTCAAGTGTTTTCTGTAAGTTCTAAATTTCTGTGACTTGAGATAAAGTAATTTATTTTCTCTCCTGGGGTTCCCCAGGATTTCTGGGCCCCAAAGTCTCACCCTAAGAAAATGAGGCCTGTGTTGACCTTGGTGATCTCCTCTCTTTGATATGTCACAAAGGGAATGAACTTCGCTTTATGGGGCAGGTGAAGTCCCCAACCAGGAAGGACTCTTGCCACCTCCTCTTCTGTCAAATCTCATTTCTCTACCTCTTTTAAGGACATTATTAATTGCACTCAGATAATCCAGGATAATCTCCCTAGTTTAAAACCCTTTATTAATCACACCTGCAGAGACTCTGTTTCCATATAAGGCAATATTCACAGGTTTGGGGGATTAGGATGTGGCTATCTTTCAGGGGGCCATATTTCAGCCTATAATACCCCTTAAAGGCAAGAATGGGTGTTGCTGAGAGGGTGAGCTGGTGATGTCAAAGGAGTATATCCCAAAGAGGTCATCGAAGCTTGGGTGAGGAGTTAGGGTACAGAGCTAGATGGAGGTTCGATGGCCAGAGGGTCAGGATGCAGACCGACAAGTTTGGTTAGAACAATTCTAAACAGTCGGGGATGGGGACACATAGGGTGGGGAAAGGAGGTTATGTTCATAGCTGGGTTGGTACCTGTTTCTGGTACTGCTCCCATGAGCCTCAGTGGAGGTCCTTGGGAAGAATCAGCCTCTCAGGAGCAGGCTTGCTATGTTTAGAGATATGGCAGTTTAGAGAGATGGCAGTGAAGTATCTACTTCTGCTGTGGGTAGATGAAAGGGCTCACCTCACATCTCTATCTCACCTTTGACCTTAGGAAGGGCTGACCATTCATGCCACTGAAAAGCCTGCACAAAGACCCTGCTGCCCATTCCTTCTAATGTTCTTATGGCCCCTGTCCCTGAGGATACCCAGGACTCTGACTCAGCCTCTCCAAGGTCAGTCAATTGCTAAAAGGTATGTAAAACTTTGGGGGTGAAAATTCAGAGTTCTCTTGGACCCCGACCCTTTAGTTTTTACAGGAAGTTTGTTCTCTTTGTATCTAAGAAGATGGAATCAAACATTCTGGGGAAACATTTTACATCTTTTGACTTCATAATGAACGCCTTCAGTAACCACTATAATGAACTGGAGAATTGTTGGCCAATTTTTTCTTTAATTTTGGCTCCCTTGTAGCCATGAATGTATGTTTTTAAAAGCCAAACATTAATATTGCATTTAATTCATTATCATTTCAAAACCACCAGAAAGATAAAATAGCACCTATTCTTTGGCTAAATCACAAAACTCATGATACCAAGCAAAAACCTAACAATTTGAAGAACTACTTTCATACGTTCTTGTCTCTGACCTACTCTCTAGGGAAAACGAGGAGCGGGTGTTTCAGAATGCCATCTTACAGTGCTGGGTGGGGCTTTGTAAGAGACATTCACCAAGGCCTCCTATTTTGAAAACTTGGAGTCACAGACATCACTTACCATACGTGCAGCTGGCAGCTCACCCACATATTTACTCAACCACTTAATTTGCCCAGGCAGAACAGGAGGAAAGTAACACCCACTTCAAGAAGAAAAAGTGCGTCCCATATTTGGAAGTTGCCTTTGCAGTCTAGGAGCCAAAGCTTAGAGGTACTGCTCTCTGTGGTCTGATCTCCTGCAGGGATAATGTTGAAAACCAGTATTTGAACCCTTCACTCACTGAGGCAGACAGAATCAGGTGTGTGGCAGAGAGATTCAGAGAATGCAAAAACCAGAATGAACATCAGAGTTTATCTACTTCATCATCTGCCAGATTTGCAAACTGGTAGGCCCTCAGGTGGAATCGCCATGCAAATGTTTTGTTTGCCCTATACAGTTTTCTTTTTTCTTTTTTTTTTTATTAATCTTTGAATTAGTTGCCAACATTTAAAATCCATATTTTTGGCTTGTGAAAAATCAGGATCTGGCCACTGCAGGCCCTTGTTACCCTGTGACAACAATGAGCTGGAACTACTACCACCTCTTCCTTCAAATGGGTCACATATTCTCCAATTCACCATAGCCATTCCCTAGCCTGGCTTTTTAAAAGCATTTAAATTCCTACTGGGCTCCAGCGGGCATTTGAGTTTGCAACTGCTGCCATGTCCAAACCACCCCCCTAACACAGTGAAGCTGAGATTTACACAGCACAAAGGATACTGACAAAAGCAATCTATCCTGATTGAAGATACCAATTTCCTAGACTAGCATGGGCGAGTAGAAAGTATGTGAGATTGGAGATAGAAGCCTTCTGTTTAAATCTTGTCTCCACCACTTTCCTAGTTGTGTGGCTTTGACCAAATCATTTCCCTCAGGTACAAAATGGGTATAATCAGAGCACAAATTAAGTGCGAGGAGGTATGTGACAGCATTTGGCACAAGGACAGAGCATGGGCTCAATAACTAATTGCCTTCATCCCTCCCTCTCTCCCTTGCACCATACAGCCTCTTCAGATGTTCCTGAAAAAGAATGAAGGTAATGTAGTATCACTGAGGTTGCCCTAAAAAGCCATGAGAGCTTATTTTTACAGCTTTATTGAGATATATTTCACCTACTATAAATTTTATCCATTGAAGGTGCACAGTTTAGTAATTTTTAGTATGCTCAGACACTAATTTTATAAAATTCTCAACAGCCCCCAAAAGAAACCTGTACCTATTAACTGTCACTCTCCATCCACCCCCACCTACATTCCCCAATTCTAGGTAAATACTAATTTGATTTCAGTCTTCATTGATGTCCGGTGGGCACTTCATTAAAATAGAATCGCACAATACACAGCCTTTTGTGACTGGCTTATTTCACTTAGCATGTTTTCACAGTTCATCTAAGTTACAACATGTATCAGTACAGTAGTCCCCTTTTATCCATACTTTCACTTTCTGTGGTTTCCATGAACTATAGTCAACCGCGGTCTGAAAATATTAAATGAAAAATTTCAGAAATAAATAACTCATAAGTTTTCAATTGCACGCCATTCTGAGTAGTGTGATGAAATCTCCCACCATTCTGCTCTGTCCATCCTGGGATGTGAATCATCCCTTTATTCAGCATATCAATGTTATATATGCTACTAGCCATCTTAGGTATAAGATTGACAGTGCTGTTTTCGAGCAACCCTTATTTTACTTAATAACATCTCATTCACTTCATTTCATCTCATCACATTGGTATTTTATCATCTCATATCATCACAAGAAAGGTGAATACAGTACAATATTTTGAGAGCATGAGAGACCACATTCACATAACTTTTATTATAATATAATTGTTCTATTTTGTTATTAGTTATTGTCGTTAAACTCTGACTATACCTAATTTATAAATTAAACTTTATCATATGTATATGTGCATAGAAAAAAATAGTGTATATAGGGTTTTGTACTATCTGTACTTTTGGGCATCCACTGGGGGTCTTGGAAATGTATCCCCCTTGCATAAGGCAGACTACTGTATTTCATCTCTTTTTATGGCTGAACAATATTCCATTGTATGGATATACCACATATGTTTATCTATTCATTCATTGATGGACATTTGGGTTATTTCCACCTTTTGGTTCTTGAGAGTAATGCTGCAATAAACATCGTTGTACAAGTAACTGTTTGAGTCCTGACTTTTAATTCTTTTGAATATATACCCAGGAGTAGAATTATTGAGTTATATGGTAATTCTATATTTAGCTTTTTGAGAAACTGCCAAACCATGAACAAGTTTTTATGTGGACATATGTTTTCAATTCTCTTAGATATATACCTAGGAGTCTAATTGTTGGGTCATATGATACCTCTATGTTTAACATTTTGAGGAACTGCCAGACTGTTTTCCAAAACAGCTGCACAACTTTACATTCTCATCAGCAATGTAGGGGAATTCTAATTTCTTCACACCCTCACTATCACTTGCTATTTTCTTTTTTTTTAAATAGTCATTACCTGAAATTAATATGAAATAATATTGAATGTCAACTGTAATTGAAAAAAAATTATAGTCATCTTCATGAGTATGAAGTGGTGTCTCATTGTGGTTTTGATTTGCATTTTCCTAATGGCTAATGGTGGTATGGAGCATTTTTAAAGCATTTATTAGCCATTGGTATATCTTTGGAGAAATGTTTATTCAAATCCTTCATCCATTTTTTAAATTGGGTTATTTGTCTTTTTATTGAGTTGTAAGAGTTCTTTATATATTTCGGATACATGTCCCTTATCAGAAATATGATTTGAAAATATATTTTCCCATTCTATGAGTTGTCTTGGAGGGAACTAAAATTGAGGTTTTTACTGAAAGAGATTTTCTTAAAAAATTTCAGTGCTAAAGACAAGATCTAACCACTTTGTCGTGTTTTTAAAAATGTAAGGAAAGAGACCCATATAAGATAAAAACTCAATGTATACTTAAGTGAAACGATCACAGGGTCCGTTTTCTCACAATTTATATAGTTTTTCCTCAGGCACGTTAGATTTTCTAAGCTGCTAATATTCTGTGTTTACTCATCTCTCAGAAAGGCCTTGTAAATAGCCCCATGGTTTTCCGGGACAATAGATTTGAGATGCAAATGGAGATTACTCTAATCCAGATAGTTTTACAGCCTTCTCTGGAGGAGATTGTTTCTCCCTGTAATCTTTGAGGCAGGGACCCCTATATTCAAGGAGCCACCAAGGTGAACTGAGGCCTAGGTTAGGCCAAGTCACTTAGTGTTGCTGGAGTTATAGTTACAATTTAATTAGTTCTTATTGTAGAGAGAGTACATTTCCCACACTTCCCTGCTTTTGTCAACCTCTCCTCTTAGTTCTGAGAACCAAGTGTGTGAACCTTTCCTAGAGCTGAGATTTCCAGAGAAGGGCCTTGGCCAAGCCTCAGTGATGAGGGTGGATAAAAAGGAATGCCCAGTCTCTTTATTCTGTCAGCAAGTGGAAGTAAAAGTAATGCATTAGGCCAGATATGCTGTTATTCTTGGAAAATATTTTCTGGAGTCAGTGGTTGAATTCTCTGTCCCTGTGAAGGACTGAGCAGATGTGTGAGAGGCAGTCTCCAGATATGTGTATTATTAAGCTCCCAGGGGGAGAGGCGGAAGCATGTGTTTGAGTCATTGCAGAAGAAAAAGATTATGCCATTTGAACAAATGTGTTTTTTCTTCTCCATGGCCCTTGAAATGATTCTCCATCTGTTTCTCTAAGAAAAATTAATGTCTTTAGGACTGGTAGCAAATGCCTACTCTAATAGGCTATCAACTGTTCTAGCACCTATCTTCCAGTCTGCAGGCAATTTACAGATTCTACAAGGTGTTACTGGTCCAATTTTCATTACAAGCAATGATGAAAGGAGAGGTTAAAAATAAGAAATCACGGACTCTGAGATAGAAAGCTCTAGAATCTGTTTTGGCAGATGCTGTCTTCTTTCTGATCTTACACATGGGCTAGGACCAAGAGAGCCCTGAACAGGGAGCCAGGAGACTCTAGGCTCTAGAACCATCCCAGTGACCTTAATTTACCCTGGAGCCTTACTTTCACCACCTATCAGCTGAAGGGACTAGTGGAGTGAACCTCAAGGGCCTGCCTGCTCTGTCCCCAGATGATTTCCACCTCTTCCTGGTTGTGGCATACAGAGCAGAACATGCCAAGAATGAAGAAACCCACCCTCTGGGCCTTTGGCTGCTGCAGCAAGGAACTCTGCCAGTACCCTTGTTTGAGAGGCGTAAGCTGAACTACTCCCAGACCCTGGCCAGTCTCTCACTGGTTCATAGACCCTGGCAACCCTAAATCCTATACCTTCACCATCCAAAGCAGCCACACTGATTAACAATAGAGAAACTGTGGGGTGGCGGAGGGTTCAGACAGGAACTCAACATTCCTTGGGAGCTCAAACAGGCCCATCAATTTGCCCTTGAAAATCAGTACCTAAGAGTGAGTATGCCCTTAATCATCTAACTGATTCTTTTTTTTTTTTTCTACTCTCTCTCCCAAATCTCGGTTGTTATAAAAATGTTCAGTGGGTTTGGAATTATTACAAATAAAAAATTCCAGAAGATTTTTGGATAAGAAACACTAAGTTCTGCAGCTTCCGGAGAACTCTTAGGAAGAATGTGGCAGGCGCTTGAAACCAGTCCTGGCTGCCTGCCTGCTCTGAAGCCTACGGTTGCATCTGGACCTGCAGGCACATTATGGATGGCACCTCTGAGGAGCTCAGCAACTGAGAAAATTGGATTCAGTTGTTCTGACATGCCTTTTAGAGCTTAGGGCCAAAACCAAAATGGGACCCTTAGAAGACCTTTGGGCTGAGCCACATCTGCTTGCTGGCTCCTTCCTGCCTGGAAATACAAACTTCTGGAAGGGCCTGGGCCAGATCGTGTGAGAAGGCCTGTGACTCACAATGTTTCAGACCAGGCTGAAAGGTGTTTGTCCGAGCAACAGGAGCAAAGCCTGTGGCTTGCAGACCAGGAAGGGGAGCTGTAGATCAACACAGCCAAGCCCAAATGCAAGAAGAAAAGAATTACTGCAAAGCTTTTCCATGCAAGCTATAAGCTCCTACTGGGAGGGGTGTGTTGGATGTAGGTATGTGAGCTGGTGGACTTCCTGCCTCACTGTTGTGAAAAGTCACTCTGTAACTGAAGCTCTCATTAGGACTAATTGAGTAAACAGCCCTGGCAGGCCCTTGGAAAACACGAATACCGTTTTCCTTAGGTCTGTGGCTGGCTCAGAGCACAGGCTTTAGCTGTTCTGATCAACTCTTGGAGAGGCTAAGGTTTCCCCACACTTTGGCTATATATAATCTTTAGACACTACTTATTCTACTCTCAAAGTCCTACTGGACTGTAAACAATATGCATCTTTAAATCATTGATAAAGAACACAAGCTTTATAAAGAACACAAGCATTCTTGAAAACCTAGGTTTATGACTAACAGTCGATTGATGATTTCATTTGGATTTGAGTATCTCTTGGTGATGACTGTAACGCATGAACATCATGTTGGGCCTTTCCTCCTGACCTAGCTAAGGGATGAAGCAAAAGTGACCAATACGAGAGATGATCAAAGAAACCTAAAAAGGAATCTTGAGCTCCTGAATGCAAAAGATGGAGGAAGTGGATTCCTATTTCATTGACAGGCAGAATTAGACCACTGGTGAGGCTTTAAAAAGGCCTTTTCAGGAGCAATAAAACAAGAGATGAAACAAGACAGATTTATAACAATTATTTCCAGTGGTCACATGGGCCTTGGCCAATTCTTAGTTTTCAATAATGTTCCCTCCAAAAGGAACATTGATTCTTGGCATCAAATGAAATAGAGTATTCAATTCTTAGTATCCATCTTCGTCCCTGTCCTCTGAAGTTTACCTCCAGCTTCAAGTGTGAAATGCTTGGAAGATGATGAGGAGAGAGGAAGTTTGGAAGCTGGAAGCCTTTTCTTGTATTTGAGAGATTCTTTTGATATGAAGACCACTGTACATTTGAAGCTGAGGAGAATCCTCATCCTGACAGGTAGGGTCCTGCTTAAGTCAGTTACAAAGGCTGCAGAGAGCCGAGGGCTTCCCACCCTCATGGGGCAAGATGGGGCACTTTCCACACCTTGCTATCCTCACATAGAAAATTTGGTAGTTGTTTTTTTCAAAAACCTGTAACGAATGTATTAAACCATTCAAAAGACTTTCCTGTCCATTCCCTCATGTGAGCCTCAGGACAAGCCTGAGAGTCACAGTAAGGGGCTAATGTAATATATAATTTTTCCAGTTTTATTGAGATGATTGACATAACATTTATAAGTTTAAGGTGACGAATGTGATGAGTTTATATTTCTGTATATTGTGAAATGATTACCACAATAAGTTTAGTGAACATCCATCACCTCAAATAGTTACACATTTCTTTTCCTTGTGACGAGAACTTTTAAAACTATTATAATGTTCTTGATACATTGGCTGACCTGATGATAAGCAGTGAGAAGATGCTAACTAAAACTTCTCCAGTTTTCTACGGTTTTCTCAAAATCCATGTGAGGGACTGTGCTCAGGAACCGTAGATTTTATTTGATCAAATGCTATGAACTAAATGTGTCTGAAATCATAGGAAATGAGACCATCAAAACTAGGAATAACCATTTTAATGGCAGAGAAAATACCAGATTTTACCAGCAACTTGAAGAACAGAGGAGATGGAAGTATACTCCTAGAAAGGAGAGTTTGTGGCAATTGAGGATAGATTCTAATCATTAGGAGCCACACACTGTGTTCTAAATGTTCAAGATAATAGAAAGACAACCTTTAACTAAGAGCTTCTGGACTGAAAAGGTTGTAATGTGGTAAACTCTTTATCATCCAACAGATTTAGAAAAAATAAATATGCTGGGTTTTTTTGGTTTATATTGGCTTATTGATATTCCCAGAATTAAAATATAGCGAAATGCTCTGAACGAAAGCATACTGAGGACACAATGAATCTTTCTTTGATGGTTTAGGACTCTGATTGCTCTAAATAAGGAATTAAGGAGGACATTCATTTGGAAGTTTAGACAGACTTGTGGCCATTGGAAAGAGACCTATTTTTGCTATTGTTCTTAGATAATATTTTTGCCCTGTTGTGCTTTTGCAACTGTAGGCAGGTTGTAGAAAATTGTGAGAGAGAAAAAAAACATTTCTTATTAGTAAAATGGCAGAAAATATAATATTCTAAGTTAAGTGAGCTCTAGGTTACTAATGAATGTTCCATTGGTCGTAAGTCAGACTTGAGGATTAGGGCCAAATTTCACATTTGGCTTGTGCTCAGTGGCCTTGCTGTATAGATGTGTCTGAAATCACAGGATTGGTTGTGTAGTGGTCGTCTGAGGGCAAGTGAGTAGCTTCCATTCCATCTGCCAGAGCTGTGCCCACTCAAATTGATGCTAATTCCACAAACCTCATCTGCAATGCTGCCGTGTGTAAGAGGTAGAGTTTTGTGCTATGGGAGGTCCCAAACTGAATGGTCTCATTGACTGCAAGCCTAAAACACACATTCTTATCTGAATTCCCTATTCTCCAGAAACTTCTCTTGTTGCAGGTTTGGTGTCAGGGAGGCTATGGGGGAAGGATAGACGCTTTGGATTTTTCAAAAGGGTAAAACATTGTTACTATCTATTGACAATGTGTCATAATGGTAGAAATAAATGTAATCATCCATGTAAATTGTGAAACATAAGTCATGCTTCTGTTTGTTTGTAATAATGTGAAAATTCAAAACAAGTAAAAGTCACCTATTAAATCCGAATAATCTGCTCTGCCCTTCCCTTATGTTTTTTTTTTTTCTTTCTACATGTACCTCTGCTTTTTCAGGATGAAGTAAAATCTACAAATCCTCAATTGTGGAAATGCATAGTCTCTATGATCCTTGCAAACAATGAGATAGCATTCGGTGCCCTGGCTAACACAAAAATGTGGTCTGTATATTCATACCAGTATGAAATGAAGATGACTATGAGACAGAACACTTCCTACCTTCTCCATTTGTGAATTCAGCCCATTCTGTGATGGTTTTCAAGAAAATTTTGGCTTGTGGGTTGCAGTGGGGGAGCTACCTCCCTGCCTTTCCTGAGGACAGTACAAAGTAGTTTACCTAATTCCACTGTGGGAGTTTTACCTCTCTCTTGGATGGCTCAGTGTAGGCCCTTGTCTAGACTGATTACAACAGCACCAACAAAACAAAATAAATACCTAACATCTTACAGAAAAGGCATGAAACCAAACAGTATGAGTGAGGAGAACAATGCCTCTGTTGTGACAAGGAGTCTTCATGAGGATGGAATTCCCGCACCCCGGATTCCAATTTGTAAGGGCAACATTAAACGTCTCAAAGCAGGTCCTGGCTTGAATGCATTAATTTGGAAAGGCAATGTGCTTTGTCAGATAAGAAATTCTTTTTAAACTGCCACTAGGATCAAACCGAAGATCAGTATAACTCTATCTGTATGCACGCAGATTTCAGAAAACAGCCTTTAGCTCACCAATGTAACCATTTGTTCATTCTGCTCTTTCAGGGTGACAAAGTATATACGTGATGCAAAAGGCTCCGACTGAGTCAGTCCTGACTTTTCACTTGCCTTGATGTGTTACCTTATACAAATCTATTAGCCTCTCTGAGCCTCAGTTTCTATATCTGTTAAATGAGAGGGTTGGAGTTGGTAATATTTCTAAGTTCAAGACTCAAACAAAGCAGAATAAATGCAACAATTCCATTGCTAATGGTACTGGAAACTGGATTTTCATCCAAAAAGAAAGCTATAATTATCATCTGCCCAAAGGTGCTCTTAAATATGTTGTGTCAAAATGAAGTTGCAGGTAAGTGATGGGTCACTTCAGAGTCACCTCCAAAACTCTTAAGTCAATGTATAACTGGGTGGCAAATACATCACATAATTGAAAGAATGCTTGTTTAGCCAATAGTTTCAAATGGCCAGAGGTACAACAATTTGACTGCTCATCTGTTTATTGTTTTGACATGTATTTATTGAACACTTACTATGTGCCAGGCCCTGGAGATAAGATGTTTCTCCTGAAATCTTATGTCTTCCTCTTTGCTCCCTCTTTC
>NW_006442490.1:1240160-1241431 GCF_000325575.1 Pteropus alecto | reverse complement strand
CCTTGAGTTTGGGTTTATTTGTGACTTCAGGTGCAAAAGTTTGACTTCAAGCTCTTCTCAGTTCATGGTATATCATCAGAGTTGGTCCAGACAAGGCCCCTCTCTTGCTTTGACTCGTTTACTTCTTTTTTCCCTCAGTGCCAACTCTCATTCCCCTCCATGCAAAGGCAACCATTCTAATGTGTGGTCACTTCAGTGCATGTATTTTTGTAAAATGTGTAGTCTCTTGCAAATATATCTTATTTCAATGGTGAGATGCTATATAGCCCATCCAGTTTCTTGCCTTTTTTATCTGAACTATGATTTTAAGATATAGCCATACTATTGGGTGTACATATGGTTCATTACTTCTGACTGCTATGCAATTCTCAGTGCACTTCCACATTGTACCACCACCTCTTGCATGGATAGACACTCTGGTGTTCTGCAATGCCCCATGATGGCAAATAATACCTTGCGCATGGTCCACTATGGACCTTTGTCATACTGTTCTGCCTAAGACACATTTCCCCCTTTGTAACCTGGATAATTTCTATACTTTCTTTAAAAACTGGAAATTTCCATCTTTCTTTTACACTTTCTTCAATGGATATATCCTGACCCATGAACAATAATATGTACACTCCTATTATAGCGTTTATACTGTATTATAAGTTCTTGTATGTCTCCTGCTCTAGATGTGAAATCCCATGAAAGCAGGGACTGTGTCTGTCTCATATACTGTAACTCTAGTACATGACACAGGGTCTGACACAAAGCATTGCTCAATTAGTACTTGTAAAATAAATATGAATTTATCACTTACTAAGCACCGACTACATGCCAGCCCTGTAACTTTATTTTTAGTGTGAATCTTGCAAAGTCAATATATTTATTTCTAAATATGTAAAAGCGAATAAAAAACTAGTTTATTTTGTTGATTTCTTGGCAAACTTAGCAAGCCTTCTATATCTAAACTAGTGCTGTGTCTTTCCAAGAGGTACAATGTCCTCACGTTTTCTAGAATTTTTCTTGGGGAAAAGAACCCTCTATAGCCAACAGCACATTCTTTGGAATCTTCTCAGGGAGGCCTTTGTTTCTTGAAGGCATATTTGATTTTTGGAAGCAGCTAAAAGCTACTTGGCAGCAAATCTAAAGAATGAGGTGGGTAATCAAGCTGAAGAACATTATTTTTGGTTCCAAACAAGGTGTGACTATAAAGAAACAAGGCTGATTTTATTGTATGGTACATAAACTGGTTCGACAGCAATTCCAAAAGAAGACTCTATAAA
>NW_006442490.1:1225334-1240039 GCF_000325575.1 Pteropus alecto | reverse complement strand
TTGGAATTTATTTTTGGAAAAAAAAATCAATAACATGAGTATGGGGTGGAAGAGATCTGGCTTGGCAACCTTTCTTGCAAAAACATCAAGGGGTTTCAGTTGGCCACAAGCTCATCATTCATGAAGAGCGTAATGTGTATTCTAAGCAAGTATCTGCATTCTAGGACAGCTCTGATGGAGGTCTTGAGCCTCTGTGAGAATATAAAAACCCGTGCTCCATTCTGCTCGGGCTCCAGCTGTGCCACAGGCTCAGCTATGGGCATGACAGCATAAGAGGACAACTGATGCACTGGAGCATGGAGCAGAGTTGAAGGAGCTGTTTAGGAAAAAAAATCAGAAGAGGGAAGAGTCAGTGATTGAAATTATTGTTTAGGGATAATAACTTTGTCCTTGAACAAAGGTGATATCATCTTAATCTTATGCTGTTGAAAGATCTTTATGAAAGAGCTAGGATCAATGGGTGGAAATTACAGGAAGGCAGATTTAGACTCAACCTAAGAAAGATTGATTCGTACTATAGAATTGTATGTTAGGTATAATCTAATGTGTGTCAATATACATATACAGAAATAAAAAAAAATGATTGGAAGGATATAAATCAAAATTTCAATAGTAAATATATATGGGGTAGGGAATTATTGGGTAAATATTATTTTTAAAACTTTATAATGGTGTATTATTTGAATTTTTATTGCCTATATATATTTCTTTTGAAAAACAATAAATTTGGTAAAAGTTGGAGGTGTCCAACAACCAAACAGGATGCTTCGTGACCTAGTGAAAGCTGTACCTCAGGCAGTAATCAAACAAAGATTGTGGGATGAACTAGCAGGTTCTTTGCAGCCTAGGGATTTGGTATGTTATTCTATGATTTAACTTTGCTCGAGTACCAGAGTTGAGCAGTTGGAAATTCACACATGCATCCAAAGAGAAAGAGGCCTGGAAACTTCCAATAAGATGGGGCAACTTCCCAACTTCCAGGCTTATTCAAAGGACAAAATAGTCATCTTAACATATTTATGTGTAGGAAGTTTAAATCGAAGGGCAGAAGAAACACTTCAAAGATGAAAAGCAACCAACTAGCAGTTAAACTGGATTCTAAACTACAGAAATAAAAAAATATATAGAGAGAGGGACAGGAAAAGACCTGGATAAAAAAGCTAAAAGGTACAAGCTATTAAGTAGAAATAAATGTCAATAACAGATGTTGAATTTTCCATGTTTTGTAAATGTGTGTGGTTATCCATTTTAATCCCAACCATTTAGCTGAAGCCAGCAGGCCATGGATATTACAGAGGAATTGTCTTCTGCCCATCATCCCTCAGCCTGGGTGGACTATAGCTGGCAGACAGTATACCAAGATAGCAGAAACACTGGCTGGCTTGGTTCATGTTCTGGGAACTGAAGAATGTCAAATATGACCTTAGGCTGGAAAAGTCCTGCAAGGTATATGGGAACAGTATGTTTCTGATTCCAGCACTGGGCAGAGGGACCAGCACTTATTGCCTTTCAGGACCAATGGAGCCACGAAATCAGAGCAACAAAGAAGCTACACATCTTGTCCTGATTCTCCATTTTAAAAGCAGGAAACTGAGGTTTGGAGAGGGAAAGTGAATGAGAAGGATGTATAAAAACCAACAATCTCCTTTGCCTCCCAGAGAGGAGAAATTAACTTTAAAACAGTCTTCCGCTTGCAGGTGTAAAGCCTGGTCTCAGAGCCACAAATTATTTTTGCCAAATTAAATAAAAACCTTCCTGTAGAATGACAGAGACAGCTTTTATGCAATAACTGGGCTTTAGATCCTCTTCTGGTCTGGTGTTGTTATCATATCACACCAAGTCCAAGGAGCAAATCTTTCTGGTATTTGGGTTTCATGAATCAAAGAACAAAGATTCTTATAAATCCCATTCAAATATAGAAATGATGATGGTTTAAAAAACAAAGATAATTTCCTTTCAAGTCTTATCAATCACTACAAATCATCGAAACCATATTAACTTCGACAAAACCAACTGAAGGAAATACTAAACCAAATATTTCCATTTTGTGTTTGCGAAAATTTCTGCAAAGGATAAAAATGGATATTGGAAACCTGTGCTCCACAGGAAACCCTGACAGAAGTGTGTTGGTGATGGCAGGAGGGGAGAATGATAAGTTGTGAGAAATTATACCTCCTGTTTCCTGCAGGGTGACCTCCTGCCATTGGACAGAAATTGGAAATACTGGCTGAGATCACCTCCTAGAATCAAAGGTGACTTCCCAGTCCTGTCTTTGACCTTTGCTCATACTTCTTCCCTGTGTCTCACCCTTTCTTCCTCATACTTATTCAGCACCTCCTACCCCTCAGGTGGGATTTGAGTTCCCACTCATTCGAAAGACTCAACAGTGTTTCTGTTGACCTCACCTGGCAAATGGGCAATATGCTAGGCATTATAAACAATGGCAAGTTGGTTATTCCTGAGGTTCTTTAGCAGCAGAATGTCCAAATATCAGAATAGTACCATTATTGTTTGTGATGCGGTGTGTGTAAAAAAAGATTTAAGTAACAATATTGAACCTACAATTGACAAAAAGCTGGTGTTGGAATTAGTACTGGTGCCAGAACTTTAGCTCTGTGAGAGCGGGGATCAAATCTGTTTTGTTTTCTACTGTATACATCATCTGATACAGTACCTCATACCCAATAGGTATGAAAACCTAGTTGTTGAATAAACAGATGTTGAAGAAGCCCACCTGAGGCCAAGAGTGAGCGCTGCTTCCTATAAATCATGGGTTTCCTGACGACAACCTTTGCAACCTGACCCAGGGCAACTGCTGGCATGTGACAGCCTCTAGAGAAGGGTGACAGAGGACAAGCTTGAGACAGCAGCAAGGAAGCTTGGGGAATGATTTATTTGCACTGTTTGGGCCCACCTCTCTGGATTGGGAGACAAAATAATATTATTCGTGCAACTACATGACCTACACAGATGATTTCTATTTGGACAAAGCATTTCCAACAGACACTCTAACACAAGGTTTCTAAATGGAGATTATGGATTGGGTATATGTTGGAAAGGAGTGGCTTTGACTGGGGTTTGGGGCCAGAATTGATACCTACACAAAATGGGCAGGAAGGTAGATTTCAAGGCCCTGTTGGCACCTGATGAGATTTTCTTATGCTGAATAGAAAGCTAAGTGAGAAGGAGGAAAAGCATTGCATTATCACCATATATGAGGGCTTACAAAAAAGACCCAATGCGTTTTTATTTAAGCATTTATTTTTTTTCCAAAGAAATCCATGCAAAGGTATAAAGAGAGAGAGAGAAAGAGTGAGAGAGAGAGAAAGAGAGAGAGAGAGAGAGAAAGAGAGAGAGAGAGAAGGAGGGAGGAAGGAAGGGAGGGAGGGAGAGAAGAAAAAAGAGAAAGATACAAATAAGAAAAAAATAAAGAGAGAGAGAGAGAGAGAGAGAGAGAGAGAGAGAGAGAGAGAGAGAGAGAGAGACCATGTTCTAGCAGCCAAACATAGGAAAATAATTTGGCACAACTTGATTTTTTTTCTTTGCAAAAGGACAATCTATACTACCACTAAAATTTATGTTCCTCCTAAAGATACCATTTGATTTCAAAAACATAACACATGGTTTGTCTTCTACTTAATGGATGGAGGAGATATATAAGATAAAAAAAATAGAAAAAAATTAAAGGGTGGTTCCTTTTATAGAGGAAGACCACAGGTGCTGAAGGGCAGCACAGGTGCTGTGCACTAGGAAGTCAGTGCACCAGGAAGAAAAAGCACATCACATAGATTGTCAAGCTGGTTAGAACCTTCAGGGGGGAATGGCCATTCCCGAGGTTGTGAGAGGCAGTTATCTCATTGTCCTGATTCACATGTTGCTTGCTTCCAGGAGCATCATCCACATCCAGATCATAAGCCAATTCTGCCAAAAATAAAGAAAAAAAATTTAAATACAGGATTACCAACAGTATCAGGTGTATACTATTCATGGCTCAAGCACTTGTCTAGACTGCTGAGATGCCCCAGCTTTGATTTCTTCCTTTTGCAGAAAGGAAGGCTGCCAGGACATGGCAAGAGACGGGGTGTGTGGCGGGGAGGCAGAGGAAGGAGATGGCTAGATGGTGCTCCTTCCAGAGATCATACCAACAGGGAGTAAGCTGGCTGTTCCCCTCTCCACTGTGGCTCCACCCACACCGCAGGGTGCACACTGGCCCTTTGCAACCTCTCCTCCCTGGCAATACTCTGCTTCAAGGTCGTCTTCACCAGATCTCACTGGTATCAAAATGTAAGGTGTGGTGTCGGTGACTACCTGTGTCTTCTCGAGTATATGTGTACTAATGGGGGAAGGCATGTTGTGGACTCCCAGGGCACCTTTCCTGGGCCCTGTACCCCATATAGATCTCCTCCTGGGAACCTTGTTTTAGAGTTAAGGATAGGGTAGTTTGCCATTGAAAGATGTTTTATCTTCCTCAAACATTTCTTCTTTTATCTATGTGGTCTTTTCATCCCCTCTAAAAATAACACCCACGGAAAAAAAAGTAAAATTGATCTAATGTACAGGATTTCAACTGACACCAAGCAAATTAAGACTAAGGAGAGACTAATGGATAAGGGTCTTCTTTCTTTGATCACCTGCCATTTATGATATCTTCATGATTCTGAAAAGAAATTGGGATGTTGGAATTGGCCAATGAGAAAGTCTCTCAGAAGGAAAATCTAAGGAGAAAGTGGTTTGTTAGGAAATTTAAGATGGCTGGCCCTGGCTCAGGGCTCAATTTCTTTCAGATTTGCTTTCTCAGATTTAGAGCTCAAATCTGTTCCCTTGGCTTTTCTAGACTCAGTTGCCAATGTTTCTATTTCAATAGTGAAGGTGATGTGATGTGAGTAATGCCACCAGCCGACTGTCCTGTGGCCAAGAGAACCGGAAAGATCCCTTAGGGACACTGAGATGCATAGCAACGGGCACAGAGGAAATGACTGGGGTTCTACAGAGGAAAGGAAGGAAGAGCTCCTCTTAAAAGGGATGAAACAGTAAGTCACAGGAAGAAATTGTGAGGACTCAGCTAGTCCAGGATGCATGCAGAGCAGGGCCCACGACCAGGGCTGCTCCAAGGCTGGAATTGGTTAGAGCAGGCAGCACTGTCAAGGTGATCAAAGCTAGGGGGTCTGATTACACAGGCTGCAATACTATTTTTCAGTAGGGCTACTGTAGTTTATAATGCTATCAGCAATGACAAGGGAACCAAACTTACTGTGCCACAACTGAAAAAAGATATTGTACTCAGTATATGATGATATCTCAAACTTTAAAAAGTTTGTATATCAAATGGGCTGCAAGCATTTGATTATTAATAGAGACCAGCTTTTTGTTTTAGTTTACTAATTATATTTCTCAATCCATAACAGTTCATATCCTTTGCCTTTTTATCTAATGCGTATTGATATTTTTCTTATTAATTTGAATATATATTTTATTGAATTCTTTATCTTATTCAATATATATTTTTCTATTGTGTTAATTATAATTTTTCATTGCTGTATAAAGAAATGATGTCGTAACTTTTAATATATATGAATCTGACTACATTTTGCTCCTCTAGAGCTGAGAAAGTTTTTCTTCTTGAGTGCTGATAATCATTCAAATCAAATATTCAAGGAAATCTTCTTACCCAGGGAAAAGTTACTCAGCAAACTGTAATCTAGATTCTCTCTCCCCCTAAAATCAACACATATGAAGAAAATAAAGAGAGAAAAAGAACAAAGAGCAATCTTCTACTTGGAAATCAGACCTCTTTCTCTGAAAGGTGAACTGTGCAGAGTGAACAGAGAAAGCCGAGGTCAGCTGTCAGTCGACAAGGATAACACAGGCTTAGGCCACGATCAGATTTCACCAAAGCTGAGAACACATATGGCTATATCTGTTGAAAGCCTGCCTTGAGTCGCACGGCAACTTCTCAACTTAAATGAAGAGGGGTATTTTTAGGATTGACCTGAATGAGAGCACTCTCAGCATTGCTTTCAGATTCCTTTTCTGAATATTCTTGCCCAATATCAAGATGAAACAATCTATTAGTGTTACCACTCAGCACCTACACTATTTATCTTGCTCTTTAAAGAATCCACAGACACTAAACAGTTTTGTGTACTATAGTAGGTATGGGAAACCCAGCAGTTATGTCAAGTCCAGTAGTTTCTAATACTTTTTGCCACCAAAGACCTCTTTTGTTATTTCTTTCTCTTGGACCCTATATTTTGAAATGATAAAAATGACTACCAATTATCGAGGTCTCATTGTGTGCCACTTACTCTACTAACATGTGTTATCTCATTTAATTTAACCTTCTAAACAGTTATCTCATTTAATTTAACCTTCTAAACAATGTTATGAGGGAAGTATTATAACTCCCATTTTATGGATGAGGAAGCTCAAGCTCAGGTTACTTTTTTGCCTATACTAACACAGTGGGTGAGTTGCAGAGGTGCTATTTGAACGCAGGTCTGACTCAGAACCTCATATGAAGATACTACCATCTCTTTAAAAAGTTTGTATATCAAATGGGCTGCAGTGAGTAAGTAGTAATGGATTCCTTCTTGAAAAACAAAAACAAAAACCTTGATTAGTGAAATACATACTGCCAAAGAGAAATTCTGAAAAGCATGAGAAAAGTCAGTGTTTCCACATAAAACTGATCACATCCTTAGGTAGCCTTATTAAACTTTGTGAAATACTGAGAAAAAAACCCACTGGGTTGGGGACCCTGTGTAGGAATTATAGCAGTTCTACTTCCCTGATGAAATCAGCAATGATGGCCAGGGCCATTAGACACCCCATGCAGAAAGTTGGGCCAAGTCTTCTACCTCCAAAGGTCTCTCAGGAATATTCAGAATGAATATACATTCAGCAGCAGCAAACTTTTCCACTCAACTGCATAGCTGGGTTTCTGGGGTTTATATCGATGGGAATCCCAGCGAAAACACACTCTGGGCCTAGGCTACCATCATGGAGATTAGAGATGAAGGTGACAGTTGAGCAGGACAATGAAGCATTATGGGAGACAGAGGAAATGAGGTTTTGGTCAAAGACAAACATGGACACTCTGGAATAGGGGTAATATAATTCAATCTAATTCAATAAACTTAATGGTAGCCTACTATATCCCAAGCATTAAGCTAGAAGTTTGGAGAAAGACTTAGGAATCCCATACTCTAGCGTTCTAGCAAGGGAAACAGGTCAATAGACAAACCAACTAGATACTTGGCAGAAAGTAGAAAGGGCTCAGATAAAGGCACAAGCAAAACACTATGAGGATAGAAAGGAGAGATAAAAGTTCCAAATAGAAGGATCTGGAAAGAGTTTTTAGAAAAATTGGGTTATAATCTACAGCATGAAGGATGGGAGGAACTATGGCAGGGCTGATGAAATGGTGATTCATTTTAGGCAGAGGGTTCTGCTTGAGCAAAATCACGAATATCAGGAATTGTAGGTAGGGCATACTCAGTAGGAACAAGTAGCCTCTATGGTGGGAGGGAAGACAGAGTGTACATTGTTGTGAAGGGGGTATGTGTGTGTGTGTGTGTGTGTGTGTGTGTGTGTGTGGTGTGTTGAGTGGTGGGTGGTGGGTGGTGGGAAGGCAGAAGGGACAAATAACAGCCAAATCATGGCAGATTAGTAATGCTAAGACTATTGTGGGCAAGACGGGGCTATTGAAGGTATTTAAGTAAGGAAAACACATAATTTGATTTGTGCTTTTTAGAAAGATCATCATTAACAGTCTGAAGGACAGTGAAGAGACTTGTCACACATCTTGTCTTGGTAAAAAAGAAGTCTGTGGGAACAGTATCTGAGGATTGGCCAGTAGCAAATATAAATTTTTTAAAAAAATCTACAAAGAAGCTAAATCTACATCAAACTAAAACTTTCTCAGTTTGCTACAAACTGAGATGTACTATGGGAATCACCACAAACCATTTTCTTTTAAATCATTTATATTTAATGTTTATCAGTGATTTTCCAGAAATTATCTTTGTTGTATTAGGAACATATTATAAAATGCACATACATTTTTTTTTTTCCTATCTTGTAGTTGATTGTCAGTTAGAACCTTTCAGGCCAGCAAGGACATTTTCACGCTAAATCCAAAAATCTCTATTTGTAATCAGTTTAACTATGCCCAGAAGGTAGACCCAAGAATCTGTACTAATTACACACTCAGCCCTGACTTTCACTTTGCCCCTATGTCTTCTGTGTTGCAGACGAGATAAGCCCTTTAAAATAATCATCAGTCATTAAAGTCTGCAAGTTGTATTGAACGTTTTTCTGCCTTTTCTGTTGGGCAAAGCACTAAGTGGGGAGCCCTCCACCCTTATTCAGTTTTCTGGTGGAGTTTCTAAGGAGGCTGCACCATCCTGCAAGTCTGGTGCCCTGGATGCCAGGCCTGGCTCAGCCATTGACTTACTATGTCACCTCTGGCAAGTCATTTCCCTCTCCTCTGAGCCTCAGCCACCCCTAAGTCAGGATGTTGGACTGGATGGACTCTAATTTTTCTTCTAGTTTTATCGCTCTCTGATTCCAAGGCTCCTGGGGCCTGGCAAAGGACACGGTTTACTGTAGGCTGCAATCATTTTTCTGCCCACAGCAGCCAAGATGGCTGCTCCCAGCAGAGCCTTCATCAACAAGTAGATTCGATCAGTTGCTTCTCTTGGGATGTAAGTTTTCCTAGTGATCTTCATCAGTAACCTAGTTCTGAGTCTTCTTTTTTCTTTAGCTGTTCTAATCTTGGATAAGAGGCCCTGGCAATAAATAAATCCATGCTGGACTGCTTTTGTTTTCTTTAAACTCTGGCCTAATAACTTCCACTGAAGCCAGTACACACAAAGCTTTGGGATACATCAAGCAGGCATGCACAGGCAGCTAAGGAAGATCTGTCATCCAGTAAGACAAGCCTTTGGGCCCTTACAAAGACATTGGGGTCTTGAGCATATAATAGGAAGCAAATGTTTGTGCTCTCTTATGGCACCAAGGATGGCAATGTGTTGCTTTAGGGGTCTCGCCCACACCAGCAGGCAGACTTCATAGGGCAGCCTGAAAGAAGAGCTGCTATCAAAATACCAAGGGAGAGAATGCTGCTCTTGAGCCAAACATGGGGTTTCTTCCTTGCCAAGCTTGTACCAGCAGATGGCTTCAATCCGGCCCTAATATAGCAACAGAGCAATACCACTATTCCTGTGTTTTGCATTTGCTGTGTGCAGTTGGCCCCCAAGACATGAATATGAGAAACCTTCAATATATTGCTTGGCAGACCCCAGAGTTTGAAACTGGGGAAATCTCTGAAGACATCATGTTCACTGCACTACTGCTCACTCTGCTGCCCATTCCCACAGAAGCCCTTGGGCTCTGCCAGTCACTTCTAAATCACAAACAGATCTTGGTTTCCTTGTCCTCTCCTCAATATAACCCTTCCTACCACATCAACCCTACCACCACCACTTTTGTGAACTTTCAGGTGTGAAATGACTACATGAACTTGAAAGCAGAGGAAAGTGACTTTGCTAATGACCTTTGAGTCTCTGGGGGTCTAGATTTTCTTCTTCATAGATCGGACGAGGGGAGGGGGAACTGGCACACCTGAGGCCTCTGGTTTTTAATTAGTCTAATAGGACTCCTTTTAGAATTGGCCAATTTTATAATGTGCCTTCTTGACAAACAAATGAGTTGCCAATTTTGCATACTAAATGATCTAAATGATTGTAAATCCTGGGAATAATACAATGGCTTCTCTTGGAAGAGGGCTGGGGCAGTGAGATGGCTACTTCATTGCTTACAGCTAATTGCAGCCTGCAAACAACCTTCACTTCCAACTATGGAATGGCGAAAGAATACAATGGCTTTTCCCATTAGTCTAGTCATGGCCTCTAGTATTTTAGGCCTTTGCAACTTGTTCTGGGGTTGTATCTTCAGGTTACACTGCAGTGGGCTGTGGGTACACAAAGCCATGGCATGCTTCTTCCTAGGGATTTGGAGTGGGGAAGTAAACTATTTTATACTAAAATATGCAAGGCCATATGATGGAGTAGAAATGCACTATTTTCAAACTCATTTAAGACTTTATAAAATATTTCATGTCCACTAGGACCTTCAGGTTATGTCCCAAATCCTCAGGAGCAGGTGTGCATTCTCACTCTTCACTGATGTATGGAAAGATCTTAAAAGTACTGTTAGGCAACTTGGGTCACTTCGGCTTTGTAAACTACCAAGCTGGATGCTCTAACTTGCAAATTTCTTAACTACTTGAGGTAGCCTTTTCTATGACACCTTCCTTGTCAAGAGGAGAACACTACAGCAAATGCCCTTATAACTGAAGCTCGGACTGCTTACATTTTTTTTTTTTAATACAAAAAGATTTCCAGGAGTTTCAACTGCTATGTTTCACTATTGCATTCAGCCACAAAGAAAGGAACAAACAAAAATATTACTTAATCCCCTTGAAAAAGAAATCTTTTTACTGCAGAATCTTCTTATAATATGGGCCACTACTATACTTATTTAGGTACATCATGAGTAAAGTCATATTCCCAGAAACAGAATAACTCCATCCTAGAACCCCTGACAGTAATGAGTGCCTGTGTAGGTAGGTACTGGCTCTCCTACCTCAGCCCCAGAATTATTACCACCTTCTGCAGTAGTGTCGTGATTATTCCTCTCATGTCTACAGATGCTTCTCACATGAGGATGCCTAACAGCTCCACAAAGCCTTTACTTCCCACGAGAGAGGTCACCTCATTCCCATGGAAAGCAATGGACTTGAGAGTTAATGAAATAGGAGGAGCTGGTGACAGAGACACTGTTCAGTTAGCGTCAGGGGAGAAGATGAAGAGAACAAGCTTAGAGAAGGTAAGGGAAGAGAACATTTTAAAGAGGAGAAAGTTAGTATGGTGGAATATTATAGAGAGGTCACAAAAAGTAAGGACTAGAAAGAAGCTACTGAACATGTCAATTAGAAGGTTATGGGAGATTTTTGAAAGTTTCAGTAGGGTGGTTAGGTCAAACCCCGATAGTACTGATTTGAGATGAAAGTGGGAATTGATGTAGATTTACTGAATACTGATTAGTCTTTGGAGAAGTTTGAGAGTGAGTGAAATGGAGCACTGTCACCCTGACTGTGCCTGAGGTATTGTGTCATTGCTATCAGTGCCATAACACCTAACTAGTCTGTAAAACCAAACTTTGTTAGAAGGTGCCATTCCAACTCAAGATGGCTTTTGAAAATGCTATTTTTTGTTATCTTTGATGCATAAACAACCTAGACACTCAGATACTTGTACACCAATGTTTAAAGCCAATTATTCATAATAGCCAAAAGGTGAAAGCAACTCAAGTGTCCATCAATGGATGAATGGATAAATAAAATGTGGTACATCTATAAAATATAATATCATGCAGCCACAAAAAGGAATGAAATACTAAGACATGCAATAAGATGTACAAACCTCAAAAACATGATGCTAAGTGAAAGAAGCCACTCACAAAATACCACATAGTTTGTGATTCCATTTATATGACATATAAACAGGCAGAATAGGCAAATTTTGGAAATGGTGGTAATGGCTGTATAAAACTGTGAATGTAATTATGCCACTGAATTGTACACTTAATGGCTAAAATAGCAAATTTTATGTTATATATATTTTACCGTGATTTAAAAAAAACAACTATAGAAACCAAAAGATAATGGCATTCAGGGTACATCCCAGTTCCTAAGAATAGTACACTGCTACTCTGATATTTTACTTTGTAGAGGGGTGAGTATGTGTGAATATACCTGATACCAAAGCTCCACTCCCAAATCGTATGCTTTTGGTGCTTTGAAAGTTGAGTCAATTTAATTATTTGGGATATTTAAGCACTACTCTAGAATGGCAGATATGGCTCCTCAATTGGGAGTGGAGAATGAGGGCAATTTTTGTCAAGGATTTTTACCTGAGGCTATTTTCAGAGAAATTTTTATACAACCTCTGAAAACAAATTTACTTTTGTGACTCACACAAATGATGCTAAGCTGAAACTGTGTTTTAAAAAATCAATTAAATAATACACTTTGTCCTCATTACTTTAAAAATGTTAATCGTTTAGATTCATATAGCTCTGTTTATAATATAAATTTCAGGTATGATGCAGCTACAGAGGCATGCATCATTGGAGGATGTTGAAAGAAGAATATGCGAAAAGTCATTTGTTGTAGCCAAATAGAATTGCTGTGAGGAGTCAAGAAAGTGGGAGAATGGCCTTACTGTCCCTCAGAACCTAGGCTCCAAGATGCTCAACGAAAAGTTCTTTGACAGAATTTGGGGCAGGGCTTGAGATATACTTGGATGGGAAAGCCAAAAGTCTGGTAATCTTGCATTTTTAATCAGCCATGGTGGGTCTTACAAAAAATGTACCCGAGAACTAAAATGCTTACAATGTCCTGGCAATGCCCAAAAGCAAAGAAAATTATTAGTACAATAGCCAGTAGGTCAAGTGGCTATTGTCCTTGAAAACACTCAGCTTGGGTATGGGGACACTGCAGGCCAGAAATCAACAGCAGGCAGGTGTCCTCATAAATGAAAGATGAAAAGTCTCCCTGAGTTGTTCCATCTGAATTTGTTCCTTAAAAACTCTCTAATTGTGAAATGCCTTCCTCATCTTCAGTGGGATTTGAGGGAATTGAGACTATTTCCCATCAATTTACTTGAAAGAACACATTGTCATCCTGGCTCCATCCTCCTACCTTCCTATCTTTGGAACCGATCTGTCAGTAAGTCTTCATCCTCACATTTATATAGGCATCATCTCTTCAGTCTTTGAATGCCAACCATTTCTCTTCCTTCTTTTAGCCTCTCTGTCTTCTTCCACTCTCCACACGATCCTCAATGCCCATCTAGATAAGATACTCATTCCTCTCCAATGGCCCATTGCTGTCCAGGAAGAGGGAATGTTCTATTTTGTGACAGCAGGAACAAGACAACACTTCCTAAATCACGTGTTGAATCACATTTTTCTCTTCCTCTGAATTCTTTGATGGCTCTCTACTGTATGTGGGATAACATCTTAATTCCTTAACATGGCATTCACAAGCTTCTCCATCTCATTTGCTTTCCAGTTTCAAGTGCACATGTATTTCTCCAAGTGCCATATATTGTACTTGAGCCACCATCCCATCCCATTCATCCTTTGCTGATAATGGCAAATACTCTGAAGTTACCATGTTTTTCTTCATGCTGTTACCTCAGCCTCTGGTGTCTGTCTCTCTCTGTCTCTGTCTCTGTCTATCTATCTGTCTGTCTGTCTGTCTGTCTCTCTCTCTCTCACCTCATCATACATAATACCTCTTCCAGGAAGCCTACCCTTCTCACCTTGGTCCAAGTTAATCACTTCCTTCTCTATTTATTGGATTGCATTTCTATTATAGCACCAATTTCAATCTGCCTCATAGATGAATTAGACATTGCTATGTTCCTCTCCTCAACTCAACTACCAGCCCGTCAAAGTCTTATTACTCTCTGTAGCTCTCACACAGTACTTGCTTAGCTAGCACGGAAACTTAAAAACATGCTTGTTGACTGACTGAATGGATGCATGAATCAATGGCTGCACAAATGAATATATATCCCCAGTCTACTGAGAGTGTGCAGGTAAAGGGCTACTTCCTTAGCAGACACCCTTCCCAAGGAGTCTATCCTCATTAACTGATGAATTCCTTAGGTCCCGCTGAGCTATGATGAAGCCAAGAGAAATATAGGGCAAATGATGGGGTGACACAGGAAGCAAATGGCAGGGCTCAAACCCTGACCTCTAGATTCCAAAGCCCTTCTGACAATAGCCAGTTCTCATTATCCACAGCATCAGTTCACTGTGCTCAGTGTGAATGGAATCTACAAAGATTATTTGCTTATTCCCTTTTGCTGCCTGGAACTTGATGCCTTGCTATGTAAGCAGCTGACACATGTCGGCATTCTGTGTACCATGCTGGGCAGGAAACAGGTGAGCAGGTTCTATTTATTTCTTATTTCAAACCTTCATGATTGGGTTCTCATACCTTTGAACCCTGCCTTTGCCAATCTACCCATCCCTGGGCCACATTCTGCCCTTTCTATCACCACCAATTCCCAAGTACAGGGGCTGCTGGTGATTGAAATTTCAGTGCCTGTCTCTGTGACATCAAAATATAGCTTTGTTAATGAAGTCCCTTGTTTGGCTATAATAGTACAAAGCAGTAAGACTTCAACCCCTGCAGTAACACATGCCGGCACCCTGTTCTCCCTGCAGAGGTCCGTGGGATGACTGCCAGGAAAATACAATTACATGCTGGCACAGGAATAAATACAATTCCTTAACCTAAAAGTTCTGTGTTTTCATTTCTCCCCCTTTTCATTTCTCTAGTCACTTCTTTTTCTGTTTCCATTGGTCTTTAAACTCATTTCCTGTGTCCAATTATTCTCTTCTGTCTAGTTGTTGCTCTACTAAACATTCTCTCCTGTCTCCACAGTGTTATTTTCCATATCCTTAGGCAAAGAGCAAGGTTGGAATCCTCTGATAGATTTTGAAACTTTAAAAATGCTTTTCTATTCCTCACCACTTTGATCTAAACCTCTAAACTGGGTTCCATTTATTTTAGAAGAGGTTCTAGTATCTTTCCTTAATCTTCCACCAGTGTTTCCATTCCCTTG
>NW_006442490.1:1219081-1225258 GCF_000325575.1 Pteropus alecto | reverse complement strand
CTTCTCAGCTCGCATTCCCTCATCTGCCCCCTAGCTCCATAGATCGCTTTTGCTGGCACTGTCCAATCCCCTACACCTGCTCATGCCCCCTTTGGTCAATTTCTCTTCTCTCATTCTCTATCTTAAATTTTTCTTGCCCCATAGCCATGCCATTTTAGCCATGCTGTTTGATGGTCTTGCCTTTCTCTTAAGGTGAAATGACTTGGACTTAAAAGAAATTTAAAAACTTTTGAATAATTAGTACAATCTGTACTAATCTGAAAATTGTGTAGACTGCCCTTAGGCCATGAGATCATTCTCCAGAGGTGGTCTATGAGCGTTTCAACAGCCATTTGGTAGAGATATTGGTGAAGGGAATCAAACATAGAATGAGGGTGAAGGTAAATAACTTCCAATGACCCTTCCAACCCTGAGATTCTAAGATTTCATTCAGGTCCTTAGAGGTCTTATGGCAGGAATGAAGGGTGAAGGGACAGGGTTCAAGTGACCTTTGCATTCCCGCTTTGACACAGACACTGTCTGGAGAGGAATCTAAATAGACTGCTTTGGATCTTCTCTCAAAGAAAGGGATCAGTGTCTTTTGTGGACCACGACCAGCTTAGAGAGGAGGGCTTTAAGTTTGCCAAGGAGTTATCAATCAAGACATAATTTTAAGGGAGTAATTACTGATCTGCCTGAGGTGGGGAGAAAGAATCTCATAATCTGTCCAGCTTGTTAAAGTAAGGGCTAAGTCTAAAAAATCATGTGTTTCTCAGGCAGTATGAAATATGCAGACATGGTGTGGATGATCAAATGAGGACACTGACTACATAGAAGGTGGAGCAACCAAATCGGGAATTGTTTGTATCAAATTTCTTCCTACCAATAGGAAACAATTAGCAGTAATTCACAGGTGATAGGCATCTTGCTCAATTCAGCCATATAATGGTATCACTCAGAACCCAGAGGAAGAAGAGGTAGCATCAGAGAGAGAAAATTCATTATGGGAACACGATTAAGACATAAGTTGCAAGGAACCAAGAAGGTAACTGAGGAGAAAAAGCTGGACGATACTCATACAAATAGCTCTATGGGCATTAGAACAAAATAAGCAAGTTCAAAGGGAGGTCAGGAAAGGTAAAAAGATGCCAAGTGGCCCAAGTCCATGTCTGTAAAGATATGAAAGAGAAAAAGGAAAATTATACCACAAAGAGTAGCAGCCAGATCACTAAGGAGTATAAAAACCAGCAGAAAGATACTGAACCCAAATTAAAAAAAGATGCAATTGGCATGAAATGAATACTTTAAGTAAGTAGGGTCAAGGGAAGCCTTGGTTCCTTCTACGAAGGGGCAGGAGTTTTCCATATTGTTTTTACCTGTCTACAGAACACATCGAATGTGCCTGTAAACCAAGACACATACAGCTAAGCTTATTGGTGGCCAAGTCAAATTAAGAAGTGAAATGGTCGAGAAGAACAAAGTATCATACTATAAGCATAATAGAGGTATCAGAAAATGAATGATGAGATTTCAGAGTGAAAAGGCCTTGCAGGGCCAATAAAGAAGCTATTTAAACACATTAAGATGTAATCATTAACAACAAAACAGATTAAAACTGGGGCCTTACAACCTGGCACCCTAACCTTCTAGATGTATATTAAAAACTGAAATAAAATGCTTTTCATTGAAACTACTCTGAAAAGCAAATTGTTTGGTGAGTGTTTCTTAAAGCAAAAATGCTAAATAATAATAATAATAATAAATAATAATAATAATAATAATAAAGCAGTTATTCTACAATTAATCAAAGGAAGACAGGTAATATTCATTGGTGAAAAGAAAATCAAACATATAAAGTAGTTTTTGATACTGCAAGAGAGTGGGGAGGATCAGAATGTGGTACCACATTCATATGCTTCTTGTCACTTTATTTCTTGGGGCTTTCTCCCACCATTAGAAAGAGATAAGACTGGAAAGTTCCCCTTGGAACCATAGCTTGCCTCAAACTAAATTCCAACGGGCTTTTTTAAAAATTTCTACTCTACAATAAACTCTACTGAGGTATAATTTAAATACCATAAAATTCACCCATTCCAAGCAAGTTTCAATTGTACAATTCAATGATTTTTAGTACATTTAGCGAGCTGTGCAATGATCATCAGTTTTAGAATATTTTCCTCAGTTCAATATCCAATAAAATCCCTCATGCCAGTTTATAGGTAACTCCTCTCTGCAGCTTCCAACACTGTTGGCCACTCTGTCATAAAACTTGGTGTCTCCCTTACTTTCTGACATAGCTTCCTCCCGGGTTCCCCCTCTGCCTCTCTGATCATTCTCACAGAAATTCTATTTCCTTTGCGGGCTGATTTTCTTAAAGATGAATGTTTTCCCTTTTATTTCTCCCTTGGCCCTCCAATTGTCACTTTACAAGTCTTCTTTAATGCTCCAGTCTGTGCCGCTGGTATTATCTAGCACTGAGGATTTCTCAATTTGCTCAGAAGTGAATGCCTCTACCTTGCCATCTAGTTGCCCAGAAATCTGAAAATCACCCTAGATTCCTCTTCCTTTTTCATCCTCCAGGCCTAATTAATTATAGCATCCGATAAATTCCGTTTCCTTAATATTTTGTGAATTCTCCTTTCCATGGCCATTGTTCGCTACTGCTACTATTTAGATTATGTTCTCATCTTCCTCACCTGGAGGACTGCCAACAGTCTCCCAGTCTTGTCCTCCGGCATACCATCATTCACACACTTTAGAGCTCTTTTATTTTGTTAATTTAATTACTCAACACATGAATACATTCTTGAAGGTAAAGAGTCAAACAATACCTTAGCAGGGAGAGTAAAAAAAAAAAGAGCCCCTTCTTTAACCTTCCCCCTGGACAACTCCCCAGGGGTAATTACTGGTGAATGTATTTTCTATGCATATGCATATGATACAATGTTTTGGAAATATTTGCATGTTAATACATGTAGAACTGCCTCATTCCTTTTAATCCTTGCAAGAAATTCCATAGTATGAGTATAGCGGTTAGCCATTTCCTCTCTGATAGGCATTTAGTTTATTTCTAATTTCTCCCTGGCACAAACAACGCTGCAGTGAACATTCTCTGACATATACCTCTAGATTTGTGGTGTATTTCTATGAGGTATATTCTTAGAATAACTCTGGCATGTAGGAATGGGGGCTGCATGAGAGATAAATTGCTGGACAGTAGGACAGAAGGTGAGAAGATTCGTTGGAGAAGGTTGAGAGAGAAAGGAGATTTTAAATAAATACGATGTAGAGGATATCAAGGAACCAGGATAATATTAAGGAATCTTTGGGAAAAATTAATTTTATAATACTGTCACCCTAATGTAACAGCTATTAAAACAAAACAAAGCAAAACAAAACAAAAGAACTAACGATTCATTTAAAACAAACTGTATTTCCAAGCTATGACAAATCTGCCTGGGTACAATTGCCATAGAAGATGTCCTGAGAGTCAAAGTGACCAACTGCTAAATATGATTGGGTAATAGAGTGCTTTCATCAAGAAAATCAGTATTACATTAAACTATATAAATTGGATTGTGGAGGAAATCCTAGTACATAACATAAGCTGTCGCTATGGTCCTTGGTTGTACCCATTTTACTACTGATTTTCATTTTTATATTCACAATTTTATTTTGAAGGACGTTGAGAATACTTCTCAGACGAGAATCCAAGTCATAAAGGAGGTGGAAAACACGTCTTTTGAGGAAGTGCTAAAGGAAATATAATTGTCTGGTGAACTTTGTTTCATTTCCAAAAGTGGTGAAATTTGTTCTTGAGACCCACATGTCCAAAAATTTCTAATGGCAGTGATAAAAGTTCATTGCTCAGCCTGCAAATCCACAACTGTAAAAGCAGCAAGCAACAATGTTAAGTGAAAATCAAAATGAGCAAACTATATAATTAGGTATGCAATGTCACCAGAAAAGCAATTTAACTAAAGGGATTACCACAATTGAAGATGCATTCTTCTTAAACAGAGATTGTTTTCTTTAATTGATTTGTCCCAATCAGTTCTCCCTATGTCATGTAGAATTCCAGTCAGACAGCAATTTCTGTTGTGTTTTTAATTTATCTTCCAAGAGATTAGAGGAAGTAAGTCAAGCTTCTCCAGGCACTATAAATTCCTCACAAATGGAAGAAGTATTAACAGAGGGCTATGGAGACAGATTATGGTTTAGGTCACCAGGGAGAGAAATCTGAAGCTCCCTTTTGACTAACAACAAGGTAAGTAATCCTCAAATCTCTTTTTCCTTAGTATTAAGCTTAAAACGAAGTTTAGGAGGCCTCCTTTTCACCTTGATTTTTTTTTGGTTTCACCTTTCTCATGCCCCAGCCAGCCAGCAGGCAGCATTTAGAGGCCCTGATAACAGAATTAGGCAGCATTCTTCACCTCCAGTCTCTTATCCTGCCTTCTTTACCTGGCACTACATTTTTCTCATTTCTATAGCTTTTTTTTTTCTAACCCTGGCCATTTCCAGAGTAACTTTTTGGGGAAACAGTTAAAATGTGTCAAATTCTGGGTCTTTATCTTTGTTATCACTACTTGAATGCTCCTAAAACATTGGTTTAAATGTATTATCGCAAATAACCCCTTGAAGTGGATGAATGGTGATGCTGTGGCCACAGGTGAATGAAAGGGTTAAAACAATGTAATTAATTAATTAAACACTTGTTGAGTGCTAGGAACATTTATTGCTGTATAGTAAGTCTTCACCTAACATCGTCAATAGGTTCTGCGACTTTTAAGCGAAATGATGTATAAGAAAACCAATTTTACCATAGGTCAATTGATATAAACAAGAATTAAGTTCCTACAGCATCTCATCAATGTTATAATTAAACTGCATAGAATGAAATGATGTTATTTGAGAACGTACTGGGTACCGGGCAGGCCAGGCACTGAGGATATAGGAGAAGACATGGAGCCTGCCCTCAAAGAGCAGGAGACAGACACATGGTATAGGTGTCAGGAGGGGCAGCAATGAACATTAATTGGGCACCTGTTGTTTGCTAGACACTGTACCAGGTGCCATGGGAGATACAGATGAGGAAAACTCAGTTTTTAGCCTCCAGGAGCTCTATCCTGTCAGGAAGATGAGATGAGGATAAAAATAACTGTATCCAAGTTAGAATGTGATAAGTGCCACAAAAGAGGCACAAACCAAGTGTTAAGAGAATTCTGAGCAAGGACAGATCCTGTTGAGGGTTCTGAGAAGGGAAACCTGGGAAGCCTGATCCACAGGCCTTAACTATTCTGCCCTTAAGCAGAGAATACTTTGTTATTTAGAACCAAAGTTGCAAAACTTCTCAAGTGAGATAAGATAGGTAAATATGATTTGTTACATTAATGTGCTCCACAAGCATGTTGCTTGTTATTTGAGAAAACCATGAATATTAGATCTTTCTCTAGAGAACCAGTGCTCTGAAACCTAAGTAAATCTCTCAAGCTGCGTATTACCCTTACCTCCTTTTCATGTCCATTCTCTCTTCCTCTCTTCCTCTCTCTCTCTCTCTCTCTCTCTCTCTCTTCTCTCTCTCTCTCTCTCTCTCTCTCTCATTTGTTTGGTGATCCAAAATGTTCATGGAAGGATCTTGTGCTTTCGTCTCCTTTACTGACAAGAAACCCAAGTCAATAAAACAGGGCCAGATGTGCAGGACGCATGGATTGCCAGTCATGCCCCGTCAGCCACAGGTTCGTTATCACTGCACTGAGAGAGATTTCCAACACACCGCCTCACTAGTGTTCATTGTATCTGAGCATAGGCGCAGTGGGGTGCAGCTGCTCTTCAAATGAAACCCTAAACCCTTTCAAGCACTCAGCAATCTTTCTACTTTCTCAGCTTATGAGGCTCCAAAGATTTCCCTCTGTACATTTTTCTTGCATGATGTGATACCAGTTTAGTCAAGAGATTTAGGAAAATAGTTTTTAAATGTAGATTCCTTTAAAAAAGAGTGCTTTCTCCTCTGGAACTTCTGCCATAACCTATATGTCAGTTCATTTGCATATTTTATGAACCGAAGAGTAAATGTATTCCCACTTAAAAACAAACAAATTTGGATGGGTTACTTTGCCAGTCCTGATTATTGAAATGGCGACAATTAAAAGCCAGACAGAGATGATGAAAAAGGTCAGAGGCAATGAGACAAGGGAGTGA
>NW_006442490.1:1177278-1219059 GCF_000325575.1 Pteropus alecto | reverse complement strand
GCTTAAAGAAAGAAAAGTAAATTTACTTAAACAAAGTAGGAAATAACTTATTGAAGAAGTAAAGACGTATACTACTTTCCAAAGAGTTTCTGACTGAGAGGTACCACAGTGCTAGCCATGATCACCATCCAGTCCCTCACTACCTTCCCCCTATTGCCTAGTTTAAAATATCAACTCACCTTGGATGAAAAGCACATTGGTACTGTAGTTATGGGAAGGTTTCATCCAGTAGATTGGTAAACACAGACTATCAGCTTGAATTACTGAAATTAGCAAGGCTAATGCAATGTCACTATTCAAAACTGTGCCAATTTGGAATTTCTTAATGGCCTCAGGAGAGGGAGTCTTTATACATCCTACAATCTCTCTTCATTCTTACCTAAATTCCTTCTCATAGATGTTATGAATGGCCTGTTTTGTAGCCAACACAAACTTTGTCCAGTAAAATAATGTAAGGAACTCAGAATGAAAAGAGATTAGCTGTTCCTGGCTCCTGTTATTTTAAAGCAGAAATAACTTTGGCTTCTACTGATTCATAGACAAAGCTTGAAATGCAAAGCATGCTCAACTCTAGATTCAGCATGAAAAGGACTTTAAAATATGCCCAAGTGCAAGTAATGGACTTATTAAAGAGAAGAAAAGAGGCACTTTTCACACACTCCCAAGCTCTTTAGTCCTGTCATATCAGTAATCTTGCTTAAGAATTTCATTCTATTTACATTTTTTCTCTCTTTAAATATCTTCGGGACTCATAGGGCATCAAATATTGAAGACTGTAAGACATTAATTTCTTTATGTTAATTATGTGGAAAGCATGTAAAGTGTACAAGTGATAGAACTTGGAGCACTTGTAACGATTTCAATAGGAATTAAAAATCAGTTTTGTGGTTTTAATTGAACACCTGATAATTTAGCATTACAGATATTTTGGGAAGCAAACTTCAAGTATCTTCTTTCAACTATTTTTGGCATGGTACCAGAACAAGTGCATTTTCCATTAGGAAATTTAGTTTATATTTGATGACACAAGCGTGAACTGCAGCATTTGGGTGATTATGGAAATATTTATAAAATCATAACATAGAAGGCTTTCAAGCCACAGTACATAAAGCACATAGCTCTAAAATATACACATGCATACACATAGAGGATTCCTATTTCAGTTTTAAGAGAACTCGAAAGAAAGAAAATAGAGCCCGAAAAACTTTGGGGCACCTTGGAATATTTGTGTGAAATCAAAAAGGTGATGGAGTCATGAGAATCTTTCCAAGCAGGCTTAAAGTAAGGAGGCAGCCTGGTTCAGTTCCTCTCAGAGGTTTTAGGTTCTAATCTTGATTTTCCCCAAGATTAAGATAAATTACTTAATGTCTGTGCCTCAGTCTCCATTTGCAATATACTTAATGTAGTAAAGTAAGACTTAGATGGGATTTGCATGGGCAGGTCCATTTTAATTAGATGCTAGTCTTTTTCTACAGGATTACTTAGAAGTGGGAATCATTGCCATGAAACCATGGTGGGAATGTTAGGATCTGGAAGGACAGCTTGAGAGACTGAGTATCCCAGGCTCTCAAGCCTCATTTTCCCAGGTTCATCACCTACTAGCTATGTGACCAAAGTCCTTTAAATCTGAGGTTTTACTTGCTAATCTGCAAAACAGTGATGATCCCACTGCCTTCACAGGACTGTAGAAAGAACTGAAATAATGCCTATGTCTCAATCTGTGAAACAAAGAGAGGAAAATGTTCAGGAATAGGGAGAAAGAAAAAGGGCATATGAAATATGTTTCTATCCCTGAATAGAAGTAGGGGAGAATTATGCAAGGCTGAGTTTGGGTGTATTTAAACTTTGTTTAGGAACCAATAAATAGAGCTGGGCTACAAGATTCCAAAACACTTGGAGGAAAAATAAAAGGCAAGCTGGCTATCTAATGTTATAAAAACGAGACAAAAGAGTTGTTTTGTTGAATTCAACTTCCTTTTTTAGAAAGTCAATTCGACCAGAAGGGAGGGGGAAAATAAAAAAATAAAATGTTAAAAAAAAATTATGTATATATGGTATGAAAAAAATAATAAGTAAACTGGCATTTAGAAAGTCAATCCAACAGTTAGATTGAGTTTGAATATGCAATTAGTTGTACTTAGCATTAGAAATAATTCAATTTATAATATTTGCTCAAATAGAAAACAAAGAGACCGTTACAGGTAACAGTTAAAAGATATAAAATGTTTTCTTATATAAAGTACCAACAACTATTCTGAAATGCCAAATCCTAGATTTTCAGATATAAATCAAGTTGTCCCTTCTGAAAGCTTTATTACTGATGAAACCAACAAGCTATCACATCAGACATTTTTGAAATACAGTTCAAAGACTTGCCTTTTCTATTTGAGGCAATTCAGTCTACTTGGCTCTCCACTTTCTGACAAGGTTTCCCTAAATGTTATTCCTCTATAGCCAGGACTGTGGGCCCAGGCATCCATGAGTATTTTATTTAGCTAGGCTCAACCTTATTTCTCATTTCCTCTGTGTGTACCCAGACCAGTTTTAAAGATAGGGTGCTCTTCTGTCTTGGCTCTCTGACAAGGTAGGGGTGGGGCTCTGGCTAACCATTTCACTAGGTTTTACTTCCCATTCCCAGGCTGCTTCTAGAAGTACTTTGGAGAAGAGCATGCTGGAGAGGTTAGGCCAACTCCAAATTATATATTGATAACCTAGTAGAGGAGTTAAGGAGCTTAAAGGGATCCTAGGATCAGCTCTGGGATTTTGGCCCATTCTAGAGTGACCTGCCATTGTTAGTTTGGTTTGGGCCCATTTATCAACCTCGAACTCTGCTACCAGTCCATCAGCTTCTTAGGAGAGATGGATGCACAGAAACGATAGGGATCTGTAGCTACCAGGAAATCTGATAGCCCCATGGTTGTTGTGCTTCTACCTGGGGCAAAATTGAGAAGACAAGTGCACCTTTGTTCCCCTCTTAATGTCATTTGCATTGTAGTCCTTCCTTATCTTCTCAAGAGATTTGTTGATTCTATGCTATCTTGTAGCTGACCAGGGCAACCTTTTTGGGCTGGCACTGCTCGATCAATGCCCAATTCTTTTAACATGTCTCTCTCCCTCATCAAAATATAACAGTCCCAGACCCCATTTCTGCAGGGCCGGACGCTTTGTTTAAGTGGCCATGGATGGCCAATGAGCACATCAGAGATCTTGTCCCTTTCCAATGATTCATACTGTATACACCCTAGGAGTACAAAATAGTTCCCAAAAGAAGGCAGTGTAGTATAATGGTAAAAATCCTAGATGGGGAGTCAGAAAACACAGCTGTCAATATTGGTTCTACTATATACCGACTCTGATTTGGGGCAAGTTACAGAACTTCTCTGAGCCATAGTTTCCTCACCTGTAAGTCAGGGTTGCTGTGAGGATATTGTGAAAGCATTCAGCATGGTGTCTGGCACATAGTAGGTGCTCAATAAATATAAGCATGTCGTGAAAAAGTAAATAGAGATAGAAATTCCTGACCTCCCTAGGACCTCAAGATGTAAAAGGCCTTTCAAAATCTTAGGTACTTCAATTGTGCATGCCAATGAGCCAAAGCTTATAGGGAACTTTAATTCTTATACAGATTTTAATCTCTCTAAAGTAGTAATTGACAAATTCTTTTTTCTCCCAAGGATTCTTTTGGCAGAACCAATACAAATATGTTAGTAACACAAACCACAAAAAGAATAGAAGATGAACAATCAATATAATCACTATGAAAATATCAGGCAGATGCTCTTCTTTCAACTGGTTCAAAGTTGCTAAGTTTTCATGCTAGTGTCTCCTTTTTAAACAAATATGTTGCTGCAGATGGTTTATATCCTTTCCATTAAACTGTGGGATTTCACATGTATGGGAGGTGCTAGGCAAAGATGTAGAAACTGTCACATATTTAATACCCCAGTATAGTACAGTCAAGCTTTTCCAACATCCACTACTCCATGTTCTTCCAATCTCTACTCCATGCTCCACCCGTGACCCCTGCAGTAGCCTCGCAGGAATGAATGAAAGTATATCTTTGTAGCAGTTGTCACACCTCTGATCAAAAGTCACCAGTGTCTCACCACTGTTCACAGGATTAAATCCAAACTCTTTGGTTCTTTTGTATCTTCCTTCCCCCTAGAGAGCAGGTACTGCCATACATAGCCTCTTTATCTTGATTGTGCCTAACATTGTGCTAGGTACAAAGGAGATGCTCCGTAAAAATTTGTGACTTGAGCTAAAATAACTGGCCGAGTTGAATTCTCTCTCTGAGAGCACCTTTTCTTCACTCCTCATGCCCTCCCAAGTTAATGGAGATGAGGGAACTTTCCCAAGCCATCAGTAAGGCCTCCCTAGTTACACTATCTGTACACTAAACAGGGAGAAACTTGGCGAACTTTGAAGGTCACCAATAACAGTGGTTAAATGGCCCACCCTTAAGCAACTTTTGTCACTTTGGAGCCCTTAACAGATTTATGCTTTTTGATAGAACTAAGCAGTGAAATAATTTGAAGGAAAAAGGAAAAGAATTCCTGGGATGTCATAGAGTAGAATAGGAAGAGTTTGAGGAAGAGACAGACCAGACTACAAATCCAAGCTCTGCCTCTTGTCAGCAGTAAGACTTTGAGTAAGTTACTTCATTTCTTTTAGCCATGGTTTTGTCATCTCTAAACTGATAATCAGCACAAGTCTGCTGAGAGAATTCAATGAGAGCATTTATATAAAGTTCCTCACATAAGGCTTGGTATTTAGTGGGATCTCAATAAATATTGTTGATCAAAAGTGGAAGAATGACTGTTTAATATTTCCATATAAAGCACTCAGACTCAGAAAATACTGGCCATAGAGCTTCCTTTTAAGCACAATTGCTCTTTACACGTAGAGCTTGCCAGGCTCCAACATGACACTCTCCAATGTGCACTGTTGGCCTGATGGATCCCTTCAAAGATTGCCAACTGTTTCGATGACATTGTCTCATCTAGAAAGATGGGTAAACCAGTTATCTAGAGTGCAGATAATGGGGGAGGGAATGATAGATTCAGATGTACCCAGATGTACTCTAGACTCTAGCAGGGTGGCCCTCCTCTGGAGAGAACACATTGTAACAGAATGAAATGTTGTCTCCCTGACTCAGGCTAATAACTCTTGCTATGGATATGCTAGTTAACTAGAGAACTTCTATTTGAGGTGTGAGTATTTTGTGGGAACAGCCCCTTGTCAGAAGGGGCCTCTCCTGTCCTGAGGAGGTAGAAAGTGTGTACAGAACAATGACTGTTTATCAAAGATTTATAGAAGCTTCAGGGTCAGACTCAGATGTGGAAGGGGGGTCAACTGACTGACCTGGAACAAAGATATTTGGAGATTTTGTGCTCTTCCTTGGTGCCTGGTTGTCTAGAGCCCTCACCCGCCTCTTGCCCCACCCCTTCTCCCTTCCATGGACATATAGGATGCTCGAAATTGAGGGGCTCTTAAGCTGAATTTGAGGAACCATTAAGAGCTTCCATCTTCTCAGCTGGCACCTTCTCAATCAATAAACCTTTCCTTAATCCAAATTTTGATCTATTGAATGTTGGCCTTTTGAAGAATCAGACATGCAAATTTTGTATCGGCAACAAATGGCAAGCTGTAGCCAGGACTTAATGTGATGGTAGATTGATTCCCCCTGCCCCGCCCCAGTCCTGAGCAGCTGCCAGGGCTGTTTTGCCTTGAGGGCTCAGGAGGGACTGCCTGGCAGAGGGTTTGAAATCAGGAAATATCTTTGGATTTCAGTCAGTTGTTTGTTTTGGTGGGGTGAGCCACATTGGAGTAGGCAATCGAGAATTCTTCCTCTCTATACTGGCTTTCTCTCCCTCAAGACAAGGCCATTTGCAGTTTGAGGAGCCTCTATCTGAGCAAAGGAAGGATTGCTGGGAATCTACCCACATTGCATCTCTCTGTGAGCCAAGGTGCAGGTTAAGTCGTCCCGGTATGTACAACCAGGAACTTCCTCCTCCCTTCATTTGGGCTTTTCTCTTGGGATAAGCCAGTTTTTATTTGCATTTATTTGGGGTACCCTGTTGGAGAAGGGGAATAGTTGTAAAACTGTACTCAGTTTGTGGACCAGTTTGTTTTCATTAGTTTGGCCATTTGAATTTGAAATTTGTAACTTGCTTGGTATATCTGTGGCTTGGTTAGAATACTCAATTTACTGTATATCATGTGCATCTTCTTCACCTGCAGACATGTGACAGGCGCCATGTTGCGCTCAAGCTTCATCCTGGCTATATCTTCCTCTGGGAAGATCTGCCACTTTAAATTCAGGCTATCTGAAGCTGCTTTTTCACTCTGAGCTTTTCAACTTTCTCAGGCCTCTCAGAGACAATGGCATGCATTCTTTGTTTATACATTAATTCTTAAATGGCTTTAAAGGAATTCCTACAGCATGCAAAGCTTTGGTCATCTGAGTAATATACCTCTGAGTTTCAAATTGCACTTGGGACACCTAAGTTAGAGTTTTAAAATGAAAGCTATACGATCTCTATGTTTACATGTTCTAAATATGCCATATTTCTACCACTGACTGGTATTGTTAATTTATATTAAACTGGCTTAAACAAGTAAGTGCTTATCTGAGAATTCTGAAAAGTATAACTAGGCTTAAGACCTGAATTTGCTATTAAGCTTCTTGGATCTTACAGATGCTGATGCAGATGTTAGGTTAATTAACAACAAAAAGGGGCACTTTTAAACACACAAGTGGCTAGTCTCACATACCAGACCTCTCCTTTTTCCTAGCCTCCTTAAAAACTGTCAAGAGCAAATAAAAAATCCTGAGTCTTCTCCACAGTCATTGGTCATTTTGTTTGTGTGTATGATCTCTCATGTCTGTGTTTTGTCTGTGTTTTATATATGGTATGGTGATTTTTTTTTTTGGCCTCTGGATGGTAATACTAGGTTTACAATATTTAATTGGCTTAAAGGAATTAAGCACTTACATAAATTAAGAAATAAATAGAAACTAACCAAAATACTTTTCAGGATCACGTGATCTAAGAAAAGATTTGATACTAAAGCCAGTTTAAGTTTTGGTTAAATAGACATATCTTTGAGTTATTAATATTAAATATAGTATCTTTTGTTTTACCTGGGTTTACAAAAAATAAGCTCATGCTATCTTTGTTATGAAATTTGTCAAAAAAATAGCTTGGGTAATAATTTACTTTGAAATCTCTGAGTTATTAAGAACTAAGAAATAGATGTAACTAAGAGGTTGTTGATAAAACATTTTAGTAATAATAATTATTTTATATGACATAGATATCTATCTATTTATCTATGTACTTACACATGATGAAACATGGTTTCCCAAATTCTTTTGGTAGCTTGGAACCTTAAAGTTTTTACTATGTTAAATTAGATGATAAAAATAATTCAATGTCTAGATATTTCAATGTAACATGAAATTCTGAAATAATAATTAGTCTAAGTTCATCTACTTTGGGCTTATTACAGAAGCTAAAAGATATATTTGGATCTGTTAATGAATATGTTTTGTACTTTATTAGAAGTATGTCTCCTGAAAGTTTGACTATATTTGCCTGTGGAGGAGCCTGTGTTTATAAGGGTTATGAAATATATTCATAAATTTGCCAATTTGACAAATGCTAATTGTTTACTATTTAGTTGTCACTAGAAATTGAGGTTTCTAAGGGTTAATAATTCTAATTAAGATGAAAAGAAACTGTATATTTTTGGTAGTAGAAAGAATAGGTTTAGAAATACATTTTTGAAGGAAACTAAAGGAAAGTGCTTTGTCCTAAAGTTGGTTATTTCTGAATAAAAAGAGGTAAACTAAAAGAGACTAGGAAAATTGTAGAAGGTTTGTAAAGTAAAATCTTGAGGAAGTTTTATATATGGCTTAGCTGAATAAGATTGAAATACATTTAAGTAAATGAATTTGAATATCAAAAGTAAGCTGAGACAAAACCAGAATTTGGTTCTAAAGTCTGTTAAAAGGAGAAAGTTTTTGTTTCTGTATTTGTTCTGCTCCAGATAAGATATAATGAAAAGTTTTCTGCCTAGAAAACAAAGATTTTATGTTTCATTAAAATAGTTTTCTGTGTTTTTATTCTTAATCAGGTTCTTGATTACTCAAGAAAACAATCTTCTCAATCCTGAGGGCTAAAATTTGGCTAACAGTAGCTAAACTGTATTTTTGTTTGATACCTTTTATTATCATTTGGATAAATGCATAATTCAATATAGTTTCATAATGATATATGATATTTTTAGTCAAGTACATTTGATAGACTTCCCATGATTCAAATTTTTCAGAAAGAGACCTTTTCTTAACCTGGAAATGGCTTTGGGTTGTTCCAACGGGTCCCTTGGAACACCTCAAAATATGTGTTTTCTCTCCTTACAAAAGAGAAATATTAAACTATTTAGGCTTATTTTGGTGTGTTGAATTTACATGGGAAGCTTTGTCACAGAAATATCTATGTTGTACTCGTATGCATATATTCTCATTACTAAATAGATATCCTAGAGAATATATAAAAATCTCCAAGTCTACAAAGTTCTAATATAATTTCATTTGTCATTCTAATTGTTATTTTTAAATGTTATATGTTAGAGAAAAACAAAGTTCTTTGTCAGTTGCATTATAATTAGATCTATAACCATGTCATTTTAAGCTTTGTCATTTACAGACTGTCATTGTTTTACTCTGATGCTTATGCAAGTTTCATCTCCAAGAAAGATCTATGGAGAGGACTCTGGCTTATTTTAGGATACAGGTTTCTGAGAGTGAATTTTCAGATCATACATTTAAAATGGATGAAGATTTATAGAACTCTGAGAAATAACTGGATTCACAGAAAAATGGGCAAGTGATCAATATAAACAAGAATTGATCATATGGGACTGAACAAACTGAAGATGATTGTAATTTTTTATAACTTTTTGTTAGAAATACTGCTGATTTTTAAATTTTTCATCTTCTAGATTTAAGGAAACTTGTTTATCTTAAGCTGCTTGTGATTTAGAGCAGTTTGGTAAATTATACCTTTGTAAGCAGTATTGAGACATTTATATTTTTTCCCTACCTGATCCCTCCAGAATTTAGAAACTCTTAATGAATATTATTTTCATGCAATATGGTTGTTCGTATAAATTCAATAAGAATATATTCTCTTTATAATAGGACACAATTGGAAATTCCTGATAAGGCTTTGACTGCAATGTCACGTTTGAAAGAGACATGCACAGACTCTGGATGTCATTGAAAAGCTTTGAGGAATTAAGATTGACTTTGGAAGCCAATAAAAAAACCCATTGGAAAAGCATCCTGGTACCTTGCTCACAGGATTCACAGCAGTCTTTCCATGCAAGGAACTAAGGTTGCATTCCTGGGAGATGGCAAAAGAAGAAACAACATGTTTTTGGGGTCTTCAATAACCCGAGGAATTCACCCAAATCTATAAGTATTGCAGGCAAAATCTGATGGCAAGGATGTGGCTTGGCTTCTTGGCCCTGAAAGGCTAACTGAAGTTCAATCTGGAGATTTCTTATGAAATTCCAGCAAAGCAGATTTAAAGCAGCCTATATGATCAACTGCTATTCTTGTTGTACTTAGAAAAATAACAGGCCAAATTTACTGAAGCTAGACTTATGCAATAAATTAGCCTTAATTTAGCTATCTTTGATTAAAATGAGGTGATCTTAGAGAGAAAAATTGTTTCAGTAGAGACCATAATGTGCATTTGTAGTATTAGATTCTAGTTCAGTCAATTGTCTTTAAAGTTTTATTTTTTTTTTTACCTATGGACTGAACTGAATCTGAATTTTTCTAGTAAAAGTATTTGGCTGCAACCCTCTGAACTAGTGTTTCATTTTTCTACCGTCCTTTGCCTTGGAATTACTGAAAACTAAAAACTGTTGTTTTTTGTTTTGTTTTGTTTTTCCTGAGTCCTGCAATTGCAGACTGCATCTGGACAACATGATGTAAACTTCGAAGAAATCTTCACAACAACTCATGCTTGGATTGTCTCAGTGACTGATGCTGTGTAAGCTGCATAGATGGTTTACCTGAAACCCGATGACATCATCAGAGACATTTGGACTGTGAACCAGGAGAATCTGTTGGATTGTCACTGCCTACCTTCATGACTTTTTATTCTTTGTCTCATATCAGGGTACAGGTAACATAGCCTACTGCTTCTTCTACTGTTGCTGTGGTCTCTGCCTATACATTGACCACCCAGAATGCCCCCACTAAGGCTCAGGACTATCATGGCAAGAGGTGGGCATGTGAGAGCCAGATAAAAGGGACACAGCGGGCAGACAAATCTGACTCCATCATATGAGCCAATCCTCCTTCTGGATTGAGCCTGGGCCCAGTTGGCCTATTTCCCTCACAGTGAAATGTTTTGCCTCTCTCTGACTCAAGCTAATAGCTCCTACCATGGATATGCTAATTAACTAGAGAAATTCTGCTTGAGGCTTGAGTATTTTGCTTGAGTATTTTGTGGGAACAGCCCCTTGTCAGAAGGGGCCTCTCCTGAGGAGGTGGGAAGTGTGTACAGAACAATGACTGTTTATCAGAAATTTATAGGAGCCTCAGGGCTGCATTCAGATGGAGAATGGGGGGGGGGTGGTGGTTCAACAGATGTGGAAGGGGGGTCAACTGACTGACCTGGAACAAAGATATTTGGATTTTTGGTGCTCTTCCTTGGTGCCTGGTTGTCTAGAGCCCTCACCCGCCTCTTGCCCCACCCCTTCTCCCTTCCATGGACATATAGGATGCTCGAAATTGAGAGGCTCTTAAGCTGAATTTGAGGAACCATTCAGAGCTTCCATCTTCTCAGCTGGCACCTTCTCAATCAATAAACCTTTCCTTAATTCAAATTTTGATCTATTCAATGTTGGCCTTTTGAAGCATCAGGCACATGAACCTTGTACTGGCAATAATATGAGGCATGACTTATATGCAGGCACTTCTGTTCACAGCACAGGGCATGAGGGCTTGTTTTAGCTTTTCAGTGTTTAATTAAAAAAAAAAACTCTGCCACATGATAATGATATGAAAGTAAAACATGTACTGACACCACTACTTGCTTCCTTACCCTTCCAAAATATTTAGCTGTATTGCAGGTAAGCCTGGGAAAACTACTAGGACAACATGGAGTATCAAATTGAATATAACATACATATATAGCCACAGGTGTTCTATGCAAATAGAGTACTTACCAACTGGTTTGTGCTGGGGTAAGGTTAGCGGACTCTAGGCCAAAACATGGTCTTGGATCTCTTCCTCCTACAGAGAGGAATTTATCCTCTCAGCTTCACCTCAACCTCTCACCAACAGATATACAGAGCCCAAGGAGGCTAATTCTGCTGTACCCTGTGATCTAGCTCAAACCTGACTTGTAGGCCAGAGAAAGAGATCTGTTCAAAATGATGAACAATTAAAAAATTAGCCTTAAAGTTTGTCCAGATCTCAGTAGCTCCCAACTGGAAACAGGGAAGATAGAACAAAACTAAAAAGGAAATCTTTCCTTCTAACTTCCTTTCCAGCTTTAGAGGAAAGGCTAGTGAGTATTTCCTCAACATTTCTCCTGCACTGATGCCAGGAGGGAGCTGTAATAAAGACATTCTTGTAGGGCAATTGCATACTTTATATTTGTTCAAATACTTTTTGAGTGCCTGCTGTGTAACAGGCCATGGATTGAATGCTGAATTTCCCAGGTCAAACCTGTCTTTTTCCCCATCCTAGAATGTTCACGAGTGAGGAAGATGGGTATGTCACTATGGCATAGTATTATATATCCAGTCTGACTTACACACTAGACCCTTACCATAGCTCTAAAAAAAGAGAAACAACAACACAGACTAAATCTCCTGAATACTTAAATTATGGCCACATTTATGGATGCGGTCAAGTCAAACCCCACTGAGTATCCTCCTCCAATTTGAGAGCACAGTAAAGAGTTGCACATTTTGTCTATGAAGCACCAAACTTACATTCTCCTTGGCAGTCAAGTCAATGGTCCAGTTGGTTGCTTTTCTTTTATTTGAGTTCCCTGATGCATGTTTAGATTTATCTTTTCCTTTATCTCCTGAAAATGTGGTCCAAAGTTATTGACTAGTGTCTCTGGCACTGAAGATTTTTTTTCCCTTTCCCATAGGAATATTTTTGTTAAAGAAATATAGAAATGCAATTTAATTGAAAGTCAACGTGGAATTCAACATACTCCATGTATCTGCCAAAAACAGGATGCAGAGAAGCCCAAATACAACAAATAAAAGCTAAGGCCCTTTTACAACACATGTTTTCCTCTTGACTTTACCAGACGGTCACTTTAGGAGAAACCAGAGCATTTCTCATTTATCTACAGATAAAACATTTCATGATCTTTTGAATGTGCCAAAAACTTTATGAAATCTTTCAAGGAGATTTTGAGAGAAAAATGATGTCTTATTGTTCAAGGATAAACAAACTACCAAACCAGTTGAAATTGGTTTAAAACCTAACAAAGCAAAAATCTGAATGATTTCAGTCCTTAGCTCCAGGACCTACATAAGAGAAAAAATCCTCAGAGAATAACCAGAAGGCTAGAATGAAGCACCAAACACCAATTTGCAAGGCTCAGTTTTGTCCCCAACTTAGGAAGAGATAAAGCTGCTACAATTCGCAAAGGGCAGCTCTCTTTTGTAAGCTGACAAGGAAGCTTTTGGAAGGCAAGGGACAGACAAAATGTACCACCTCCCAGAAAGCTGGAAAGCATGTCTGCATTCTCCACCACGTTCTCATTACTAATGGGGTACCTATTCATTCCACAGACATTCACACAGTACCCACACTGGGCCAAGCACAATGCTATGTGCTAAGAGTACAAAGTTGAACAAGACATGGTCTCTATCCTCCAGGACAGCTACCATTGATAGAGCATCTAATGTGTGGGTTCTTAGCATACATAATCTCATTTAATTCTCATTAGAATCCCATTAGGCAGGTGCTATTATCTTCATCTTATATATTTGGGGCCTGAGAGTCAGAAAAATCTTGTTCAAAGCTACAAAACTTGTGACCATATCTCATCTGCTGTATTACATTAATTAAATAGAGAGAAACAGAAAATTTAGAGGAGGAAATGATCACCTCTGCATTGGGTAGGAGTAAGATCAAGGAAGACTTTATGGAAGAAGCAACATTTAAATTGGTGCTGGAAGGATGTCCAGTTAAGATGGCAGAGTAGGTAAATGCTGTGCTTGCCTCCTCTCATGACCACATCAAAATCACAACTAAATCGCCTAAAGTGTAGTTGAACAGAAGACCTACAACTAAGGACATACGGAAGAAGTCACCTCAAGACGGGTAGGAGAGGCAGAGACGCATACCCACACCTGTGTGTGGCGGTTAAAAATCAAGCGTGATATATTGGCTGCAGAGTTCCCCCTTTGAGGAGCAAGCAGTCCCAACCCCACTCCAGGCTCTTCAGCCCAGGGTTTCAGTGCTGGAAAGAGAAGTCCCCACAACTTCTGGTTGTGAAAACCAGCAGAGATTGTGGCTGAGTGAGATGGAGGGTGGCTGGAATCCCAGGTGTTCCTCTTAAAGGGCCCGTGCACAGGCTTACTCGCTGATAGACTCATTTGTTCTGAGTTCCAGCTCTGGGGCAACAGTGCTAAAGGTGTCAGGGACATATAATGAGGAACTAAATTGTCTGGCTTCAGAGTAAGATCTGGAGGGGCAGCTTTCTCCTAGGTAGAAGTATCAGAAGAATCCACTGTTTCTTTGTTGAGCTCTCCCCTTTCCTGCTGTGCAGATACAGGTGACCACAATATCTGAGTCTCCATCAATCTGGTTAACAACATTGGTCCCACCTTGGGGATTCTGAGACCCTGCCCCACCCAACTTATGGGCCCACACAAGCAGTTTCCAATGGTTTTTCCATTAAAAAAATGGCCTGTTTTGGCTCATGCTGTGGAATTTCCTAAAATCTCTTAAAGGTTCACAAAACCCAAACAAACAGCATCGGGCTTAAAGTGTCTCATACCTCTTGCTGAAGAGCCCCAAGTCTGACACTAGCGGCAGCCAGCCTTGGTTCCTGGCTTGGCCTATAAAGGGACCTCCAAGCCCAGTGTGGGTGGCCATCTGTGGATTGCGTGGTGGCTCATGCCCTGTGGCTGGCTTCAGACCAAGCTGTAGCACTATCTGGAGCTGCATTCAAGAATGATATACTCGAAGGGCAGACTGTGTAAGCACCAGAGCCCTGCAATGCAAATTCTGCTCCTTAGGGTCAGCTCCTCCCTCCACTGTTCACTGACCAGTCTTCACAACCAATCAGCGTGAGGGCCAGTCCCTCCTATTGATAGCAACCAAAGCTCAACACAACAGGAGGGCACACATAACCCATACAAGGGAGAAACCTGGAATACCCAGCTCAGGTGACCAGGAATACTGTGCCACTGGGTCCCACAGCACACCTAACATATAAGGCCACTCTACTAAGACCAGGAGACACAGCAGCCCTACCTAATACACAGAAACAAACACAAGGAAGCAGCCAAAATAGAGAGACAAAGAAATATGTCCCAAATGAAAGAAAAAAAAAAGCTTCAAGAAAAACTAAACAAAATGAAGACACGTAATCTTCCAGATGCAGAGTTCGAAACACTGGTTATAAGGATGCTCAGTGAACTTAGGGGAAGAGATGAACTCACTGAGAATTTAAAAAATAGAAAACATTAAAATGTAAATAGAATACATAAAAAAGAACCAGTCAGAAATGAAGAATACAATAACTGAAATGAAGACTACATTAGAGAGACTTGACGGTAGATTAGACGAAGCAGAGGATTCAATCAGCTATTTAGAAGATAAAGTAGCAGAAAACACCCAATCAGAAGAGCAACAAGAAAAAAGAATTAAAAATATGAGGATAGTTTAAGGGGCCTCTGGGACAACATCAAGCATAGCAATATTCATATCACAAGGATACCAGAAGGAGAAGAGAAAGAACAAGGAATTGAAAACCTATTTGAAGAAATGATGACACAAAGCTTCCCTAACCTGGCAAAGGAAATTGATATACAAGCCTAGGAAGGGCAGAGAGTCCCGAACAAGATGAATCCAAAGAGGCCCACGCCAAGACCCATTATAATTAAAATGCCAAAGAGAAAGGAAAAAGAGAGATTCCTAAAAGCAGCAAGAGAAAAGCAGTCAGTTACCTACAAGGGAGCTCCCATAAGACTGACAGCTAATTTCTTAACAGAAGCTTTGCAGGCCAGAAGGGATTGGCACAAAATATTCAAAGTGATGAAAAGCAAGGCCCTATACCCAAGATTACTCTATGCAGCAAAAATATCATTTAGAATTGAAGGATAAAGAGCTTTCCAGACAGGAAAAAGCTAAAGGAGTTCATTGCCACCAAACCAGTATTACAAGAAATGTTAAAGGAACTTCTTTAAAAGGAAGAAGAAAAATAATAAGATAAAAACCATGAATAATAAAATGCCAGTAGCTACATATCTATCAACAATTAGTTTAGATGTAATTGGATTAAATACTCCAATCAAAAGAGACAGGGTGGCTGAATGAATAAAAAAGAACAGGGCCCTGACATACGTTGCCTACAAGGGACTCACTTCAGATAGAAAGACACAGACAGACTGTAAGGGATGGATAAAGATATTTCATGAAAATGGAAATTACAAACAAAAAACAAAAAAGCTGGAGTAGCAGTACTTATACCAGACAAGATAGACTTTAAAACAAAGGATATAAGAAGAGACCCAGAAATCCTATTTCCAAGTATTTACCCAAAGAAATCCAAACACTACTTTTGAAGGGTCATGTGAATCTATATGTTCATTGTTGCATTATGTACAGTAGCCGGTGGCAACCTAGGTGGTCATTAATGGATGAATGGATAAAGGAGGGATGGTACATATATAGAAGACTATCACTCAAACACAAAAATTGAAATCTTGCTATCTGCAACAACATGGATGTACCTAAAGGATATTGTGCTAAGTGAAGTAACTAAGACAAAGACAAATACCATATGATTTCACTTACATGTGGAATCTAAAGAACAAAATAAACAAGACAGAAACAAACTGAGATACAGAGAACATTTTGATGATTGCCAGATGAAAGGGGGGCTTGAGGGGTGGGTAAAAAGGAGGAGGAGATTAAGATGTACAAATTTGTAGTCACAAAAGAGTATAGTATAGTAGAGTATAGCATGGAGAATATAGTCAATAATATAGTAATAACTATGCATGTTATCAGATGGGTACTAGATTTATTGAGGTGATCGCTTTGTAAATTATATCTAATCATTATGTTGTATACCTGGAAATAATATAATATTGTATGTCAACTGTAATTGAAAAATATAAAAATTATTTTAAAAAATAAATTGGAGCTGGAGAGCATGGGTAGGTTTTGATATGTGGAAAATGAAAAAAAAAGGAAGTGGAAGTAGAGACATAAGTATTTCAGAGAGAAAAAGAATGGCATATATAAAGGCACGCAGGCGTGTATAAATAGAAAATGCTTGGGAAAGTTTGGCTGGACTGTGTGAGAAGCGATGTATTAGATTGGAAAGGCTGAGTAGGATGAAAATGCACAGGGCCATGAAAATATGAGTAACAAATGAAGAAACGAACAAAGAAGCCTAAAGCAGTTGTCTGATGCAAATGAACTTTTAACCTTGGAGCCACAATCCAAAAGCTGCTGTAAGATGCTGCTGTGTGCGTGTGTGAAAGAGAGAGAGACTCAGAAATCATGATCCCAGTTCCTGGAAGCTGGGGACAAGAGCTGCCTTTCCCCCTAAGAGTCCACTGCCATGAACCTTCAATTACAATACCTTGAAGCATCATTCTGTGTATATTCTTCTCCAACAAGAAAGATCTGATATGTTTTTCTGAGCAAACTAATATTTAGGAATTATATGTTATATTTCAAGTCACCCAGTGCTGAATGGCTGTTGGTATCCATTTTATGGTTAAATGTGAGACACATCTGGCCATAAACACATATCCATGTAGTGTCCCTATGAGATATAGACAGTAAGCTAAGAACCATCTCCATACTGCATAATGAATATTAGCAGATGGAAGATATTCCTGGATTACATAAATTTTAGTTATACTAGAAACATCAGCTTTCACACATTTGTATCAAAAAAGATCATTTTAAAATAGAGGTATTAATGAATATAATATGAAATGGGTACATCTGTAGATGACTCATTCTAAGCTGAAGAGAATTTTCTTAAAAGCTTTCTTTCTCCAAGTTCCCAGTAGAATAAGGCTCTATTGAGTTTGAGCTTCTGTCTTTTCTCAGCATGAGATTCACTGCCTTCACTAGCTTGATTTACTGAAAAAGAATTAGACACACAGTCTAGGTCCTCGAGCATGGTCTTTGGCCCCATGACCAAATGCCTAAAGTGATTCACCATTCCATGTTGGTCTTTGACCATCTTTATATTGCTGTAGCCAGTGCACCCAATTTTATTCAAGACAGGATATTCTGTGGTTGGATTTTAAGAGCATTCATAGAAGAACTAAAAAAATCTCATAAGAAATGGTTCTCTTGTATTTCAATCTTAAACTTACCTACTGTGAAAGTCTGTGATTTTATTATTGCATAGCTTTATAAATGTATACATATGTGTATGGCATAAGTATCATGAGAATTTCGAATCATGAAAAGAGATCGAAGTTTTTCTTTTTACTTTTTGTCTTGAAACTCATACCTTGGTTGATCATAATATTTTATTTCTTTGATGTTTATTTGCATTACCTTATAAATCTACAAGTGAGAACAGTTTCACTGACAAAAGGCAATATTGGACACCATTTAAAATAGGAAATTAGTTCCAGAACTTATTTTTTTGAGATACAGCCAGCCTTTAAACATGACATAAATGATACCAATAGACAATTTAAGCACTATGTTTGACTTCATCCAGCCACTCATACTCAGCCATCATGCTTTATGCATTTAGTTTGCTATCTTTTTCAGGTATCCCAATAGATATTTTCTGTAACTGATCGGATTTTGTCACCAAGGAGACTGAGAATACTAGTCAAATGGAGATTTCTTACTTACTGAGTTCCTGTGGTGTCAGTAACAGGCTAACAAACCATCGTGTTTATATATTCAAAACCACCTCTCTTCTGTGTTGGCCTACATCAGTGGCCTCTACCTGGGAGGGATGGCAGAAGGACTAAAGCTGTAGGTTACTTTAGAGAAGATAAGAAATGGACAATATCTTTGTGGATAATTGAGTGATGCTTCTATGGTTCTAAAGGGCAGAAGAATGGAAATAGAAAGGAGAAGACATCCTGTAGGCCTGCTTTCAGTTCTAAAATGAAATGTTTCTGAATCACATGCCCTCTTCTGAAGGACACAGAGGAAAGATTATCGATAGAATCTTATTTTAAAATATGAAGTGGAAGCTGAGAAAGTACTTTACTTCTTCATATCAACCCTGCAGATAAAATGGATCAGTTCACAGTAGAATACACATTCTTTTCAAGTGTACATGGAAAATTTTCCGGTACAGAGTATATACTAGGCCATAAAATAAGCTTCAGTAAATTTTAAAAGATGAAACTCAAGCAAAGTATGTTCTCCAGTCACAATGGAGTGAAAGGAGAAATCAATAGCAGAAAGTTATTTGGGAATTTTACAATACGTGGAAATCATACAACACAATCCTAAATAAACAAGGATTAAAGAAAAAACACAAGGAAAATTAGAAAATACTTTGAAATAAATGAAAATGAAGATACAACATACCAGAACTTTTGGAATCCAGGGAAAGAAGTCTTAGAGGGAAATTTATAGTTATCATCACCTACATTAAATAAGAAGAAAAATTTCAGATCAAAAACCCAATCTTTCACTTAAAGACATGGATAAAACCCAAAGCAACCAGAAGGAAGGAAATGATGAATGTGAGAGGTAAAATTAATAAAATAAAGAATAAAAGCAATGAAGAAAATCAACAAAACCAAAAGTCAGTTCTTTTAAAAGATCAACACAATTGACCAACGTTTAGCTATACTAAACAAGAAAAACAAAGACTCAAATTACTAAAATCAGAAATGAAAGAGGAACATTACAACTGATCTTACAGAAAAAAAAAAAAAAGATTATAAAGGAGATATTATGAACGACTGTACGCCAACAAATTAGATAACCTAGAAGAAATAGAAAAAAATCATAGAAATATACAAACCACTAAAACTGACTTAAGAAGAAATAGAAAATCTGAATAGACAAAATCCAGGCCCAGATGGCGTCATTTGACCAAATGTTGGCAGAAGAAAGAACTACAGTCTTTCGCAACTCTTCCAAAAGCTAAAAGTAAGAAAAACTTCCAACTTATTCTATGCGGCCAGCATTACCATGATACCAAATCTAGGCAAAACTATCACACACACACAAAAAAAAACTATAGACCAGTATCCTTTATAAAAATAAGTGTAAACATTATCAGCAAAATATAAGCAAAGCAAATCCTCCAACCTGTAAGAAGGACTATATAATATAACCAAGTGGGCTTTATTCCAGGAATGCAAGGTTTATTAAACATACAAAATGCAAACATACACCATATTAAGAGAATAAAAAGCTCCACATGATTATTTTCACACAGTAAAAGCATTTGACAAAATTCCACATCCTTTTATGATTAAAACACTTAAGAGTCCAGGAGTAGAAGGGAACTTCCTCAAACTGACAAAGGGCATCCACAAAAACACAGAGCTAACATCATACCTAAGGGCGAATGCAGGAAAGCTTTCCTTGTAATATCAGGAAAAAGAAAGCTGTCAGCTCTTGACACTCCTATTCAATATTGTACTAGAGGTTATAGCCAGTACAATCAGGCCAGAAAAAGAAATAGAAAGCATCCAGATTGGAAAGAAGTGAAATTGTCTTTATTTGCAGACAACGTGATCTTGCATGTATAAAAGCTGAGAAAATTATTTAAAAAACTATTAAAACTGATAATTGAATTCTGCAAGGTAGCAGAATACAAGATAAAATACAAAAATCCATTGTATTTCTATATAGCTGTAATGAACAATCTGAAAATTAGGACAATTCCATTTACAATGATATCGAAAAGATTAAATACATAGGAATAAATTTAGTAAGAGAAATACAAAACCTATGCTCTGAATACTACAAAACTTTGTTGAAAGAAATTAAAGAATTAAATGCAGCAGCAGGTCCTTGAATAACATGTCATTCAACGTTGTTTTGTTATAATGTTGATGAGATACCATAGAAACTTAACTCTAGTTTATATTAAATTATCCTATAGTAAAATTGGTTTCATTATTTGTTATTTCACTTAAAGTTGCAGACCCTATTGACAACATTAAGTCAGAACTTACTGTAAATGGAAAGCCACCCAACGCTCATGGGCTGGAAAACTTAATATTGTTAAGTTGTCAACACTCCCAAGTTCATCTACAATTTGCATAAATTGACAAGCTGATCCTAAAATTCATATGGAAATTCAAAAGGCCCGCAATAGCCAAAATGATCTTAAAAAAAGGAGAACAAAGTTGGGGGCCTCACACTTTCTTGTTTAAAAACTTACTACATACCTTTAGTAATCAAGATAGCATGGAACTGGCATAAATATATATTAATGGAATAGAACTGAGAGTATAGAAATAAAATCTCAAATTTGTAATAAATTGATTTTTGACAAGGGTACCAAGGCCATTCAATGGAGAAAGAATAGTCTTTTCAATAAATGGTGGTAAGATAACTGGATATCCACATGCAGAAGAATGAATTAGAACCCCTAGCTCACACCATATGCACACGTTAACTTAAATGGATCAAAGACCTAAATATAAGAATAAAACTATAAAAATCCTAGAAGACATAGGTGTAAATCTTCCTAATCTTGCATTTGGCTTTGGTTTCTTAGATATAACATGAAAACCACAAATGACAAAAGAAAAAATGAATAAACTGTACATTATTGAAATTAAAAATTTTTGTGCTTCAAAGGATACCATCAAGAAAGTGAAAAGACAACTCAAGAATGGAGAATACCTTTGTAAGTCATATATCTGAGCTTCATTTTTCTTATCTGTAAAATGGGGCTTATAATATTTCATAGGATGTTATAGAGACTAAGACTAATGTCAGCATGGAGAGACAGTAGTGTTATGTTTCTAACTACTAGTACAACTAGTACAACAACAACTACTACTGCTGCTATCATCATTGTTGTTATTATTATTATTGCTAGGATAAGATTCACACCCACATTCATTATGAATCTCTCTAATATGCAATTCTCTAACATACGTAAGGCCTACAAAAAGCCAGGCTTGCTCATGAGTATGCAATTTAAAATTTAGAGTTGTGTTGAAGGGATAATGAATAATTCTAAATGTATTATTTTAGCTGAGGCATTGGGCCCAAGAACAGCACAAGGGGCCTTTAGTCCGGTTGCCTGCTCAGTCTCCCAGAACCAAGATTATACAGGGTTCCAAAACTACCTTCAGGATAAGCTGTCCAAACCAACTGCTGCCCCAGCAAATGATAGCCTAGGATGTACTTAGGCCAGATGGTCTTGGAGCACAAGAATGCATTGTGGATCAATAATTATAGCTCTTAAGTGGAGCACAGAGGAGCGAACCCAGATCTCCCAAGCATGTATAGTGAGTTTCTTGCACACCATGTACTCTTTAGTCCCTCCTTGTGAGGCCCAGGCTTAGGCTCCTAGAAGAAATATGATTTATGGAAAATATATGGGGAATGTATATAAAGAGTGAGAAAAAAGAGAAAATTATTTCAAGGGTTCAGAATAGTCTAACTCAACTGGACTGAGCACTGTATTTTTCAACTCCTTCCTGTTATCAGAAAGATCTGGGCTCTGATTCTTGCTGTTACTATCCACTGACCTTGGGCAAATTTAGCTCTATGAACCTCACTTTTCTCCTTTACAACAGTTATTATTAAAGCCTACCCTACAGGGTTATAAGGAGGATTTAATTGGATGATGAGCTTGAAAGTTATTTGTAAATCAGTCTGCTAGTTGTTTGTTGTTATGAACAGAATGGTGCATAGAAGGATTTTGGAAAAGAAAGTGATGTCATGGAAGGCTGAGGCCATCTAGAATGACTTTTGTGAAGAAGGTTGGTCTTGAAGTATTGGTAGGCATTAGTAATGGAAAACAGAGGGCATAACAAGCAGATGTAATGGTCTGAACAAAGGTAAAGAGGTGGTAATGAGAATGGCGTGTTAAGGCAAAAGACGCACATTTATAGCTTATTTATAGCTATAAAAACTTTCAGAGGACACTTTGGGATCATTAACTAATCTATCGTCTCATGATGTACATTCAGGGTTAACAGGCAACCTGGCCTGGGGGCCTGAAAACAGAGGCAGCATAGTCCTATTGCACTTTGACTTCAATATTGACCTGCATGCTCAGGCTGCAGGGTATGGGCGTTTGCAACCTCCCTGCTAAGGTGCCTGACTCTTGGTGGTGCTTGCCACTGTGACACTGACATGACCCAGATAGCAAGAGAGCCAGATGTGAAGCTAAGTAAGATGAAAATAAAAACATGTCTATTAGTCATTGAAAGAGCATGTTCCTTAAAGCAATTTGATTCCTGACTGAAACACTCAAACGGGGGCTGAGAAAGTGCTTTGGAAAGTACGAAGTTAATAAACAAATGGAGCAACATTTACACACACACATATATACATATTATAGTTATTGAAGTAAGAAAATGTTAGTTGTTGGAAAAAAAACCAGTACAATTTAATGAAATGTAGTCTCTTAAAATTCAATACCCTTCTAACCTTGCCCTTTTAATTTTACAAATGCTAGATGTGTTTTATGTTTGAAGATTCATTTGGAAATCATTTAGGTCACCATTTGGATAGGCTTGTTTTAATTCATATTCTTACTGATGTTTGCCCCTGTGAGTAGAACAGATGTTGTGAAGGCAGGATGGATTTCTGCACATCGCAGAGGTCCTCTTCCAAGAACGATAAATCCTTTGGTTTCCAAAACATTAAAGATGAACTGATAAACCCTAGCATGGTTGCCTGGTGACCTGATTGACTTTATCCGTATTTATCCAAGTGACTCAGTCATGTGTTTTCAGCTTTCCTTGTCTTAATGTTCTCCCTCAGTGACCTTGATTTTGTTAGCTCTTCAATATTTTATACCTTTCTGTGTAGTTTCTTCGTCTGCAAAACAGAAATAATAATGGTACCTACCCCACAGGGTTGTTGGGAGGATAAAAATGAATTGCTTCATGAAAAATATCTAAAACGGTGCCTGACACATAGTAAGTGCTCAAAAAAGTGAGCTATTATCATTATGCCAAACCTATTATTACCCCCTTTATGCTCTTCCTTTAAATTACATTGGCATCTGCCCATTTGCCCAAGGTGGAAACTGACCTTGTTCTTGATAACCTTTTCTTCCTCACCTTGCCATATCTAAACATATTCTATTGATTCTTCTTAAAGATTTTTTTCTTCATGAAGATTTCTAAAATGCAATTCTGAACATGTCATAATACTCCCATAATCTGCACTCTCGCACACTCCCAACCTCCATATACATAAGACATAAAACCTTTCACCAGCAAACCAGAGTGCCACCTCCAATCTCATGGTGGTGTTCCCTGCCGTGTTCTTGAGGATTATGATGTCACATCTGGGCCCAGTGGAATGGGGTGCCGTGATCGATTATCAATGTCTGCCACGAGAGGTGTGGGGGTTGAGGAATCTGATGACCCATATGTTGTGAATTTATAGACCCTGCAACAGGATCAAAGCCGAGCTCCTTAACAAGGCATATAAGGCTCTCATGATCTGATCCCTAACTAATCTTCCAGCCTCACCTCTTGCCTCTCCCTGCTCTAGCCATACCAAACTGAATATTGTTCCCAGAACCACTGTTTCTTCTCACCTCCATGTCTATTTTCATACTATCCTCCCAGCTTGCAATGCTCTCCTGCTTTCATTGACTCCTACATTCCTACTCAGCTCAGTTTTTGTCCACTTCTGTCTAGGTTTGAGGTTTTTCCTTTGTGTTTCTACAACTCTCTGTGCATATTGCAATCAGTGCTTTAACCTTATTATATTATAATTATCTAGTTAGTTGTTTGTGTCCCTTACCCAGGCATCGCTCCCAATTAGACTGGAGCCTTAATTGGGCAGGTGTTGTGCTTATTTGTTTTCGTAGGGCCAGGGCCATGCAACAAACACTTATTCAATACTAATTATGTGTCAGGCACCAGGAAATACTTGATCTCAAATTGATAAATGCTATAATGGGTATTAACAATGTACTCTGCCTAGGGCAAGGCTTCGCTGAGGGAAAGGTCCATCTGAACTAAGTTTTAAGGGTAGAGAAGAGGAAACCATTATAAGCTAAGGGACCAACATGTGCACAGTATTAACAGCTACCATTTATTGGAATCCACCAAGGTGCAGGCCCTAGACTAAGTGCTTTATGTATATTACAAATATAGGAATTTATAAAGGCCCAGGAAGGCCTTAGAGAGCAGAACAGCAAGTTTGGAAACAGTGAGAAATTCAAAGTAGTTGGAGCATAGGATGGGAGAGGCTAGTGGGAGACAAGATTAGAGAATACATTCCCACTCTCCTTTTCATTCCTTAAGCTGAACCTGATTCTAAATCTCTTTCAGGTTCTAAAAATCCTGTTTTAGGCTAAAGTATGACTCGTGTATTCAGGTTTAGAAAGCCGTAGAACTGAAATGTACACAATTTCCACAGACATTATTACTGCCAAAAACAAATCCATCATTTCTTCTCCAACTATCATTCCCTATGAAGTGGTGTGTGGGGAGAAAGAAAGCTAGACAGAAAAAACTAAACGGAGAGAGAAATTCATGGCTCCATGCTCCAAGAAGCCTGAGTCAGAAAGATATTAGTGTAGAAAGGTGCTATGTCTGAATGTTGGCTTAAGATGATAAGGAAGTTAAGAAACCATAGACACAGAATTCTTGGGTTCCTTTTCATCGCTGATTTAGTCTTCCAGTACTGTGGTTCAGAAATTTGCAGAAGCAGTGTGCAGACACTCCTACTGCAATTGCTGTCTACTTTTATAGAAAGTCTCCAGTTCCCTGATTTGACCACATTTTGGGAGAATATCATTCCTTAGTCTCTAGCAATTGGTGTTGTATATGAATGTGAGTAATATGTTGCCTCCCTCTACAAACAAGAAAGAAAAGTTGAAAAGGAGAGTGTGGGGGGAGGAGTGTTCCAAATTTAGCTTTTCTTCCAACCTCTGCCCATATGGTTGGTGGTTAAAAAAATGATTACCAGGCCAACAAAATGTAACCTGATATTAGGAGTTCCACTCTAACTCTGTGAAACCAGAGCTAGGACCAGCACACGGTATTCATTTATCTGATAAAGGGAGACTGAACTCTAAAAGTGCTCCTCGCCTTGGTTCCCCATGAGCTGGCCTGCAGGACTTCCATCCCGGTTTGGGATGGGGATGATGAGATTTCCATCGGTTAGCAGAGAAATTTCAGTGAGAGCCCATCAACCTCAATAGCAAATAAGGGGCTTTGAGAAAAAACAAAGTTTATGGATCTGGTTAACAGTTTCCAAGCTGAAGAAGTTTCCAAGTCTAGGATTCTGAATCCTAGATTTCAGAGTAACTGAAAATTAGTGTTTTTTTTTTTTTAATTTGACAGCATAACTTTAAAAGAGAGGAATTGAATTTTCTCTTACTCGTGGTGGAAAGCCACGTGTTGATTTAAACCTAGAATTTTTAAGGATAAAGGAAGGAAAATGAATCTTCCAAAATACCCCTTCGCCTTGTGGTAAACTGGTAAACATTTAATAACTGACTCTCAAAAAAAAATAAGCATTTATGCAGTTTATTTTAAACTTTGCTGGAAAAAGGATGTGGAACACACTATTTATAAATCATAAAAATATACTATACTCTTTATTGTAAATTCCATAAGTCAATTGATTCTCACAGAATGTATTCATTGATTTTTGCCAGACTTGCATATCTAGCCAAAATCAGGGGTGCGATTGATGACCAAGTATAGTTCCTGCAAGAACACTGGTTGATATATTGGTTTACATAAAGAAGCAAGACAAAAATGAAATAACAAAGATGTATGTTGGAACTTCCCTCCTTCATTAATGACAGAGTGACATCTCTGCTAAATCAGATAATAATTTTTGAATACTGGAAGAATTGTTCCTCAATGTTTTGAGGAACAATTTACAATATAACGGCTATAGAAACAACACAATTTAAAATTTAATCTGCACTATTAATATATTTTTTTTCCCATCAACAAAACAATAAATCAAGCCCTGATTTGAGATTTTGCTTGTTTCTGTGATGTAAGTATTTTCACCATGGTCAATTTTGAGCTACCAATATGACAACACTACACACAGAGTTGGGAAGTGTATCTAGTACTTTCGCCACACAAATAGATACAAATAACCTCAAGAGCACAGATAATAGTAAATGCAATATTAGGATGTGATGTGTTTTGAATATGTTATCTTTGTTTTTAACAGAATGTATTTAATTGGAAATCTATGGAATTTAATTTTGAATAATGCCTGTTTAACAGCTGACTCATGAAAATTCTGAAATTTAACAGTTGACTCTTGTTAGCCAGTGCAAGCCAGGGCCAGTACATCACTGCTCTCACCCCCATTTGGACTGCTGCTTTTGAGTCTATTATACCATTGGGTCCAAGGGTAAGGAGGGATAAAGGCAGAGACACCGAGAGCATGCTACTCCTCTCTACTCAAAGTAGGGTGTGTTGCTCTACTATTTATTACCAGTCTGCAAGGAGAGGAGTACAGAAATTTTAAGTAAGCTGTTAGAAATTTTTATAGCAACTTGACAGATTTTTAGGTGTGTTGAGTCTCATAATTAAAAATTGTGGCTTGTATGTCGTTGGCCTTTTTATCATTTCCTTTCTGTAGTAACTGATTTTTTATCATATTTTACAAAAGAATTAGTCTATGACAGATTTGGGAGGAACAAACCCCTTCTCCCCAGGTCCTTCACCACAGATAACTTGAGATGCAATGGTCTATTCTGTGAGGCCAGGGTCAGAGGGAAGAGAGTGGTACAGCAGATGAATGTAGACTGGACAACCTTGACATTGATAATTCAGCCATTAAGACTAACCATTTGTAGCTGGAGGAAGGACTGCATGAGTTTGCTTTTCTAATACAGTGGCAGGAAGGACACAAGCCTGGAAATAATTGGGGAGAAATGAGAATTTGATTCTCAAAATAGTAAAACAAATCTAGAGGCTATGAGTGACAGACAAGATGTTGAAAAGAACTGCTCCCTGGAAAAGTCTCTGCCATTCCTAAGGATCCGTTTGCTTAGGAAAATAGTTTCAGAAAATCATAATTGGTGACATGTGCTCAAATTCAACTAGAGAGTGTCTCTTTTCCACTCCTCCTTCCTTCCCCCAGCCTGAAAAATTCCTCATTGGTTTGCTGCACCATCTTGGTTCTCTTTTGCTCTACTTACATGTTTACATCATAAAACCATAGTATCTCAGTGCTATTCAGGACCATGAAAGTCAGGAGCCCATGATATAGGCATCTATCCATTCTATGACACCTCATTCCACTCCCACCCAGCCGATCTTTCTGGTTATTTAATCTCTAGTCAAATACCTCCAGAGTTAGGAAGCCGATTGTTTCCTAGAGCAATTCATTTCACTGAGGAATAGCTCAAATGGTTAGAAAGTATATCCTTTTGATAGTCAAAATATATTTCTTCGTAAATTCCATGCAGTTTCCAGATCTATCTTCATCTTCCATATGCAAAACCTCTAAATACTGGAAGACAACATTCGTAACTCCCTAATTCTTCTCCTGTAATAGACTGAATATTGCTACTTCTTTTTCACTATCCTTCCACTGACCCTGTTTGGAGATTCTTCACCATCCTGCTCACTTTCCTCAAGATGCACTCTTGGCTACAGACATACACTGTCTCACACAGTGTGCCCCCTTCACAGAAGCCTCTACTCTTGTATCGACTGGAACAGGGATCTCATATCTCTTTGCTGACAATTTCAACTGTGAGCAATTGAAAGATACTTTGAGGCTGATTAAAAAAAGCAGTGAGGGTGAAACTTACTAAACAGGAGGCAAAAGGAAACAAATGTTGAAAAGTAAACATTGTACATGAATAACTGAGATATTTACTGAACATCTACTAAATGACAATTATGGGGCAAGGCCAGGGAAGGAAGCAGAGGTTTGTGGCTGAGACAATAAGAGTATATATAAAATGACGAAGATGACCTTTCTACCCTCTGAAGAGCTCATAGTTAGTTAAGGAACTTTGACTTTGCTTTACTCTGAAACCCATCCTGAAGGTGCTAATGAGATTACCTCCTGCTCTGACACAGACAGTTCTCAGACACCAGAATTTGTAGTATAGCCTTTATTCCTCTTTTATTTATTCTGTAATTATATTACTACTTAAGTCCATCAATGGGCTACAAATGAAGAGATTCTGACTGCATTGATGCTCCCGTTCTCACCTTAAAGGTTTATTTACCATCACCCATACCCATTAGGATTGTAAAAACAAAACAAAACAAAACAAAACAAGGTCAAAAGGCAGTTGTTATTTACTTATTTTATTTTATTTTTAGGTGAGGCAACCCTTGGTTGACCTCACAGATTGCAAGAAACTTGTCAGCTTACAATCCCTTATTTTTTATTTTTTTTTAAGCCTACAGCACCTGGTCTTCCTAGGTGGTCTCCCATCCGAGTACTAACTAGGCCCGACCCTGCTTAACTTCTGAGATCAGACGGGATCAGGCTTGTTCAGGGTGGCATGGATGTAGACCAAAAGGCAGTTTTTAAAAATCAGTAAGTATTTATGGCAATGATAAGAACCATAAGTACCATGGATCATTTTGTAAGATCATTAAACATCTCTCCTAGCCAGGTATGTATGTAGGCAGGCTCTAATACAAGGTTCAAAAAAGACTAACCAAACAAAAGCTTGCCAGTAACTTCATTCCTACCAAAGCAAATTGGAAATCTCCTTGGACTGACATAAGCAAATAACGGGGAGAAAAAGATAATGGCTGCTTCTTTGTTCTTTTTGCCGTAACAAAAGTTAAAGGACAGCATCGTCTGAATTGGAAAGAGATACTTGTTAACATATGTGTGCCCATGTGTACATGTGTGTCTATAGTTTTTGGGGCCTTGAGGAAGGTCTCTAATTGCAGGGCATCCAATAGCTCCAGTGAGCAGGACCTCATCCTGGCTTTATATCTGATCTCCACCCACAGCCAGTAGGACTGTCCACATCAGTCACTTTCAGCTTCCGGCTCCCTCTGTAAGCTCACGATTCCTTGTTACACTGGGCTCCTCTGATTCGGCTCCCTTAAGAGACCATTGTTCATCAGGGGAACTTAGGGCCACTGCAGAGGTTTAATTAGATAACACACTTTTCTCTCTTTCTAATATGATAGCTCTTATAGGGAAGTACTTCCCATCTGATGGCATTCAAGCCCACTTTCTCAAATCCCTTGGGGATGTTATCCTACAGGGACTGCTTCACTTCTATTTGGTGGCTCAGCCAGAGGCTTTGAGTTTGCTACCTCCCTGCTGTATCCTCCTCTACTTTTCCATAGCAGAGTATTGAATCTCTCCCTCCAATTCCTTTCTATCCATACTAGATTACCAAAATTTAGTTGAGGCTTTCACTGAAGAGGCCAACATGGCTTCATCCAGAGAAAATCAATTGCACCATTTAGCCACATTCATACATTCAACAGTTTCTTTTTAATCTGAAAGCTACTTATAAAATTTAATACAATGGCCATAAATTACTCACACTATTTCTAACACTCCCCTAATTCTTAGAGTTATGTGTAAGGCCCACCAGAAAGTATAACTATTTATAGCATTACCCCTGATAAAAGTCTCAGAGCCGAATGGCTCAGACAGGAAGCATCACAGGACAGACCTAGAAAAGCAAACCCTAAACTATCTCCTCCCAACTAATAAGAAATAAACTGCCTAAAACATCCCAAGTTACAGTAACTTTATAGAAACTTTTTACCTTTCCTTACTTTCATCTATCACCAGCTTACCTGTAGTAATTCCCTAGTCAACACCTTTAAGGCATGGGGAAGGCCCTGTTCTGGGTACACTCCTTCAATCTGCAGGCAATATCACTGCATCTAAATATCTCTATGTGAGCCATGGAAACTGTACAAAACTCTGGGGTGAGATGGGATTGTCTATCTTCTCAATCTATTAGCGAGACCCACCTGGTCTGTATCTGGGTGAAAAGTGCTATTACAGCGAGCTTTGCTTCCTTTAGTTTCCCTGTGACATTTGATCTTTAACAGAAAAGATCAAGGCACAAAAACAGACTGCTTATAGCTACGAACAAAATAGAATGGAAAGAATCAGGGGCCCTTTCTTGGCCCTCCCCAATTCATTGTCCATCTCTACTCCCATTGCCTCCTAACACCAAAGCAAACAAAATATAACTAGCTGTGATTCTTTCAAGATGTAGGTGACTACTACTGTTATGACTGTGGTTATTTCTACAAGTTGATAGACATATTTGTCATCTTTTAAATACCTTCTCATTGGGCTAAAACAAGTTAATGAATAAATGAAAATGCCACCTTGGGGATGGAGAAGAGGGAGCACATTATTTTAAAAACTGTTGGTCTGAACATTGGGGACTTCATTTATAATTTTAGCTACAGGCTTTTGGAGACTAAAACTAACTTATAACTCAATGGCACTAAACAATATTAATAATATTACCCTAAATGGGTAACCGCTTTATAGTTTATAAAGTACTTTTGTATCCATTATCGGACGTATTCCATTCAACAACTTACGAAGTGAGCAGGTCAGGAAATATTTTATGATTATTTTTGCACATTAGGGATAGGAGGCTCAGAGGAGCTGAGTGACTTTGTCCAAGGCCATAATACTGGGAAGCGGCAGAGACAGAACCAAGACTCAGTTTGTTTGACTCTTTAGATGAAATACCCTTCGTTCTCTTTATATCTAAAGCTTTAGCAGCCTAAGGGTAGGAGGGTATCTTGTTTACCCATCAGATGGGATCTACTCTCAGTGTGGATGACAGGGGGCCCCTTACACTGAGGTCACATGTTTGAGGGACTGCTATCCCAAGAAAAAAGGCTGGAGGGAGTTACTAAAAAGTCTTGCCCGAGAATTTCAGGAGTGGATTATTTCGTGGGGAGCAATTTGTAATGTAAGTGCCAAAGATCTGACTGGTGAGTTTTCAAAGAGTGCACAGGAAGTAAAATTTGGTTTTTCAAACTATAGAATACATTTTGGGAAAACTTCCACAATCTATTCCTGGACTTGTTACCAACACAGCAGTATAAATAGATTTATTACTGTATCCACATGTATTTTGAGCTCTAAACAGAACTCAACAACTTTCTCATTAAAAAAAACCCAGGACATTTCATTCCGCTACAAACTTCCTACTCATTCTTCAACAGACAGTATAATTTGTTCTAGAGCATGAAAAGTTTGCAATGTCACCCATGATAAAAAGCTAAACATAAAGTTCATTTTTTGGTTTTACTCTTTTCATCAAACCAACCCATTAATGAATTTATGAATACCTGTGACTACCAGCCCATATTTATGAAGGTTTGACTTGAAAATTTAGAAGAACGGTAAAGCCATTGAACTGTCCTTCACCTTTCCTATGTGTACAGGTTTATTAGGAGTAGAAATATAAGGTTACACTTAATCCACTAAAGAGAGAATAAAAATCATTGGCTTCAAAATATTTTCTAATTGCTGGGTTTTTTTGGAGTCATTGTTCTTTTGCCTTCAGATTATAAAGTAACTGTAGGGAAGGGAATAATGGGTGCAGAGACTCATGGGCCTCACAGTTATAAAGTCTTAGTGGTTTCATTCCAGTATTGCTAGAAAGAGGGGACTGTATGTGTGTGGGGCAGCAAACAGCTGCTTTCCCTCATAACACCTGGAGATGACAGAGATGAATGGCAAAAAGGACCTTCCTGGGCCAGGATTTCACCTTCACCCCCACACCCAGCCAAGGAACAAGTGGGAAGTTTTCTCTTTTCAGTCTTTATACTGACATGGAGAAACAGTTTCTAGAGGGCAAACATTTCCACAAGAAACATTTGTTTAATATGGGCAAGAAACAGCCATTTGGTTGTAATACCGGTTCAAGTGCTAAGCTGAAACCTGTTTCACGAAGTCTCCTCCTCAGCCCACCACCAATCAGTTGAAGCCCCTCTCACTCCCATGTAGCAACAAGGAATGTTTCTATCTTCTACAGTCTGTTTCCACTTTTCTCATCCAAAGAAATAGGCTTTCACAGTATCCATGATCACTCTGCCCTGTCTTTGGCCCAGCTTGAGCCAACATTATCTTTTTTGGTAACTCGTAGTTATAAAGACATTAGGCTCACCAGATTGTTCCGGCTGTATCCAAAGAATAGTGCAAGCTGGAGCAAGAACAGATCCGGGGAGAACAAGGGGTGAGAGAGAGTGGTAATGAAGATGTCTCTAAGATAGGTGTTTCTTGCTGGGAATTGATTTGTGAGTGTATGTTTCAATTGTGTTTCTAAAAGCAAGTGTGTGTGTATGCACACCTACATGAGTGCGTGCACATGCGTACTTGTGTGTTTGTGTTTCTGTGTGGGTGAGAGTGGGGGTTTGGTGGAGAGGCAACAGATGCTTAAGATGAGTAGTCATCATGTCTTGGCCAGGGACACCTGGCCAGAGCTTGCAAAGCTGCTCATGGATCAGCCACAGCCAAACAGCTCACAATACGAGCCAATAACTAGGAATAATGCTGAAGGTACTCTAGCAACAAGACAGTCAATTTATTGCAACGAATTCATCATGGATGATGTCTCTGGAAGAGTCTGAAAAGGGTGTTCAGTGCAAAAACATCTTATAACTCATGGGCTAAATTCAATCTCTCCAGAAAATAAATGCTGAACAAGGGATGCATAAAAGCCAAAAAGCTTCCAGAGAGTTTGGAATAACAATAATAGTCTTCTGGTTATAAATATTGCAGATCTTAACAGGTTGCAAAGCACTTGTGTGCTAATTATTACATTTGGTTTTCATAATAACTCATTGAGGTAGGCAAGGATGATTCTCCCATTTTATAGATGGAGAAATTGAGGCTCAGATAAGTTATATAACTTGCTCAAGGTCCCACTGTTAGTAAATGTGCTAGGACTGGAACACAAGTATCCTAATCTATCACGTAGATGACTTAGTCTTGAACCTTTTATATACTTTCTAGAATACTTAGCTCACTGTGGGGTGGTTTGGTGGCTTCTTAGATGTTTGAAGTATCAAGTCTAAAAGCTACAAGTTCTCAGTTAGAGGACTATAGTAAGGGCTACAAACGGATCACCTCAGGATCTTGCTAATATGACCTTCTGATTCAATAGGTCTGGGATGGTACCTGAGATTCTGTATTTCTAACAAACTCCTAGATGGTATAGATGCTGCTGGTCCATGGACCTCACCTAGAGAAACAGAGGTATAGGGGGTATTGCTGAATGTTTGTTACCTGGTTTTAATTGCCTTTCATGGGTCTTAAACAAACAAAAACAAGGCAATTTTAATCTACATCTGCAGACTCTTTGAGCTCCCATAGGTCAGCAGCAGCAGCAGCAACAACAGTAGCTTTATTAGTAGATAGATACGTTTTAAGTGCTTCTAGGTGCCAGGTACTGTGCAAAATACTTTGCATGGTTATTTTATTGAATCACTACAACCCTGTGAAACCGGCTATGAGAGATGGAGTAACCCACCAAAAGTAGCTTTTGTACCGAAATATAAAAGGTACAGGTTAAGCCATACCTGTGGGTAAGACATCATGTCATGGTCATCTCACCAACAATAAAATTCAATAATCAGAAAGAAGGGGCAGACACTAAAAATTCTGTGTTAAATTTAGAAATAACATTATAGAAAAATAAAGCACTTTGGACACTTTGGGATGAAGAGTTTTAAAAGTGAACACAGCCTAGAAAGCATGGAAATGTTCAAAACTTATTAGCAACCTGGTATACAGTCTGCTAAGGATTAGGTGTAGGTAGCCCTTGGTAAGAAGCCTGGCTTGCCTGATTGGAAATATCAAAGGAACAAGAGTAGGGAAAATGAGATCTTTTTAAAGTGGAAGTAGCTCGAGAAGAAAACAGGGAACCTGCAAGTTAGAAAAAATACTAAAAAGATGTCCCCAGAAGACTTGAATAAGTACCTTGCCAGGGACTAAAGCAAAATAAATGTACACAATCACAGACTGATGACACTAGAAAGGCCTGCAAGAATTGTTTGGGCATTCTATTATTTTACAAACGGAGAAGCTGATTTCTAAAAAGAGGAAGGGGCTTGCTCTAGGACACATGGTAGTTAGAAGTAAAGCCAGGAATAGAAACTAGGCATCCTGCACTTCACCCAGTGTAGCCAAAAAACAACAACAACAACAACAAAAACCAAAAAAAAAAAACCCCAAAAAACAAAAGGGAAGAAATGAGCCAGGAAGCCAGCCAGTAGAACCATTTGCTGGTTATGGTGAAAAGGGTCTGTTCAGGGAGAAAAGGGAGATAGAAGAAAGTCGGAACGTACTCTGAACCTTGTTTCTCATTTCCAGATTGTCTTTTCGATGAAGGGATTTGGAAGTTCTAAATGAGATGATGATGCTAACGAACTGTGCTCCAAATCTGGTTGACTAAACGGATTTGATGAATCACCAAGATCAGATTGCATCTACCCAGATTTTGGGTAAAACTGTGTAAGAGCTGACCAAAGTATATAGCATGTTGTTCCAAGTAGCTAGTGTGTCATGAGCCTGGCAGATTGCCGGTGAGTCTCTTCTCTATGAGAAGCTTTTCAAAAGGAACCCAAGGAACTCCAGGCTGGTGGGATCACTGAACATGTAATCGAAATAGCATATGCAGGATGGTGGAAGGGGTGAATAAAAAGGAAGCAGTGACAGAAGCAGAAAAAATTCCAAACAATATACAGGGATTTGGGCCCTAAGTATATATGAAGGGCAAGGGAGAAGAAAGAGTCAAAGATTGCTTCAGTTTTAAGTCTCAGTGACCAGGAAAATTGTAGTGGCATTAAAAAAAAAAAAGATATTAAGGGAGTAGCTGGTTTGGGATAATCTGTTGATAAGTTTGATTTTTGACACATTGAGTTGGGGTAATGGTGGGAAAGCCAGGTAGAAATGACTAGTAAGCAGCTGGACATGGGGAATCGTAGCTCAGTAGAGCAGTTAAGACCAATGGTAATGAATTTATTGTCCCCACAGTGGTATAATAGTTAAAGAATGTTTTTTGTTTGTTTGTTTGTTTGTTTTATCAACCTTTGTTTCAAACTTTATTCCCAGGCTTCTTCACCTCAATTAGCTGCAAAGAATGATTTGTGTATAAGCAAAAACTGAAAAGAGCTGCAGTGTCCAAGGGGCTTGGTCTTAAAAATATTAGAGATGGAGATTTTATGGGATCCACAAAAAAAAAAATTAAAAAGCAGTTATAATATAAAATAGCAGCTCCCAGTAACTTCTTCAAGTTTTATTTTCTTCAGAAGTTGACTCGATTCAGTTTGCTTCATTCTTGGAAGCCTCATCAAAATTCTCCACAAGATCTGGAACTTCATCCTCATCAACTTCTCCATTGATGGACAAATGAATTTAAAAATCGTGGTATACACATACAGTGGAATATTATTCAGCCTTAAAAAAGAAGGAGATCCTATCACATGCTAGAACATGGGTGAATCTTGAAGACATTATGTTCAGTGAAATAAGCCAGGCATAAAAGGACAAATACTGTATGATTCCACTTGTATGAGGTACCTAGCGTAGCCAAACTCATTGAAGGAGAAAGGAAAATGGTAGTGCCAGGGGTTGAAGGAGGGGGAAAAGGGGAAGTGTTGTTTAATAGGCATAGAGTTTCAGTTATACAAAATAAAAAAGTTCTAGTGATCTGCTGTAAATTTGAATATAATTAATGATACTGTGCTGTACACTTAAAAGTTTTATAAGAGAGCAGATTTCATGTTAGATGCCTTTTTTTTTTGCCAGAATAATAATAATAATAATGATAAAGACTTAAAGAAATCATTAAAAATATTGAAAGAGCCAGAGTGGATAAAATCTGTATTTTCTCTGGAGAGAAAAGATAGTCTTAAGAAGAAATCTCTGGATAATACCCAGATATCAGGGTAGGATTAGGAAGAACTAGTGAAGAAAAAAGGCTGAAGGAGAAATAGGAGCATATAGGGTCTCAGAGGCCATGGGTAATAGGATTTCAAGGAGAAGTCTGTGCACTGAAGAGGGAAGAGCATGGCACTGGAAATCTCAAGACCCAGGTTAGATTTCTAGTTCTTCAATTTAGATAAATCTCATTTCTTCTCTGAGCCCCAGTTTTCTTATCTGTAAAATGGATACAAGAACACCTATCCATAGGAAAGTATTCTATAAACTGGGAAAATCAATAAAACATGAGGGGATTTTTATTGCTGTTGTTTTGCCTTCTTGATCTCAGCAATTCTATTTTTTTCTCTATTGTTGTTTTTATGTAGCTCTGCAGTTCCGTGTCATTGCCTATCTATGTTAGACTACTTGTAAGAAAACAAAACACGTATGATGTTCTAAGACAGGGTCAGCTAATGTCTCTTAGAAAGTTACCCCATCATTGGTTTTCACTAGACTCCCAAGACTGCATTTCTTTTTATAATCGAAAAGAACCAAGGAAATTGCCAATGAGACACAGCCAACTGATTATGTCAGTTCATTTTAGACAATGGAAAACAGGAAGTTACCCTTTTAATCTACCCAGGTCCAGAGATTTAAAAAAAGGCTACCTGAAAATTTTATTTTTCTGGAATATAGTCTTTCCTTTAAGAGCTGGTGGCACTGTGTGTTGCAGGGATTTTATTGTGTGCTGTAATGATTTTAAGGAAGTTATAGAGAGCAGATTTAATTGGTTTTTAATTCCCAAGCATCGGCATTTTAGCTCAGATTTGAGCTGGCACTAATCAGTTACCTGCAAGAAAGCGGAGCTGATTCTTCACTTTCATCATTCCATCACCAGAGCCTCCTATGCACTCATCTTCATCGTCTCCACAGTCTCCACTTTCAAGCCCTTCCTCATCAAGGTTTTTATCCAGAACTCTACCTTTGGGCACAGACATGGTTCTCAGGAGCTGGAAAAAAAAAAAAAAACTAGGAATGCGGCAGCCTTCATATTTTGCAGGGAGGTCTAAAACAGTGTGTTTCTAACAGGAGACATTAAAAATATTGAATGAGTTACACAGAAGCTTTTAAAAATAATTTTCAAATTTAAATAGGCATGGACTGTTTATATTTTTTACAGTTTAATACTTCTGTCTGTACATTTCCATAGCATTTTACATGATTCTCTACTCCTCTACTACACTTACATCATGAAGTAGCCAGAGTGTGTATTGCATCAGACCTTTCCATACCATGGGATTTAAGTTCCTAAAAAACCTCCATGGTAGGAGAACTCATTGATGAGACATTTAAGACATGATATAGGCAAAGCATATTTATAGGTATAGAGGACACAGAGATCAGAAAACATCCCTATGGAAGCCCCCTATAACTACTAAATTAAAACAACAAATGTTTCCCGCCGAAAGAAGAGAATAGCAGTGAATTTTAGATACATTTTAAATGATACTTTAACACAAGTGGTCTCTGTGGGAAGTTCTCAGACTTCATTTTACTTTCCCTCACCATTTCTCTCCAAAGTTGTATTTCAATATTCTCTATTTTTGCTCTAGCTTCTGCCCCACCACCCATTTTTATTCCTAAATCTCAGTTGCACTACCTATTTTTAAATAATGTCCAATGAAAGATGCTGGATATACCGAAACTGGGATTTTTGATTCTGGAAGAGGTATCTAGAACAAAAATGCTGCAAACACAGGCACATCTTGGTTTTTGTGGTTTCCACTGTCTGTGTTCATTGTCACTCCAAAGTATACCTTTATGTTTTCTACTTATGGTTTAGCTGCTGCACTAAGATCAACTTGGAGCAGGCTACATACTATGGATAAAAGTGACCCTGTAGTTTTTTTAAGTGAAGTAAGAAAAGTCCAAAATAGTTCTTTCCTGGCCAACAACCTTTAATAGTGTCAGAGAAACCAACACATCTATTATCTGCCATTCCAGCACCATATCCACCCTGCTGCTCTAATGCCTTCCCTCTCTAACCCTCCTCTGTCCTCTATCATTTCTCCTATATATCTAAATGTTAATATAAACAAAGAGGCTACGATAAACTAGTCCAGTGACTCTCAAAACTTTTGGTATCAGGAACCCTTTATACGCTTATTAGAAATCTCAGAGAAGTTTTGTTTGTACAAGTTATATCTATCGGCAATTACCATCTTAGAAATTATAACTGAAAAATGTAAAAATATTTAATAGCTAATTTAAACATAACAATAATAAAACGATGATGTTAACATTTTTAACCGAAAACAAATGTATTTTCCTTGACATAAAACAGTTGGAAGGGTGGGATTCTTTTACATTTTTCAAATCTTTCATGTCCAGCTTAATATGATAGCTGGATTACCGTATCTGCTTCTCCATTCAATCTGTTGTTATACATTGCTTTGATTAAAACATTTGCAAAAAAATTCAGCCTCTCACAGACATGTCATAAGAAAAGATAATTATTTTAGTGGACTTTTTAGGTAATTGTGGATATTTTTCAATGATACTACATAAAAGCTCAAAAAGTGGAAAAGGTTAGTAGCAATGTGTTATATGAAACCATATAAAAAAACTTTTCATGTTCTCTTACATTAAAATCCATTGTTATGTTTTGAACTTTTAATGGGCCTTTTAACTATTTTGTATCATCACACATGGGTCGTCTGGAAAATATTGCTCCACTGAGCTATGGATATCTTCCAAATGTTAACAACTTTCATTATATGATATCAAAAAAAAAATATATATTGAGAAGGGTCAAGATGGCAGGCTAGGTAAAAGCGGGGTTCGCCTCCTCCCAGGACCACATTAAAATTACAACCAAATTATAAAACAATTGATGTGGGAAACCACCTAGCTGATCATAGCACATACATCTGAAGGTATAAAGAAAAAGCCACATTGAGACTGGTAGGGAAGGTGGAGACGCGAAGTGGGCTAGTCCAACACCTATGTGTGGTGGTTGAGCACTAGGAGGGAGTGCAGCTGCAGAGGCCACCCTGAAGGAGCCAGAAGCTCCAGCCACACACAGGGGCTCCCCAGCCCAGGGTTCTAGTCCCAAGAAGAGGAGTTCCCACAAAATCTGACTGTAAAAATCAGTGGAGATTCTAGCCGTGTGGGTGAGATGGAATGAATCTGAAAACCCAGATGTTCCCCTTAAAGGGCCTGCACACAGATTCACTTGTTTGCAGACACTGATCCTGGGGACTGGCAGAGGGTCAGCAGCTCAGGAGGTACAAGAGACATACAAGGAAAGACTGAGTTGTGGGGTGCTGGGGCGAGGGCTGGAGCTACCATTGTTCCTTTGTTACTCCCCGCTTTGGGGCAGTCTACAGATGGGTGCCATCTTGCCTGTGTTGAGCCCTCCCCCTGCACAGCCAATTCTGAAGCTGCACTGGCCTGGTGGGATAGGGCCACTCCACCCTGTGTCTCCCTTGGATCCCAACCCGCTCAACCCACAGAGCCCATTGCTGACCCACTACATGCACCCTGCACCTTCCTGGGGCTGTGCATTTGTTGTAGGCAACGACCTTGGCTCATGTGGCCTGCACATTTCAGGGGAAACATTTGGTGGCAGACCACTGTTTCCAGCATGAGCTGCAGTGTCTCTTGGGGGGATCGCAGGGATCTGTGGTCCTGACGCAAGCAGCAGCTGGCCTCGCTGTGATCTGTGTTTTTTGTGGAAGCCCATGGACTCAGAGATGGCAGCAATTCTGACATTGTATTGGCCTGACGGGATCGGCTCACTCCACCCTGTGTCTCCCTGAGACCTCGCACCACCCAACCCACAAATTACCCACAGCAAACAACAGCTGTCAGCTCATGTGGCCCACACACGGCCGTACATCTCAGGAGAGACTTTTGGCGGCAGGCCACAAACCCTGCCCTGAGCTACAATATTTCTTGAACAGATCTCAGGTGTCTGCGGGCCTGAGGCGGGCAGTGGTTGGCCTTGCTGCGATCTGAGACTTCTACAGGAAGCTGCAGATTCATCACTGGCATGAAAACTAACACTGCATTGACCAGGGGAAATCTGCAACTATGACCCAGTGACTCCCGGAGCCCCTGCACCACCTGACTCGTGTACCACCCAAAGGCTATTCCAGCTGTGGAGTCTTATGGCAGGAATCCCCAGGCCTTGAGGTGCACTAATCTTTTTGCTAAGCCACCCCAGGCTCAGTACCAGGGGTTACTGGGCCTCAGCTTGCATTGTTGTCTCTCCTACTTGCCTTCAGATCCAGCATAGGCAGCAACCATCTGCAGATGACTTTTTAGCTCCCACCAGGTATTCTCAAGCAATCAAAGGCAGTGAATGACCTTGACCTACTTGGGAGTCCCTCCTAAGGAGCCCCAGAACCAACACATCTGGAGGCTGGTGTCAGACCACAACAGCACCACCCGACTAGCATAAGTGGTATACACAAAGGGTGGTCTCAAAAGGTAGAGCCTGCTGGAGTGAATCCCTTCAGAGTGGTAAGCCCCCACACAACAACTCATACCCTATGGGTGTGGCCAATTCCCAAAGCCGGTCAGCCCAGAGAATCAATCCCATCTACCGATGTGGTAACAGCAATCAAGGCTTAACTACAAAAGGAAAGCCTTCCTGGCTACCACAGATGGTCATTATAATTCTCCCTTTTCCTTTTCCACCACTGCTTCCTTTATTTGTATCTCCAAAATAGTGCTTTATGTATGCCATTCTGATATTATTTATTTGTATATGTGAGTTCTTTCCACTACCAGACTGGAGCTGCCCAGAGGCTATGTCTTATTTATCTTTGAACCCCATAGCATTTAAGGAAGTGTCTTGTACATAGTAGGCACTCAATAAATGTGCTATTGAACTGAAGCAAAATAAAATGGCATGGTATCTTTAATTTTTTTAAAGCTCCTTCTGCAAACTCATGAAAAAAGATAAAGCCAAAGCACAGATTAATTATATAAGAACTTGTGAATGAATAGCTAAATCCTTTTGGATGACCTTGGCTAAGATCTGTAGCTAATCTCTGAAAGGCCATTTTTCCAACCTCATGTACGATGTCCCCAGTATTCTCTGGTAGTTTTTTTTTTTTTTTTTTTAGGTGCAATTAAAAAAATACCTTTAAAACTTTGTTTGCCAGTGAGATAACTTCTTTAGTTCTTAAATTACTCCATTTTGGAGACAACTTCAGCATTGAAGAGGATTATAGTATACTTTCAAACCATTTTACACAGACATCTGCTGATGAGCCTAACCCTCATATGTTAACAAAACAAATCCAAACCTAAAAAGCTATTGTTAATGTAAAAGTCTTAAATAAGAGTCTGACACTTCAGAATATTGAAAGAAGGGTAATCTGTCATAGATGAGAAATTGTCAGCAAGCGCTGTGGATTTAGTACAGCATGGAATTTGGCACAAAAATCAAACCAGCTAATTACAATTCACAATACTGACCCTCG